>NC_069690.1:12392945-12695975 GCF_023699985.2 Odocoileus virginianus | reverse complement strand
TGCTTCCATACTGTGGACATAGCAGCTGAACACACTCTAGCCTGGGAGCTAGCAAAGGGGAAGGAGGACTGAGGGAGGACATGGATAAGCAGACAGTAAGTACAGTGAGTTCTGTGTTGTTGGTTAGAAGAGGATGAGTGCTATGGAAAGAAAGAAAGTAGAGCGCCGCGTGGGGGGGTGCAGGTGGGCAGTGGTTGGGCAACTTACCGGAGTTTCATTGAGAAGATGAGGACTGAACAAAGATGTGAAGGAGGTGAGGGGAGTAGTCAAACAGATGCTGGGGAACTTAGGTAGAGGGAACAGTCACAGGCCCAGGCCAGAGTGTGTCCCGCCTGTTACAGTTTTTTTTTTTTCCTTTTATTTATTTATTTTTTTTTCCATTTCTGTTACAGTTTTAGAGGAAAAACACATAAGCCAGTGAGACTGGAGTGAGTGACAGTTCGTAGGGGATGAAGGAGTTTCTGAAGCAAACAGGTCCACATCACTGGGCCTTGCAGGCCAGTTTGAGGACTTCAGTTTTTGTTCTGCTTGGAATGGTGATCCATTGCGAGTCTTTTTGCAGAGAAGTGATCGGATGGATGGCTTTGTTTTTAAAGAATCAGTGGGCTGCTGAGTTGGAAATGGACAGTAGAGGGGCACCTGATAGAAGCAGAGCAGCCTGCTAAGAGACTCTTGCAGAATCCAAGTGAGAGATGACAGGGACTCAGACAGCCGTGGAAAAGATGGAATGCGGATGGATGCTGGCTGTGGTCTGCAGCCACCTTCACATGCCTCCAGAATTGATCTAACCCAATTCAGATAGTGGTTCCTATTCTATTTTTAATGGTCTCCTGTCATTGCCTATTACATTAAGGTTTGTACGTCCTACTTGACTTTTCTGAACTGCTCTCCCAGGTCTTGAGTCTATGTGAAAATGACAGTTCTTTACTTTAGAGACTAGTGGGCACAGTACCAGGTACTGTACACGAATTGCAGGGGAATTAGTCCTATTATTATTTAATCAGGAAGACTGTTGGCAAAGATAACCAGAGACAGAGTCAACAGGCTCAAAAGGGAAAGCGAGAGAATTACATAGAATTTTTTTTCCATCATAGCGCCAGTCAGTTCTGTGGAGTGATAACTGATGTGTTTCCAGGTCGGATGAGATAAAGGTAAATAAATCTCACTTTGGACAAGTAACAGAAGTTCTCTCTGAGTTTTCGTTTCCTTCTCTGCAGGGTGGTTATAGCAAAATAATTCTTGGTCTGTTTCACAGGAGTGCTGTGAAGATAGGTAACAAAAACGAGGAAGCAGGTGTGAAAAACACCTGGCAAACTGAGTGATGTTATGATTGAAAGAGGAGGAAAGGGGAATCCCTGGCTGTCCAGTGATTAGGGTTGTGCACTTTTATTGCTGAGGGCCGGGAGTTCGATCCCAGGTCAGGGAACAGCAATTCCACAAGCAGTGTAGTGTGGCCAGAACATAAATAACCAACCAACCAACATTTAAAAAAAGAAAGAGGAGGCAAAACCTACAGATGCTCCCTGAATAGAACTAACTGTGCCCACTAGCCACAGGGATCATGGTATTTCAGTGTGGCTTTTCTTCTACCTCCTGGGGGCACTGTTTCAAAACCTACTTAATAGGCTTCATCGGTCAGTGTATTTCCAGTTCTTCCCAGCTTGTAAATTAATGTCCAGGGCTTCCCTATCCCTAGTGGCCCAGTGGTTAAGAATCCACCTTCCAACGAAGGGGACAAGGATTCAATCCTTGGTCCGGGAAGATTCCACAGGCTGAGGGGCGTAACTAACCCCGTGCACCGCAACTATTGAGCCCGCACTCTAGAGCCTGTGCTCCGCAACAGAAGGTGCTGTAAGGAGAAGCCCGCACACAGCCACTGGAGAGCAGGCCCCCGCTCCCTGCGGCTAGGGAAAGACGGCAAGCGGCAACAAAAACCCAGCGCGCCCAAAAACAAAGAGTTCTCAGTTACTGTCTCAATTAATGTTCATCCCCGTGGGCATCTCCTCCCTTTTAGGCCTCCTCTGCTAGGTATTCAGATGGAACACGTTTGTAAACACAAACACACTCCATTCCCAGTGCTGATGCAGTTCAACATTAGCTTTTCTTTGGTTAAGGATATTTGAGCAAGAATTCCCTCACTTTTAGAAGCTCTACAAAAATCCAGATTGATGACATGGACAACTTAGGAGATGATGCTTTCCTTTATTACAAAATAATTTGTTTTAAATAGGAAGCATTAGGTACATTATATTTAAATGGAAATCTTAGAGATTATTCTGCAATAATACTAACAGCTTGAAAAGGCTATTTAAGAGGCCTTACATATTGCTGGGGGCTTACATACCTAGAAATTAGACCATCTAGTCAAATCTCTCATTTGTAGCTATGGAAACTGAGCATTGGAGAAATTAAGTAACTTGTCAACGGTGATAATATCAGAATAAACACTTGTTTGATGTTACTGCTCTTGTATCCCACAGTGTTACATGGGGTGAACAGACAGCAGGAATCAGTTAATACTAATCAAATGCCAAAGAGCTTAATCCATGCCCTAAAATTACATTTAAAAGATTTACATAGATTTGCCTAAAGAAGAGGCTAATCCAAGTCCTTGAGACTTTAGCTCCACTTAGGGGGCTTCCCTGGTGGCTCAGATGGTAAAGAATCTTCAATGAAGGAGACCCAGGTTCAATCCCTGGGTGGGTAAGGTCCCTTGGAGAAGAAAATGGCAACCCAGTCCAGTGTTCTTGCCTGGAGAATTCCATGGACAGAGGAACCTGGCGGCTACAGCCCATGGGTCACAAAGAGTCGGACACAACTGAGTAACACTTTCACTTTCAAGCTCCACCTGCCTCCAAGGATGTCAATTCAAAGTGAGTGCCTACCTCCATCCCAGCTTCTAACCTCACCTTTGCCCGTCACAAGGAATCCAGCCTGAACCTTGGATGCAGGAGTTAGGTAGCAGCTTGGGGGGGTCGTGCTGTTTCTGCAGGGAACAGTCATGACTCTCAGGTTCTTCAGAATGTGCTTGACCTTTTGCCTTTTTCCTGAATGTACAAGGTTAACTTTCACTTTGCTCCCAGAACCAAGACACTGCAAGGTAGCCACAGTCTGGTTTTGGATGAATGTGGGCCTTTTGGCTTCTGCCTGAGCTTCTGAAAAGAGAAAAACAAGAGAGGAAAATGAAGCCAGTTCTTAATCTGAATGGTGCCCCTCCAACCCACTTCTATTCACGACCCATTACTGTACTTTCTTCTCTTTTTCCATCAGATCTTCCTCAGCATGTGTCTATGGTACTAAATATATAAGCGCTGCCTCTCCCCCTTCCTGCCATGGGTCCCATGAAGACCAGTGGTGACTGTAGTAAGTGCAGAGAGATGCTCCTAAGTTGTTTTCTCTAACACAGAGGGACCTGAGATCTGCTTCCTCTTTCTTCACCCCATCTCTTTGATTTATGTTGCTATGTCTTAGTTCGTAAGAGTTTATCTTTTTTAACAGAAGCTGATTATTTATTTATGTGGCAAAGCACATGTGATCTTAGTTCCCCAACCAGAGATTGAACCCGCGCCCCCTGCCTTGGAAACACAGAGTCTTAACTGCTGGACCACCGGGGAAGTCTCCATAACAGTTAATTTAAAAATGGGTTTTCAGGGACCTCCCTGATGGTCCAGTGATCAGGACTCCACACTTCCACTACAGGGGCACAGTTTCCATCCCTGGTCTGACATCCCTGCATGCAGCATAGCCAGAAAAGAAAAAAACAAAGGTTTCCAGAAAGCCCCTCGGGATCGATAGCTTTAGAATAGAGTGTTTGAGAGCTGGGCTCAGAATGGAGGAGACAAGCATCTTTTGAAGGTAAAAAAGGTCCTGGGGTGGCAAAATGATTCTTCAGGAAGGGCCCATTGCCTACCTCGAGTTAGCTCAGCTCTGATGCTTCTCACATCCTTTGGGAAGAGATCGGGCAGTGGTCCCACTTGGCAGCTGCTATCCCTGAGTTCTGGGGGAGGGGGAAAAAAGGTAAGGATTGACTGGTCCTTTCTCTTTGGAATTCTGGGCACTGGAGAGGGAGATAAAAAGAGAATGCAGTTTCTTCTCATAAAACTTGAAGTTGGGGAGATCAGACATTTCCCCCAATTGTTTTCTTTGCTGCACCTTGCAGCATGCAGGTTTCCCAAACAAACTGTGTCCCCCTGCGTTGGAAGTTCAGAGTCTTAACCTCTGGACTGCCAGGGAATTCCCAGAACTTTAAGATTTATGCAAGTGGGAGGTAGCAAAGTATAAATAAAACTAAATACCAGTTTATTATCCTTAGGGGGGAGAAAAGATAAGAGTTAACTAAGTTAATGAAAGATGAACCAACCCATTCCTTCAAACACTGCTTATTATCACTTCCCCTTCCTGTCCCATCTACCTTCTTATATTAAAACTGTTGAAAGTTTATTTATTAAGTGTAACATTGGACAAGGTATCTCTCTAGCTTCACATAGAACCATAGGTCACAGTTATGCTTTTTGGCACATAAGTCACAGGGTTCTTCATTTGTTAAATTTGTTGCTGCCGCACCTCATGCTGTTTGGCCTTAGCTCTGATGAGCTAATTTTAGAGATGAGTCATTTATGACACTTGGAAAATCATGTTTTAAGTAAACAGTTATCAAAGAGCAGTTGCTGCTGCTGCTGTTTAGTCGCTTCAGCCGTGTCTGGGTCTTTGCAACCCCATGAACTGTAGCCCACCAGGCTTCTCTGTGCATGGGATTTCCCAGGCAAGAATACAGGAGTGGGTTGGCATTTCCTTCTTCAGGGGATCTTCCTGACCCAGGGATCGAACCCGAGTCTTCTGCATTGGCAGGCAGATTATTAATAATCTGAGCCACCAGGGAAGCTCATTAAAGGGCAGTGAGTGGTACCCTCACATTACCTTTTCTCTCAGCTTCCCCCCCCCCCCAAGATCATCCCCATCTTTTAGGACATAATGCTTTAGAAAAGGAAGACATCTGGACATCCCTGGTGGTCCAGTGGATAAGAATCCACTCGCCAAAGCAGGGGACACAGGGTTGATCCCTGATCCAGGAAGATTCCACACACCGAGGGGCAACTAAGCCCCACATCTACTGAGCCCACACTCTTGAGCCCGTGAGCCACAACTCCTAACTCATGTGCTACAACTACTGAAGCCCGCATGCTCTAGAGCCCGTGCTCTGCAACAGAGAAGTCACTGTGATAAGAAGCCTGTGTCACCACAACTAGAGAAAACCCACACACAGCAACGAAGACCCAGTGCAGCCAATAAATAAATAAATAATTTTTAAAAGGAAGATATCTTATGAGGGGTTATGAATTTGGGAGTCTTAGTGAAACTGTGACAACACCTTCCAGCAAAGAAAGCTCTCTAACAGTGAAAGGAATTTTAACGTTAGTTACACGAACAAAATAGAAGAATGCATCACATTCTCTGAAGACTTCCTCCCATGAAACAGACAGCTGTCTTTCTGAGTTTAATATGTTCTATTTAGAGGCTATCTGGGGTGACTGGAAAGCCTCACATGCTGAGTTTTGCCTGTGTCTTTATCTGACAGAATAGACCCCCAAATACTTTCTAGGCCTCTCTCAGGATTTCTCAGGACAGTCGGCCAGAAGAGTACTTACCTTTTTTGGTAGCCTCATAGGATGTGATGATCAGGCTGAAAACAAAGATGGTATCCATGTTAGCTTGAGCACATTCTCCTTGTAGAGACTGTATGTGGCTGGTCTGACACCACCACTCACAGCCTTGTCTCTAAATGCTTTCACTGCCCTATAACTAAGTTTGACCCTGGGCGAGTCTGGTTCCACCCTAATTGATCTGCCACATTTTCTCAGGACCCAGGAATAGAGTTTATTGGAGAGACAACCAAGTTTCCTTGTTAATGATTGATTCAGGATATCTTCACCTGACTTCACTGCTGGTGGGGACATAAGGAACTGTAACTAGAGGTTTCCCCTGGAGAAAGGGCATAAACAGGGCATAAACAGAGGTGATATGCTTGACACGATATGCTTTACAAATACTCGCAGGGAGACACGTAGACATTCGCTGCATGCTCACTGACACGGGCACATAGATTTACACACCAACATAAAGAGGTGCTGAGATTTCTATTAAGGAAAATGATTTCTAGAGTAGCACAGACAGCTAGGACTGATTCAGTGAGTTACACTGGAGAGGGTGCAGGACTGGGAATCATCAGAAGAGGGTTCCAGGTGAGCCCCTGCAGTTAAATGTATCAATGTGAGAAAGTTGCTTGACTTCTCTGAATTACAGTTTTCTCCTCTGTAAATGGAGCGTTCCAACCCAGTCATCTCTAGAATTCATTCACTGTTATACACATAAACTTACCTGAGCACAGATGTACCTGTCTAGTTGTGCACATTTTCACACTTCTGAAAAGTGAAGTGAGGGAATTCCCTGGTGGTCCAGTGGTTAAGAATCTGCCTTGCAATGCAGGGGACATGGGTTCGATCCCTGTTGGGGGAACTCAGATCCCACATGCGATGGGGCAGCTAAGTCTGTACACCTCAATTAGAGAGAAGCCTGCACACCTCAAGGCAGAACCCATGTGCCACAGTGAAAAGGTCCTGTGTGGCGCAACCAAGACCCAATGCAGCCAAAAAGAAACAAACAAATATTTACCAGATAAAAAAGTGTCGTGACTGTAGGTGGACCACATTCACACGACTGTTGGGATGAGAAGTGAGAAGAGCTAACTGCACTAGAAGAGTGATACTGTGTGCAGTTTGGGAAGGCTTTCCTAAACATAACTATTGTAGATTCTTTGAAAATTGTATTTTTTGATAAAGAGTATATATCTTGCATAGGGAGCTTCCCTGGTGGCTCAGATGGTAAAGAATCTGCCTACAATGCAGAAGACCCGGGTTCAATCCCTCGGTTGGGAAGATCCCCTGGAAAAGGGAATGACAACCCACTCCATTATTCTTGCCCAGAGAATTCTGTGGACAGAGGAGCCTGGCAGGCTACAGTCCATGGTGTTGCCAAGAGTCAGACATGGCAGCTACCATCACTTTCAACAGCATAACAGTCCATCTCCTGTAATACTTTTAGACCTTGTGGCAACATGGCTAGGGGGATGATAAAGCAGAAATGAAGATCTACTCAGACCCTCTGCCTGAATCCAGAGGCTCTGCGGTCGCTTTACCCACTGTGAGTGCACTTACTCCAGTGACTATGCATAAGTTGGTTCTAGAGGGTGATGCTCTGATGATATAAAGGGAGCTCGATTCAAGGAATTTTCCATAAGGGAGTTCATAAGATCTAAGTCAAATCATAATTTAAGTACTATTCTGTTTCCTGACATTTTAATTCAGGTTGCAATCTGGTTAAGTGGAGCATGAAGGAAAATCTTGGTGGGAAAACAGAAAGGACAGAGGTGTCCCTGAAAGACGTGTTTCCTGAAACGTGGAAGGAGGGGAAGAAGTGCTGAGCATGCAGCCACAGTGCCTTTCTTTTCATTCCTTCACGCTGCACATCTTTATTATGTGCCTACTGTGTGCCAGACACCTTTCTCGCAGTGAGCCAACCAAATCTGCTTACATGTGAAATGCTGCTGCTGCTGCTGCTAAGTCGCTTCAGTCGTGTCTGACTCCGTGTGACCCCATAGACAGCAGCCCACCAGGCTCCCCCGTCCCTGGGATTCTCCAGGCAAGAACACTGGAGTGGGTTGCCATTTCCTTCTCCAATGCATGAAAGTGAAAAGTGAAAGCGAAGCTGCTCAGTCGTGTCCGACTAGCAGCGACCCCAGGGACTACAGCCTACGAGGCTCCTCTGTCCATGGGATTTTCCAGGCAAGCGTACTGGAGTGGGGTGCCATTGCCTTCTCCATGTGAAATGATGAGAAGCTGACAATAAACAGTTGAAAATAAAATAGCGCGTGCATGTTTGCATGCTCATTCCTGTCCAACTGTTTGTGACCCCATGGGTTCTCTGTCCATGGGGGACTCTTTGCATCCCCATGCCAGGCTCCTCCGCCCATGGGTTTATCCAGGCAAGAATACTGGAGTGGGTTGCCGTTTCCTACTCCAGGGGATCTTCCCAACTCAGAGATCGAACCCATGTCTCCTGCACCTCCTGCATTAGTGGTGGATTCTTTCCTACTGAACCATCTGGGAAGCCCCAAATAGAGTAGGGGGCTAATAATAAGCAACACACAAATACGTATACAAGATAATTAAAGATTGTGATAATCATCATGAAGCAACAGGGTGGTGAGGTGGAGAACTGACAGAGGCCACTTGATTATTAAGCTACTTTTTAAAAAGTAAGTTAATTTTATTTATTTATTTTTGGCTGTGCTGGATCTCCGTTGCCGTGCTTTCTCTAGCTGTGGCGAGTCGGGGGCAGCTTTTGGTTGCGGTGCACGAGCCTCTCATTGCAGTGGCTTCTCTTGTTTCGGAGCACGGATTCTGGAGCATGTGGGCTCAGTAGCTGTGGCACTTGGGCTTAGTTGCTCCGTGACTGGTGTAATCTTCCCGGACCAGGAATCACACCTGTGTCCCCTGCATTGGCAAGCAGATTCTTTACCCCTGGACCACCAGGGAAGTCATTATTATTATATTATTAGGCTGTGCAGCATGACTTGCAGGATCTTAGTTCCCCACCCAGGGATTGAACCTGGTCCCTCGGTAGTAAAAGTTCAGACTGAACCCTGGACCACCAGGGAATTCCCAGAAGCCACTTTAAGTAAGGGAGTCAGAAAAGACTTCTATGAGGAGGTGGCATCTGAGCTAAGGAAACCAGGAGAGTGGATGTCCTAGAAGCCAAGAAAGGAGGGTATTTCAAGGAAGGAATTGTGAATTGGTCAAATGCTGAGCGGAGTGTATAAGGAGGATAGAATGTTCACTGGATTTAACAATTTTGTTAACAGCGGTTCTAGCGGAGTTGGTGGACGTAGCCGGGGTTTAAGAGTGAACTGGAGGTGAAGAAGTGTAGGTCATCTTTGAAAGACATCTACCTATGGAAGGGCACGAAGTGAAGCAAGGCAAGTGGAGAGAACCTCAGCGCCTCAGATCATCTTCAGTGGTCCACAGCAGCGCTGTCTCCGTTGCCAGATTCTCCTGGCAGGGCAGGTGGGTAGAGAGTGAAGGGGTTCCGTTGCTTTTCCTCGGTTTCATGGTTTTTGCTTACTAGTTCATTAACGCGATTGCATGGTTCTCTGCTCCCTTCTGGTAGCAGACAATTTTCCCTGCTGTCTGTCGCTCTGTCTGAAATTTTCTGTCCATTAGCATCTGGGTAGCCTGCTTCAGTCCCGCTCCCTTGGAGCAAGTGTAGGAAAGGCTGTGAGGGCTATTCTCATTCTCTGTCACTAGGTGGCAGAAGAACTCACTCTTTGCAAAAACAAAGCTTGTGCTAGGAGTTCACCAACGCAATGGACAGGAATTTGAGCAAACTCCAGGAGGTTATGGAGGACAGAGGAGCCTAGCGTGCCACAGTCCACGAGGTCTCAAAGAGTTGGACATGACTTAGTGACTGAACAACAACAAGCCAGGACAAAGAGAAGAAGAGTTTTCTTTTCTTTTTTTGGCCATGCTGCGAAGCACATGGGATCTTGGTTCCCCAACCAGGCACTGCACCCGTGCCCCCTACAGTGGAGGCAAAGAGACAGGGAACTTCCCCTACAGTGGAGGTGAGGAGCCCTAAACACCGGACCAGGGAACTCCCCGGCAGAGTTTTGTCTCTCTCAGACCCTTCCCGGAAGTCAGCCAGCAGGTTGGAGCCGAGTTACTGTGGGGTACAGAGAAGCCAGAGATCTTCATTAATGAGTCAGAATATCCAGTAGTGGAGAAACAGACACAGAACTGTTTCTATATGACTAGATTTTCCCACCCCTTCTACTCAACATTTTGAGTGGTTTTCTAAATGTTTGCAATATCTATAGAGGGGGCAATCTCCTTCCTGATCTCATTTTCCCCACCACAAAACTTCCAAGTTTAGGAGGAAAACAAGCTGTAAGGTAGTGAGGTTCATGGAGTGTGAAAATGAGAGATGCGACTTGAAGACAGTAGGAAACTAGAGCTGATGGGGTGAGTCTGGATGGGTATCTGGAGCACTTGACCAGAAGACAGGAGGCTCACCTAGGTTCCGGATTAGGCTCTGTAATCGACTGAGTCACTTTGAGTAAGACACTCATCTTTTCTGACTTCTGTTTCAGTTTCTTGAATGAGATGGTTGGACAAGATGTTTTCAAAGGGCTCTTCCAGCTTGAAAATGATCTCAGTGCTACATTCTGCTACTCTATCTTTTAAGAGTGTGTATTTTTTATTTGTTTGGGTTTATGTTTAATTCGTTTATTGTGGAATATAGCATGCCTATAGAGGAGTATATAGAACATAAGCATATTTTTAAAAATATTTATTATTTATTTAAATAATAGGTCTTATTTGTAGTTCTTGGGGTCTTCAGTTGTGGAATGTGGGATCTAGTTCCCTGACCAGGGATTGAACCCAGGACCCCTGCATTGGGCATGCAGAGTCTTAGCCACTGGACTACCAGAGAAATCCAACCAAGCATATTTTTAGTAATAATAATATGAACATATGTAACCATCACCCAGAGTAAGAAATTGAACATGGCCTGTAGCTTTCCTGGTAGCTCAGACAGTAAAGAATCTGCCTGCAATGCAGGAGACCCGGTTCATTCCCTGGGTCAGGAAGATCCCCTGGAGAAGAGAATGGCAACCCACTCCAGTTTCTTGCCTGGAGAATTCTGTGAACAGAGGGACCTGGCAGGTTACAGTCTACGGAGTTGCAAAAGAGTCGGACCTGACTGAGTGACTATCACTTTCACTTTCACAGTGGCTGAGAAGCTCTTTATATGTCTATCCCTCTGGTCACACTCCTTTCCCTTCTCCCAATCATCAGTTTCCCAGACTTTTTAAAAAATAGTAAACTATCTATAACTAATATTTACTAATTTTAATAACTAAAAAATTACTTTTTAGTGCTCTTGTACTTTTTACCTGCTCTTGTACTTACATACTTTTTACCTGCTGTTGTACTTATGTAAATGGATAGATCACACCCTATGTAATTTAAAGTAAACTTTTTATTGCATATAACACAAAGTGGATCCTCTTCTCTTTGTGTTGTCTCCCAGTCACCACCCCTCATCAGGAGTAACCATGATTCAGATTTTTACCACCACAAGTGAATTTTGCCTATTTTTGAAGAAACACACTCTTTTGTGTCTGGCTTTTTTTTGCTCAACGTTATGGGTGTGAAATCCTTCCATATTGTTTCTTGCAGCAGTAGTTTGTTCATTCTCATTGCTTTATAATATTTTACTGTATGAAGGTATCATAATTTATTTTTTAAATTTTTATTGGAGTATATAGTTGCTTTGCAATGTTGTATCAGTTTCTGCTGTATAGCAAAGTGAATCAGCCACATGTATACACATATCCCCTCCTCTTTGGATTGCACCATAGCTTATTTATCCATTCTACTGCTGAGAGATGTTGGGTTGTTTCCAATTTGGGACCAGAAGAGAAAATGTTCCTGGGACACATTTGAAAGTTTCTCCAGAGTATAAATCCGTAACTGGAAGCTGGGTTATAGCACATGCAGGGTATGGTCAGCTTCACTAATTAATGGCAAACTGTTTTCTAAGAGGTTGTCCCATTTACACTCCCACTGACAGTATATGAAAGTTCCTTTTGTCCCACAGGGGCCAAATTGCCTTTTTAGTGTGGTACAACCACGGGACTTTGCAGGGCCTGGCGAACGCTCACATTGCCAGCCTTTCAGTTCATTCTCAGACGTTCAGGCCAGAGCCACTTCTGTTTACTTGCTCCCTCCAAGTATGGGTAAAAGGTTCAGATGTAAGCCCAGTTCTCTGATCACATGCTCTGTTCCTCTGGGAATATTGGCCCTGGGCCGGGGTTGGGTAGTGAACTTAATACCGTAATCATTCCTGAATCCGTTGAGCATCCATAGGATATTCTGTTCTTATACTGAACATTAGTGGGACATGGAGAGGGGAACGGAAAGGGGGAAGTAATAGTTTTAGCCTGCCTCCAAGTTTTGTGTTAGAAACTTTACATTTTGGCTATAACACTTAATCCAAAACACAACCTTACAAGGTAGGTGTTCTATCTCAGTTTTATAGACAAGGAAACTGAGGCCCAGAAAGGGGGTCATTTGCTCTAGGTCATGGAGCTAATTAAGTGATGGAGTCAGGATGTGAAACCTGGTTTACCTGATTAAAGAGCTCAGTTCTTTACAGTGCAGAACACAGGGAAGGCAGCCTCCCTGCTTCGCTGTTGGCTAAGACTGCCAATACCAAGAACCAGTACTTCTCAGGACTGCTTCTCTGTATTCACCCCCAGAACTATACTAGCCAATCGATATGGCCATCTCATTCATTGACTTAAATTACATTTTATTTTCATTCATTTTTGGTTTCCACTTCTTTCTTTTCATTTCCATTAAGAAATTTGGGCATATCAGTGAAGCAGGTCCACTGATAAACCTGCTGGTCTAGTATGTTAACTAGAGGTGAGATTTAAAAAGGCAGGGACACTGAAATCTTCTATTCCAAGTTATAAGAGAGGGAAACTTTAAGACTGAAGGGATGGGACTTCCCTGGTGTCTCAGTGGTAAAGAATCCACCTGCCAGTGCAGTAGACATGGGTTCAATCCCTGGTCTGGGAGGATCCCACATGTGGCAGAAAACTGAGCCCATTTCCCGCAGCTACCGAAGCCTGAACCCCCTAGAGCCCATGCGCCTCAACAAGAGAAGCCATCACAATAAGAAGATCGCACACCACAGCTAGAGAAAAGCAACAAAGACCCAGCACATCCAAAAATAAATAAAATTTTAAAAATTATTTTAAAGAAGACTGAAGGGATGAAAAGGATGAAAGGAAGTTGAGTGATGGTTCAGTTTTCCTTGAAAGTAAAAGCTCTTCAAAAATGATTAGTGTTGTATTTTATTATTTATCATGTTTCATACATAATAGTAGGTACTTCCCAGGTGGTGCTAGCAGTTAAGAACCCACACACCAATGCAGGAGACCTAAGAGACGCAGGTTCAATCCCTGGGTTGGGAAGATCCCTTGGAGGAGAGCATGGCAACCCTCTCCAGTATTCTTGCCTGGAGAATCCCATGGACAGAGGAGCCTGGCAGGTTACAGTCCATGGGGTCACACAGAATTGGACATGACTGAGGCAACTTAGTATGCACGCACATGTAATAGCAGTGGTGGGGAGTGAGGGTATTTATTTGGGATAGACAGGTGAGGTCTGAACATGTAGCAGGAGAAAGCTAAGTCAGACTCAGGAGAGACAGAGATGATGGAGAAGCTGAAGAGACAGTAAGGCAGGACCAGGAGGAAGCGCTCCGGGAGCACTCTCATGGGCTTGCAGTAGAGTGAGGTCGGAGATGAGAAGCTCTAAAGCTGATTACTGTGAAATGTCAGAATCCCAAGAAAAGGCAAGACGTAAACAGGTTAGCCTCCCTGCCTTCAGATAAAGGTCCACTTAAGACTTCTCTAGGTATTTAATAATGAAGTATATAGGACTTAGAAAGGGCTTTAAAAAAAAAATGATACTGGGGACTTCCCTGATGGTCCACTGGTTCAGAATCTGTCTTCCAATGCAGGGGACACAGGTTTGAATGATTCCTGGTCAGGGAATTAGGATTCCACATGCTCCAGGGCTGCTAAGCCCTTGTGCCACAACTAGAGAAAGCCCACGCGCTGCAAGGAAGACCCAGCAGAGCCAAAAGAAAAGATACTAGAGGTGTCATGCAAAAGGCAGCCAGGTTTTGGTGACTGCCAATTATAGATAGGACAGCTAGGCCTTGAAAGTGTCTGCGATTGGATAAGAAGGAGGGAGGAGAAGCTGAAATGCCTTGTGAAAACTCAAGCGTCCATGTGAAAACACCGTGGGGAGCCTCTGTTGGCGAACGCTGTCTTTCTCATTGTGTAATCTTGTCTTTCATCATCAGGACCAGAGTTATAAAGCGGCCTTCCCTGCGGATGGTTTCTGACCTTTTGGTGTGAAGTTCCGTCAGGCTCTTAACCCTGGACAAACCTGCACGGCTGACCAGAGTCGAAGAACACAGTGTTCTGATCAGGCCTTCTTGTCTTCTTTTTTCTCGTATCTTACGACTAGAGCCCCAGTTCTGGTCAAGGCACTGACTCTCTTGAAGTCTGTCCATCTGTGAAGTATCCTTCTGGAGGTTTTTGCCTCCCAGACGCGACCTGAAGACGGACAAGCAGACGTTGGAAGCACAGAGGTCCCTGAGGTACAGAGCCAGTTTTGTTTTCAGTCAGTGAGGTATGAATAGCTCTACCTAGCTATTGAGGGCAATACCAAAGTGTAAGAAATGCTCTCTGCTTTTAAGACGATTAAAATTCAGCTGGAGAGCTGAAACCAGCATACCCACAAAGAATTTTTAGCCCCGTAAATGCTGAACCATGTGGTAGTGACCAGATTGCTAGTAGAATTCAAAGGAAGGATCATCAGTAGGAGCTGGAGAAATAAAAGAGATCTTCTTTGAGAAAATGGGACTCCCACAGACTATAGAAAAATGCAGAAAATTAGGAAAGAGGCAGGACAATCTTGCCAGCATAAGCAAAAGTAAAGATAAGAAAGGCAAGAGCTGGAAGCCAGATTAGTGTAAGTGTTCTGTATTGGGGGCCAGTGGGAAATAACATCGTATTATATCCCCTATGTTGTGCTGTTGTTTAGTTGCTGAGTCGTGTCCGACTCCCATGTGACGCCATGGACTGCAGCCTGCCAGGCTCCTCTGTCTATGGGATTTCCCAGGCAAGAATACTGTTCTAAAGGTCTATCACTGACTCTGCCATTTAAGGAATTTGGAACCGTGGCCAGACAGCCACCAGGAGACGGTGCTCTTTGAGGGTCCATCTACTTTTTAAAAAATGATAACTATTTTGTATTTATTTTTATTTTTGGCTGTGCTGGCTCTTGGTTGCCGCTCGTGGGCTTTCTCTAGGCGCAGTGAGTGGGGAGCTACTCTTCGTTGCAGTGCATGGGCTTCTCATTGCGGTGGGGCTTGTGGGCTCAGCAGTTGTGGTGCGTGGGCTTAGTAGCTCTGTAGCATGTGGGATCTTCCCGGACCAAGGATTGAACCTGCATCCCCTGCACTGGCAGGCAGATTCTTAACTGATGGACCACCAGGGAAGTCCTGTGGGTCCATTTTCTATTCAGGCACATTCTTTCCTACCTTGGTTCAACTTTGGCCTGACCTGCCAGACTTTTCTGTCTAGTTTGTGCATGTGTAGGACATGCTGTTCTTCATTGGAGACACTGACATCAGAGAGGGAACAATAATGATAAATCCTAAACTACTGTTCTTTAACTCCAGGGTGAATAATTACTGCCTAAAAAAAAGTCTGAAGTGGGGCTGGTAATCTGTATTTTGAACAAGCACCGACTGATTCTGTTTCAGGTGGCCAGTGGAACATACTTTGAGAAAGACTACCTCAAACTGAGGTAGAATTGACAATGAAGCGCCAAAATATCCTGGAGTGACACACATACTGCTTATGTATTTCTGGACTTAATTTTGAGAATTTATCCCTTTTTATGTACGGGTCTTCTAAAACTTACATGGTTATCAATTAAAGAGCAAGATCTAGACACTCTATGTTTTGGTGTTTTGTTTTGTCTTCCCAACTAGATTGGGATATCTTAAAGATAGGTATGCCCTCAGACTTTTCTTATTTCTCCCATAGTAGAGTGACAGACCATTTTTAAGGTTGAAATGCTTGGGGGAAAATCCCTGATACCTTAATCTAACCTTCTTAAAAAACCTTGAAGCCATTTGGTATTTGGAAACTTGTATTAGTTTTTTTTAGGGCTGCCATGATAGAGTATCACAGACTGGGTGACTTAAACCGTAGAAGTTTATTTCTTCACAGTTGTAGAGGCTGTAAGTCCAAGATTAAAATGTCAGCAGAGTTGGTTTATTTTTAGGCTTCTCTCTTTGGCTTGTAGTTGACCATCTTCTCTAGCAAAACAGCTACATCTGGTAAAGGCTTCATCGATTGTGATTCACAGATGGTCTTCCCTCATTGTGTATCTGTGTCCTAATCTTCTCTTCCTGTAGGGCCCCCAGTCATTTGGAATTAGGGCCCACCTAATGACTTTATTTCAGTTCAGTTTCCTCTTTAAAGAGCCTGTCTCCAACTATACTCATATTCTGAGGTGCTGAGGGTTCAGACTCATATCAATTTAGATCACAGTTCAGTCTGTTATAGCCATTATGGCACCTAGAAATGGGCCACTCTCTCCCTTCTCTCACACCTGTTAATCTTGTATAGTAAGTTCTCTCCACCCTCTAATGTTCCTCCACCACTTCTTACAGACATAAGCTTGTGTGGCAAGTACCCATGGAACAGCGCTAAAGAGCCTATAGCGGAGATGGGCAGGTTGCGGCATGCACCACACAAAACACTTCGGAGTTGAAATTCCAGGTGAATAGTCTTAAAGACACAGCTCTCGGCCTACTCTTGGTCCAACGGTCATTTGATGATGATAATTAGATTACTATATCCTATGTAAATAGTCTTGGTGTATCTTAACTCATCCTTCATTTTCTTTCATGGTAGCTCACTCATTAGGCCTCTCCTTGGCTAGTACTTTACAGAGCTCAGTTACCTCAAATGTTCAATGAGGTCAAAAGCAAGACCTGTAAGGGCTTGCTGAAGGTTCACATAAACACAGTTTCTGAGCACAACCCCCTGGTTCTGCAGTATTCCTAAGGCTGATAAACAGCAACATCTCTAAGAAAGAATCTATTATAAGTAGTAGGAACTAGGAAAGGTAGATGAAAAATAAGACAAATAACCTCAAGATTTTTAGTTCTTTGTAAAGTCACTTCCTTCATGGCAGCTTCATAGGGAAGAGACAAAATTTCCTCTTCCCAGGCTTTTTTTTTTTTTTTTTTCAGTCAATCAAGTCAAACATCTTGTTAAATGGTGAGGCCGTGCTCAGTTATCTCTATATTCTGATTCTCCTCTCTTTGTTCAACTGACAGGTGCATCTAATGACAGTTATTGTGAAGCTTGGGTGACTGCTCTATATAAAGTTCACATTTTCATTCTGAATGTGTTTCCAGTGTCTATTCTCTTCAAGTAGGTTGGTAAACTCTTGGAGAAGTCACCACCTAAAGGTATGATGACGGCTTCTAGAATACTCTTCCCTGTTGACCAACCTTCCTATCTTCCTGCTTCTGCATCCCTCCAAGAACTTCTGACCTCAGGTTGTGTATTTCTACCCTGTTCACTCTTTGCCCCCTGGCTCAGGACTTCTTCCCACCAAACTGTCATCCTTTGTACCACTCTTGGCCTTTAGCACAAGCTTGTTAGAAGTTCAGAAGAGTACCCTGGGTAGGATCGGAAAGAGTTAAACTCACTGTTTCTTCTGAAGTGCAATTTTCTCTAATTTTCTTTTTCTCCTGCTCTATAGTTCTATTATATGTTTGGATTCTTTCCAGTTACTATTAATTTTCAACACAATCACCATGAATGTCTTGCTGTAAAATAACTGGCAAAGCTAGAGAAATCGGCTGCCTTCTTCTCAAAGACCTGATGTAAACCACCGTGGAGATGGGGAGGCACGCTCCTTTCCAAGAAGCCGGGAGTTGATTGCCTTCCAGGCTCGGGGCAGGCGCAGCAGCCTGTCCTTTGGCACTCTGTCCTGCTTCCTGAGCTTCCTTCATCGAGGCTTCCCCTCAAATGCTTCAGGATTCAGCACCTCAGACTCCTTTGGGGCGGGCCACCCAGCGAGGCCGGTTATGTTGTCAGAACAGGGCTTGGTTTGCCAGCACTAACTTGGAAACCATCCTGTGTGATCCTGGGCAGTTCATGAATGCGATACCCTCCGCGATAATCCTCCTCGGGGCACGGGGATTGAACAGGGTAAGGTCCTCACACGGCCTGCGCACCGCCCGCCTCGCTCAGTCCTGCTCGATCCAGGGCTCCCTTCCCGCGCCGCGAGCCGGATGGCCCCCCGCGCCATTCCCCCATTCCCGGGTTCGCCGGGAGGGGGAGCTGGCTGGGCCGTCGGCTCGGCACCGCCCCCGGAGAAAGGGCCGGCGGCCACCCGGGACCCGCCCGCCCTCTAGCCGCTGGGCCCCGAATGGCAGAGCGGTGCTCGGACCATCCGTATCGCCTCACATCGCCCCGCCCCACGCCGTCCTCCCATTGGCTGTCGCCGGGCCCTCGGGGCCCGCGCCTCTCTGCGTGGCCGGCCAGACCGCGCCGCCGCGGGGAGCGGGGTCGGAGGTGAACGGCCTCGAGTAACCCCGGACGTAGTCACCTCACTGGGCTCGCCGGCTGAGGTGGGAGCGGGGGCGGGGCGGGGCGGGGCGGGAGCCCTGAAGCCCCGCCCCTCCCCGTGTGTCGGGCCGGCCTGGTGCTGCGCGCCTGTCAGCCATCGCCGGAGCTACCGGCGTCTCCTCCCGCCCAGCACCGCCTCCGCGCAGGGGTCCGGGACCGCCGGACCCGCGGGACACAGCCGCCGCCGCCGCCTTGAGGTGAGGAGGGGAAGGCCGCCTCGCAGTCTGCGGATTCGGGACCGGGAGAGGCCGGGGCCCGGGGAGGGGCGGCGGCTGCGAAGGGCCGCCTCCCATCTTCCGCCGCACGCGGCCCGGGCTCCATCCCGCCCGGACCCGGTGCTTGGTAGCCCGGCTTTCCCCGCAGTTCTGGGGCTTCGCGTTTCCCTCTGGGGAAGACGTGGAGGGACCTGGGGGGTTCTCCGGGCGTCGGAGCTCAGACCCCGGAACCGGGAGACGTACAGCCCAGGGCCTCTAGGAAGGGGCTGGTGTGTCTGTCTGGAGCGGGTCCCCCCATTCTCCCGCGCCAGCCACGGCGTGGTCTGATCTCTTCCAGACCCCAGTCTCCAGTGCAACCCTGCGCTGCGGAGAGGAAGGAGATCCACGTGGGAGGGGGGTGTTGAGGGCTGGGTCCTGTTGCCCTGAAAGTCTGCTTCTCTCTTGCAGAGAGAGAGAGAGATTGTGGGGTGCAGAGACCCGGGCTGCTTTCTGCTTTTGCTGTCTTTGTATCGTGGTGGGAGCCAGGGGTCGGGCGAGGTGTCCCTTGCCAGTTTCTGCTCCCAGAGTTTTATTCAGTATTTTCTGTAAGGGACGTAGTAAAAGGTACATGCCTGCTCTTACTCTCTCCCTCACGTTTATGATACTGATCGCGGCAAGCAGTCGGAGGTAAGACGTCGCCAGGTGGTGTGAGTCTAATGTATTTCAGAGGAAAACGTGCAGGGAAATCCTGCCTGGGTCAGCGCCAACCGTGTTTCTGGAATTGAACGCGGGAAAGTGGACGCTGGTGGACACTAGGAATCAGCTCTAAACACTAGGGACTCCAAGTAGGCTTTGTGGTTTTTATAGAAGCAAGTAAGAATAAACTAACAACTGTACAGGTTTCGGAAATACTTTAATTTCAGGTGTTTTTGTTTTGGGGTTTAAGACTGAAATCTCGGAATTTCTGATTCCGATTCTCCTTAAGCAGTGTTTCAGTAATTTCCCAGTGTGCGGAATAAACCTGATAACGTGGTCTTCAGTCTCAGAAGTTGGTCCCCCTCCATTCTCTCTTTTCTTTCGTTTTTTTATCCCCTTGTCCACAGTGCAGATTGAGAAGTGTGCTTACTTTTGTTTTATGGTTTCTTCTTTCTGGGGGGCATGGATAGGAATTCTCTTCTTTGTCTCTTGGTGGAGATGTCTTGCATGTCTGTGAGGAGAAGGCTTTCCATGTGCCTTTTTATTTGATAGGCACTTTTGCCTGGGAAATCCCATGGACAGAGGAGCCTAACTGGCTACAGCCCATGGGGCCACAAAGAGTCAGAGCCACTTAGCCACTAAACCTTTAAGAAAATCACTGTGGTTTAATAGGGCAGGACAGCAGCTTGCAGTGTCTGGAGAGATGACTGCTTGCTGTAAAGTAGCAACTCACTTCTCTTGCCTCAGTTTCCTCATTTTTAATAACAGGAGGAACTGTTGTGAATTTCAGGATAATTAGCAAACATTGTAAAATGAAATAAGAAAGATGTCAAAGTATTAGTTTATGAAGTCACCTGAGTTTATTTGTGTTTCACAAGTTTTGTTTGGAATTAACCAGTGCAGAGCAGAAATACATCTCCTTTAAGATGTCATGGTTTTTAAAATGGGAGGAAACGTTGAGAAATGGTGACATTTGGTTTAGTTTTCTTAATAGTTCAGAAGACAAGATTATGTCAATGAACTAGTATTGTGAAAGCCAGTCTTAGAACTCTCATCCCATCCTTGCCTTTTCAAAGTGCCATGGACACATTCAAGTGTAGATCACTATGTAACGTTTGATTTCCTTTTCAGTCAATGACTGGGAAGTTGTTTTGTCTGTCACACAGACTGGCTAACAGGTCTGGGGCTAGTGTTTTCCTTTCTTAAAAAAAATTTTTTTTGGATATCTAATATCCTAAAAGTATTGGTTGAAGAAAGAAGTAAGTTAAAATAAAAATTATTGGAATAATATGTTGGAATTTAACATTTTTAATTGGAGGAGTCTTCTTATAATTCAGAAAAAGCTTTTTATATCATTATCTAAAATTGTTCTTAAAGATTAATAATAATAGCAGGTATGCACCAAGTGTCTTTCCAAGCCCTTAAAACAGTAAGATTATGAAGAAGTAAATGAACACCGAAGACTCACTGGCCATAAAAAATTTCTTTTAACTCTTGAGGCAGATGGTGATTACGGCCATGAAATTAAAAGACGCTTGCTCCTTGGAAGGAAAGTTATGACCAACCTAGATAGCATATTAAAAAGCAGAGACATTACTTTGCCAACAAAGGTCTGTCTAGTCAAGGCTATGGTTTTTCCAGTGGTCATGTATGGATGTGAGAGTTGGACTGTGAAGAAAGCTGAGCGCCAAAGAATTGATGCTTTTGAACTGTGGTGTTGGAGAAGACTCTTGAGAGTCCCTTGGACTGCAAGGAGATCCAACCAGTCCATCCTAAAGGAGATCAGTCCTGGGTGTTCATTGGAAGGACTGATGCTGAAGCTGAAACTCCAGTACTTTGGCCACCTCATGCGAAGAGTTGACTCATTGGAAAAGACCCTGATGCTGGGAGGGATTGGGGGCAGGAGGAGAAGGGGACGACAGAGGATGAGGTGGCTGGATGGCATCACCGACTCGATGCACATGAGTTTGGGTGGACTCTGGGAGTTGGTGATGGACAGAGAGGCCTGGCGTGCTGCGATTCATGGGGTTGCAAAGAGTCGGACGCGACTGAACTAAACTGAACGGAGCATTTTTAAAGGAAATCTTTATTGATCTTCCACTGTAACAGATTGTTGCTTAGCTAGTTTTTTGTTTCACTAATTTTAAAGTTCAGTGAATATCCACTACTTGGCTCTAATGGGTTATGTGAGATGATATTTACATAGAGGAAACTGACAAATAGTGGTCAGAGGTCATTTCACTTATACAAAGAATAAATCTCATTAATAGGGCATAGGTTTTTATGAGTTCAACAGTCAATCTTACTATGTATGCTCTCGTGATACACAGTTCTCTTACCAATTTGTTATTTATTCAAGCCATCATAAAGCCGTTTAGTCTCTAGTCTCAGGATGTTGAAGCAAGCAAGTGAAAAGAAACTTCAGCAACAAGGGATGTTAGCACCTTACCCAAAGGTTGGTGGTCCCAGTTGGTTTGGCCTTTCATGGATGTTATTTGGGACTTAGGTTTATTCCAGCCTTTCAGGTTGCTGGACTCACCTTCCTTTGTATAAGGAACCACAGGAGCGTTTACCATTACATGGCATCAGAAACTGAAGTTGCATGGCAGTAGTAGTTACAAAGTAGTCATCCCAGATAGAGTAAGTCTGAATAACGATTTTCGTTTTTGTAAATGATAACATGAAGTTTGAAAATTCTGAATTAATTCGTGGAGTAAAGTTTGAAAAGCAGACTTAGTTTTGGACAAATTTTTTCAGGAAGTGTAAGGTTTTGTTTATGAATATTTGACTATCTCCTCTGATAGAATCGGAGAAGGCAATGGCACCCCACTCCAGTACTCTTGCCTGGAATATCCCATGGATGGAGAAGCCTGGTAGGCTACGGTCCATGGGGTCGCTAAGAATCAAACACGACTGAGCGACTTCACTTTCACTTTTCACTTTCATGCACTGGAGAAGGAAATGGCAACCCGCTCCAGGATTCTTGCCTGGAGAATCCCAGGGACGGAGGAGCCTGGTGGGCTGCCGTCTATGGGGTCACACAGAATTGGACACGACTGAAGTGACTTAGCAGTAGCAGTATGATAGAAAGGGCTTCCCATGAGGTGCCAGTGGTAAAGAACCCACCTGCCAGTGCAGGAGACATAAGAGACTTGAGTTGGATCCCTGGGTCAGGAAGATCCCCTGGAGGAGGGCATGCCAACCCATTTCAGTATTTTTGCCTGGAGAATCCCATGGACAGAAGAGCCTGGTGGGCTACAGTCCATAGGGTCACCAAGAGTCTGGCATGACTGTAGCGACTTAGCACACACGTATGATAGAAATAAGAGAGTACTCTAATGGGGTTCCTAAAAATCATCCTTTGTTTTGTAGACCACTCAAACCTGTTCTTAAGTCATAAGTTGGCACATGTGTATGTGTGTGTATTTACACACATGCCAAGTTGGGGCGATAGTAGGTTGATAGGAGCTTGATTAGTTTTTAAGTTTACTAGAAGTAATATCAGCAAATTGGCACCAAGAGGATAGATAGCTGGGTTGTTTGTGTTTTGTGCTTCAGCATTTAGTGATATTCCTGAGCCTGGCAAGGCAAACTGTTGAATTTCCCTTTGATTCCATCTTATAAAAATCTGAGAACTGAATGTAACTTTTAGTATTAGAATGTACCTTAGGAATTTTCTGGTTCAACTTTATAGTTAATATGAAAATATTTTATCCAATACTCCTGTTGGAAACTTCCAGCTCTAGGCAGTTCATCGTCTGATTGGTGCATCAACAGGCAACTAATTTTTGAGGTTATTCATTATTTTCAGCCTAAAACTGTCTCCCTAAAACCTTGAAAATGTTGTATGTCCAAGAGGATTAGGACTTTTGGGTTTAACGTGTAAATTTCACCGGCTCCACATTTCTGCCTGATAATGTAAAATACAATGCCTAACACATCCAGAACACTTGGGGGCAGGCCAAAAAAAAAAAAAAAAAAGCAAATTGTTTTTTTCCTTGAATCCTGGGTGCTCTCTGGAAGGTAGCTGACAGCTGAATCATGGTTTCAGTTCAGTTCAGTCGCTCAGTCGTGTCTGACTCTTTGCGACCCCATGGACTACAGCACACCAGGCCTCCCTGTCCATCACCAACTCCCGGAGTTTACCCAAACTCAAGTCCATTGAGTCGGTGATGCCATCCAACCATCTCATCCTCTGTCGTCCCCTTTTCCTCCTGCCTTCAATCTTTCCCAGCATCAGGGTTTTTTCAAATGAGTCAGCTCATCGCATCAGGTGGCCAAAGTATTGGAGTTTCAGCTTCAACATCAGTCCTTCCAATGAACACTCAGGGCTGATCTCCTTTAGGCTGGACTGGTTGGATCTCCTTGCAGTCCAAGGGACTCTCAAGAGTCTTCTCCAGCACCACAGTTCAGAAGCATCAATTCTTCGGCACTCAGCTTTTTTTATAGTCCAACTCTTACATCATGGTTTCAGCTTTTCCTAAATGCTGCTCTATGAAATAAGATTATGGGGAGGAATTGATTCGTAGTCTGAGAGATTTTTGAATTCACAAAATGGCATTTTACCTGGAGGCCTCTAAATGTTTCAAGGGAATACTGTTTGAAATTTGAACTCGTGATTCACATTTCCTAGTTTCGTCATTCCTCATATTCATTTGAATTTCTATGGAACACAGCCTACAAAAGCCTAGTGTTTACACAGCATTGTAAAGTGTTCGGGTGGTAGATTTCAGACAATTGGAAGAGATAATAAGTTTCCCAGCTTCATTGAGGAGATAACAGAGTCAGTTACACAGTAACACATATTAATAAATGAATGGAAAACTTCCCTGGAGGTCCAGTGGTTAAGAATTTGCCTAGCAATGCAGCCTTGGAAGAGGGCATGACAACCCACTCCAGTATTCTTGCCTGGAGAATCCCATGGACAGAGGAGCCTGGTGGGCTACAGCCCATGGGGTTGCAAAGAGTTGGACATGACTGGATACGACTGAAGCGACTTGGCACGTATGCATACCAGTGCAGGGAACACGGGTTCAATCCCTGGACTGGGAAGATTCCACATGCTGCGGAGCAGCTAAGCCTGTGCGCCCCAACTACTGAGCCTGCATTCTAGAGCTTGTGGTCTGCAACAAAAGAAGCCGCCACAACAGGAATCCTGTGGACTGCAACTGAAGTGTAGTCCCCGCTCCCCACAACGAGAGAAAGCCCCTGAGCAGCGGCGAAGACCCAGCACAGCCACAAATGAATAGAGTGAGTGACACACCAGTTGTCTTCTTAAATGCTCAGGCAGGTGTGAGACAAGGAGTTAGAGTAGCATGAAGCTAATGGATGAAGCTTTTTATTAAACATTTAAACTTTTAGTTGCTAGTAAATGTTACATTCACATAGTTCAAAATTGTAAGTGTACGAAAGCGTATACAGTGACCTTCTCTCTCCTGACTTTGTCTTGCAGCCATTCGGTTCTCCTTACCAGAGACAAGCAGTGCTATTTGTTTCTTACTATAACTTTTAATAGTAATTATCAGATATGTTAATTTAAGTAAGTTAATTAAGTAAATTAAGGGAGTTAATTTAATTTAATTATTTCTTAGTAATAACCAGAGATTTTATTCATATTAAAACAGATGCTCTTCTATTCTCTTCCTACTCTGTCAACTTAAAAAAATATATCTTATTTCTTCGTTTATTTGGCTGCAGCAGGTCTTCCTCGTGGCATGTGGAATGTGGAATCTTTAGTTGCGACATGTGAACTCTTTAGGGATCTAGTTTCCAGACCAGGGCTCGAGCTTGGGCCCCCTGCAGTGGGAGTAAGGAGTCTTAGCCACCCGACCACCAGGGAAGTCCCTTACTCTGCCAACTTTTTAATACAAACTGTACATACTTTGGCTTCCCTGGTAGCTCAGTGGCAAAGAACCCACTTGGCAGTGCTGGGTATGTGGGTTTGATTGCTGGGTCAGGAAGATCCCCTGGAGAAGGAAGTGACAGCCCACTCCAGTCCTCTTGCCTGGGAAATCCCATGGATGGAGGAACCTGGCAGGTTCCCACCCATGGGGTTGCAAAAGAGTCAGACACAGACTTAGCAACTAGACAACAACAACAAATGCATTCTTTATATGCCATCCTTCATCTTTGATGTCTTCACTTAGCATTGCATGGTGAGCTGCGTACCTTTTTATTTTCGTCAGAGTAATATGTACATATAGTGGGTTTTTTTGGCTGCACGGGGTCTTCATCGCTGCGCTGGGGCTTTCTCTAGTTGCGGTGAGTGGACTTCTCTCTTGCGGCGTGCCGGCACTAGGCTCGCGGACTTCAGTAGTTGTAGCACAGGCTCAGTAGTTGAGTCTCAGGGGCTCTAGAGCGTGGGCTTCGTTCCTCTGTAGCATGTAGGATCTTTTCGACCAGGGATTGAACCCATGTCCCCTGTGTTGACGGGCAGACACTCAACCACTGGACCACCAGGGATGTCCCCCACCATATTTTTTCATTGTAAAAATCCTTATTCACTTTTGTAATTTTTTTTTCACTTTTGTAATTAATATATAGCTCATGAGGTGAGATTTTTCTTCACTTTTTCTTGTGGTAAAATACATATAACATTTACCATCTTAGCCATTAAAAAATGTACAGTTTTGCATTATGATTTTTTTTCTCAGCATTATGATATTTAATACATTCATAATGCTATGCAACTATCACTGTCAACCATCTCTAGAACTTTTTTCATCTTGTAAAACTGAACTGCTATACCCTTTGAACAGTAACTCCCTGTTTTCCTCTTCCCCAGCTCCCATCAACCACCATTCTACTCTTGGTCTGTAATTTTGACAAGGACCTCATATAAGTGGAATCATACAGTATTTGTCTTTTTGTGACTGACTAATTTCACCTAGCATAATGTCTTCAAGGTTTATTTACATCGCAGCATATTGCTCTTTAAGGTTGAATAATATTTTATTGTATGTATATGTTACATTTTGCTTATCCATTTATCCATCAATGCATGCTTGCTTTTTTCCAAGTTTTAGTTATTCTGAATAATGCTGTTATGAACATGGGTGTACAAATATCCCTTTGAGATCCTGCTTTCAGTTCTTTTGAGTGTATACCCAGAGTGGAATTGGTGGGTCATATGGTAATTCTATTTTTAATTTTTTGAGGAACCATCATGCTGTTTTCCATAGTACTACCAGTTTACACCCCACAGCACCTCAAGGGTTCTGATTTCTTCACATCCTTACCAATACTTGTTTTGTTTGTTTTTGATAGTAGCCATCCTAATTACTGTGGAGTGCTGCCTTATTTTAGTTTTGATTTGTGTTTCTCTAATGATTAGTAAGGACTTCCCTGGTGGCTCAGTGGTAAAGAATCCTCCTGCCAATGCACAAGATGTGGGTTTGATCCCTGGGTTGGGAAGATCCCCTGGAGAAGGAAATGGCAACCTACTCCAGTATTCTTGCCTGGGAAGTTCATGGGCAGAGGAGCCTGGCGGGCTCATGGAATCACAAAAGAGTTGGACATGCCTTAGCAACTAAACAACAACAACAAATGATTAGTGATGTTGAGCATATTGACATGCTTATTGGACATTCATAGGTCCTCTTTGGAGAAATGTTTGTTCAAATCTTTTGTCCAGTTTTGAACTGGGTTGTTTATTGTTGTTGAGTTTTAGGAGTTCTCTATACCTTTCTGGACATTTATTACTTATCAGGTATATGATTTGCAAATATTTTCTCCCATTCTTTGGATTGCATTTTTACTCTTGTTGATAGTCTTTGGATGAACAAACTTCTTTTAATTTTCAAGAAATCCAGTTTGTCTGTTTTTTTCCTTTATTACCTATACTCTTGATGTCAAACCAAGAAATCTTTGCCAAATCCAATGATATGAAGTTTTTGTTCTGTGTTTTCTTCTAAGCATTTTGTTGTTTTAAGTCTTACATTAGGTCTTTGATCCATTTGAGTTCATTTTGGTCTGTGGCGTTAGTAAGTGTCTGGTTTTTGTATGCGTGTGGAGATCCAGTTTTCTCAGCACCATTTGTTAGAAAGGCTGTCCTTTCCCCATTAAATAGTCTTGGCACCCTTGTCAAATATCGTTTGACCTTATAAACAAGGGTTTCTTTCTGGGATCTCCCTTGTATTCCATTGGTCTTCATGTCTGTTGTTTATGCCAGTATCACATGGCTTTGACCACTGTAGCTTTGAAGCAGTTCTTGAAATCAGGAAGTATAAGTTCTCCAGTTTGTTCTTTTTCAAGATTTTGTTTTGGGGTGGGGGACTATTCAAGAATCCTCGAGATTCCATATGAATTTTAGGGTAGGTTTTTCCTGTTTCTACTTCAAGTGTCATTGGGATTTTGATAGGAATTGCACTGAATTTGGGCAGTATTGATATTTTAACAAAATTCAGTCTTTCAATCCATGAACATGGCATGTGTTTCCCATTTATGTCTTTAATTTCTTTCAGCAATGTATAAAACTATAAAAACTATAAAAAGTTTTCATTGTACAAGTCTTCTACCTCTTTGGTTTAGTTAAT
Source organism: Odocoileus virginianus (assembly GCF_023699985.2). Taxonomy (NCBI): domain Eukaryota; kingdom Metazoa; phylum Chordata; class Mammalia; order Artiodactyla; family Cervidae; genus Odocoileus; species Odocoileus virginianus. The sequence goes on along the minus strand of NC_069690.1, from coordinate 12,668,190 downwards.
TCCTATATATTTTATTCTTTTAAATGCTATTGTAAATGGAATTGTTCTTGTAATTTCCTTCTCAGCTTGTTCACTGTTAGTGTGTAGAAATACGACTGACTTTTGTGTGTTGACTTTGTGTTCTGCCACTCTGCTGAATTCATCTATTACCTCTAACAGTTTTTGTTTTTCTATTTTGGTGTGTGTAAAATCTTTAGAGATTTTACATCTAAGATCATATCACCTCCAGAGGCAATTGTATTTCTTCCTTTCCAATTTGATTGTCTTTTCCTTTTCCTTTTTTCTCACCTAATTGCTCTGGCTAGAATTTCTGTGGTGAAAAAGTGTGTTGTAAAAGTGGACATCCTCTGTATGTCTCAGAGGAAAGCTTTTAGTCTTTTACCACTGAGTATAATATTTGCTGTGGGTTTTTTTTTGTGTGTGTGAGATTGTGTATGACTTTTTTTGTGTGAGATTTCCTTCTATTCCTGGAATGTTTTTTTATCATGAGTGTGTATTGAATTTCATCAGATGGCTTTTCTGTATTAATTGAGATGATCATGTGGGTTTTTTCCCTTCATTCTGATACTGTTGTGTATTACATTGATTAACTTATGTATGTTGAATCATCTTTGCATTCTTGGAATCCAGTGGAATCCTTGCATCCCAGTTGGAAATGGTATATAATAAGTCTTTTAATATGCTGCTGAATTCTGTTTGCTAGTTTTTTGTCGAAGATATTTAAAGTAACTGTAGCCTCATAGAATGAGTTAGGAAGTGTTCTCTTCAGTGTTTTGAATAAGTTTGAGAAGAATTGATATCAGTTCATCTGTAATTGTTTGGTAGAATTCACCAGGGGAGGTCCAGGATCCAGGACTTTTCTTCATTGGGAGATTTTTGATTACTGTTCTCCTTACCAGTTATAGGTCTATTTAGAGTTCGTATTTCTTTGTGATTTAGTTTTGTTTCTAAGAATTTATCCATTTCATCTAGATTATCCAGTGTGTTGGTATACAGTTGATGAGTCTTTTTCTCTTGCTGTTTTCAAGATTCTCTATGTCTTTTGACTTTTAAAAGTTTGGTCATAAAGTATGCCTGTTGGTCTTTTGAGTTTGTCTCATTCGGAGTTTGTTAAACTTCTTCAACATTTATATTCCTGTCTTTCATCAAATTTGGCAAGTTTTCAGCCATTATTTCTTCAAATATTCTCTCTGCCCTTTTCTCAATTCTCCTTCTGAGATCTCACAGTGCGTATGTTGGTCTCTTGATGGTGTACCACAGAGCCCTTAGTCTCTGTTCGCTTTTGGTCTGTCTGTTTTCTTTCTATTCCTCCAACTTGATAATTTATATGTCCTATCTTAGAGTTTGCAGATTCTTTCTTCTGCTTGCTCAAGTTTGTGTTAGTGAATTTTTCATTTCAGTTATTGTACTTTTCAGGTCCAGAATTTCTTTTTGGTTCCTTTTTAGATTTTCTATTTCTTTATTCTTATTTCCATTTTATTCAGAGATTGTTTTCTTGACTTTGTCTTCATCTTCCTTTAGTTCTTCAAGCATCTTTTAGACAGTTGCTTTAATATTTTTGTCTAATATACCTGCCATCAGGTGTTTTTTAGGAATAATTTCTGTTGATTTAGTTGTTTTTTTTTTAATGGTCATACTTTCCTCATGCTTTGTATGCCTTGTGATCTTTTGTTGAAAACTGGATACTTGATTTTAATAATATGGTAATTTTGGAAATCAGATTCTCTCTTCTTAGAATTTGATTTTTTTTTAATTGTCATTTTTGTTTTTTTTGACCATTGTAGACAGTCTCCATGTGGAAGGTCAACCTGAGATATAGATGTTAGGTCTCTTCAGGTCTTTCCTGAGTCTTCCCCTCAGCATATTCAGTCACTTTCTAATTTTTCCCTGTATATGAAGTAGCTTTTGAATGTACTAGTGTTTAGTGTCTGGCTCCCCAAAGCGGGAAAAAGGAAAATGAAGGGTACATAAAAGAGCAGTGGCTCGCTCGCTCTCTCTTTTTTCAAATATTTATTTCTTTATTTGTCTGTGTTGGGTCTTAGTTGCAGAATGTAGGATCCTTTGTTGGGGCTTGAGGGCTTAGTTGCCCCATGGCATGTGGAATCCTAGTTCCCTATCCAGGGATAAAACCCACGTTCCCTGACTTGCAGTGTGTACTCTTAGCTGCTGGACCACCAGGGTAGTTCCAGGCACTGGTTATTTAAGTCCCCTGGAAGTCACTTCAGCTGGAGGATGAGGGGTTTGCAACAGTGGGAGGAGGTTAACAGCTGTAGCTGTCTGCCTCTTTATCTACACCTATATGATCAGAAACAGCAGTCAGCGATCAGAGCACAGATCCCCGATATTTGAAGGACAGGGTTGTTTCTGTCCACCTTGGCTTCCATAGCCTGAGTGTGAAGAGCGTGTGCACAGTGGGGTGGTGCTGCCACATGACTTTACTCAGAAGTAAAATTGACCATCAATGAGTGATAATCGCTCAGTCGTGTCTGACTCTTTGCGACCCATGGACTATACCCTGCCAGGCTCCTCTGTCTGTGGAATTCTCCAGGTGAGAATACTGGAGTGGGTTGCCATTTCTTTCTCCAGGGAAAATTGACTGTAATCAACCACAGTTAACCTTCAAAGTCTGTCCATGGAACTTGCAAGCTTTCAATAGATTCCCAAGTTCCAGTATAGTTACACTAGTCAAATTCTGACAGTGCAATTATTGTCTAATTGGGGACACAGATTCCTAGTAATTGCTACTCTTCTGCCTTCCCAGAATCCTCTTCTGTAAGGTGATTTTCTTTTTTAACACCACAGGAATATCCTGTTTTAGAATAATCTCTTTTCCAGTGGCTTTAACATACATTTATGATTCTGGGCTGTATCAATTATTGTATTGCTGTTTGTAAAATGAAATATATTTTCTAATTGTTTCATTTTAGGAAGTAATTATTTTGAGATTTTGCTGCCTAAAAGTATCTTTATCCTTATAGTTGGTTGGCCATAGAATTTTAGGTTTGAAATAATTTTCCTTCAGAATTTTGAAAGCATTGTTTCACTACCTTCAGGCTTCCATTATTTTTGCTGTTAGGTCTGAAGGGCATTCTGATTCTTGCTCCTTTGTATGTGACCTTTTTTCTCTCTCTGGATTATGGAATCTTCTCTTTGTCTTCATTTTTAAAAATTTTAGTGATGTTGCTTGGTGCCCGTCTGTTTTTGTTTGTTGTAGTAGACCTTTGATGGACCTTCTTAACCTGACCATTATACCTTTCAGTTTTAGGAAGTTTATTGACTTATTACATCAGTTTTAGCTTTCCCTCTATTTTGTTCTGTTCTTACTTTTGAGAGTGCCACTTCTTCATATGGGCTTCCCTGGTGGCTCAAATGGTAAAGAATCTGCCTGCAATGTAGGAGACCTGGGTTTGATCCCTGGGTAGGGGAGATCCCTCGAAAAGGGAATGGTAACCGACTCCAGTATTCTTGCCTGGGAAATCGCGTGGACAGGGGAGCCTGGTGGGCTACATAAGTCCATGGGGTCGCAAAGTGTTGGACACTGCTGAGCGACTAACACTTTCATACTTTCTGCTTCATATTTTGGACCTTCTGAATAGATTCTCTAGTACTTATCTTTTTTCTCTTATTATTCATTCTTTTTTCTTTTTATTCTGATTTATGAAAGATATTTCTTTATCTTCTAACTTTTGTACTGAGTTTTCATTGCTGTGGTTGTATTTTTAAATTACAAGAACTCTTTCTTGTTCTTTAAATGTTTCCTTTAAAAATAGCCTATGTGTTTCATGTAAGTAATATCTATGGAATTTAGAAAGATGGTAATGATAACCCTATATGCAAAACAGAAAAAGAGACACAGATGTACAGAACAGACTTTGGGACTCTGTGGGAGAAGGCGAGGGTGGGATGTTTCAAGAGAACAGCATCGAAACATGTATATTATCAAGGGTGAAACAGATCACCAGCCCAGGTTGGGTGCATGAGACAAGTGCTCAGGGCTGGTGCACTGGGAAGACCCAGAGGGATGGGGTGGAGAGGGAGGTGGGAGAGGGGATCGGGATGGGGAATACATGTAAATCCATGGCTGATTCACGTCAATGTATGGCAAAAACCACTACAATATTGTCAAGTACTTAGCCTCCAACTAATAAAAATAAATGGAAAAAAAATATCCTATGTGTTTCGTGTAAGTAATATCTTAGTTCTCTCAGGATAATGATAGTCCTTTAAAATTAAATTTTTTAATTTTGTTTTGAATTTTGAAGTGATTTTTAGACTTACAGGAAAGTTGCAAATAGCATACATTAGATTCCTAAATACCCTCCACCAAGCTTCCTTCAGTGATAATATCTTATATAATTACAGTACTTTTGTCAAAATTAAGAAGTTAACATTGGTTCAGTAATATTAAACTGTAGACTTCATTTAGATTTCTCCAGTTTATTGTTCCAGGATCTAATCCAAGAAACTGCATTGCATTTAGTCGTGATGTCTCTATAGTCTCCCTTGATCTATGATAGTTTCTTAGTCTTTCGTTTCTTTTTCTTTTCTTAATGATCTTGACAGTTTTGAAGAGAACTGTTCAAGTATTTTGTCCTTTAATTCAAATTTGCCTGATGTTTTCTTATGATTATTCTAGGGTTATGAGTTTGTAGAAAAAATACCACAGAAGTTAGGTTGCATTCCTGCCTCCCTCTCCTCTAATTAAAAATTTTTTTGTATTGCATAATCTCTTCAAGTTGCATTGTTTTCTACAGGTAGTCATTATTTAACAAAAGAATTCTTTCATATTTTTCTCAGACATCTAGTAATCCTTAACTGACTGCTTAACTTTAAGAAGGGGATTGAAAAACTAATCTAAGATTATGAAAATGTGAATGAGGTTCATTGACTGATTATTTCACTGTAGGGTGATCTGACTGGACATTTTAATTTGGGATCTCTAATGTTCTTTGTTGTTGTTCTACTTGAGGCTTTTTTTTTCTTTTTCTTTCATTCATCTGGCTAGATTCTGCACAGAATGATCCTTCGGTTTCCCTCTTGGAGGGTGAAAATTGGGGAGAGAAGACTGGGAAGTCTTACTCGATGTGTTTTCTTGATCTCTCCATTTTCAATATGGTATCCTCCCTTTTACTGTTGCCAGCATCCCTCAGCCTAGAAACCCTCCATTTTACTGTCTAGAGAATAAATCTTCAGTCTCTTATCAGGATGGTGGAGCAGCAGGCACCTGGGTTTACAGTTGGGGAGAAAATCTAAGGATCTGAAGCTTCTGAAATAGAATTTCATCCACTTTATAGTTCCATTTTTCACTTCCACTTCCTGAACATTTTAGAGATTCTATGATGTAAATTATGCTGATTCTGTGTTTACTACAATGGCTCGTAATTTCGTTTTCTTGGGTCTGTGTAGTCATTTATCACTCTTCCATCTCTCTTTCAAGAAAATTATCTTGCTGTTGTCTCCCCTGACTTTTTTGGGGGGAGGAAGGAAGGGGTGACTTTCTTTGGCTTATGCTTTTAAAATTTTTTCTTTCCTTTTGTTTTAATGGGATTTTCAGGCAGGAGCAAAAGTGGATATGCATTCAACTTACCATCCTTATCCAGAAGTTTGACAAATCTTCTTTAAAGATTTCTTGAAAGGTACAGAAATTTGCACCAGCTTCCTCCTTGATAAATATTCTAAATCCCTAGACTGAGATATGAAGACTAGGACAGATAAGTACACCGTCTTATTTTCTCTATTGTATCCTAAAGTGATACGTTGCTGTTTACCAAAAACAAACAAAACAAAATAAACACCCTCGCCCCTGACCAAAAAAACGAACAAACAACAACCCCAAAGTCTCCAGCTGGCTCTTGAAGGAAATGGCCTCAAATTCTTGCCGCCGTTCAGATGTGCTGCATGCTAAGTCATTTCAGTCGTGTCCGACTCTGTGTGACCCCCTGGATTGTAGCCCATCAGGCTCCTCTGTCCATGGGATTCTCCAGGCAAGAGTACTGCGTTAGTTGCCATTTCCTACTCTAGGGCATCTGCCCGACTCAGGGGTTGAACCCGTGTCTCTTGTGTCTCCTGCATTGGCAGGTGGGTTCTTTACCACAAACACCACCTGGGAGGGGCATTCAGATGTAGTATTTCTCATAAATCATATTCTACCCAGGTCTTTATTCAGTGGTTTCTTCTACATGGAATTCGTTGCTTTGTCTCCGTCCTTGATTTTCTTCTTAGTTAATCCTTGCTTGTGCCTTCCCACTCCAGGAAGGCGTCTTTGATCCCTGCCCTCATCATTATCACCTCCAGGTTGTGTTTCCACACCTAGCAACTATTATACTACTGTAATTGTTTATTTAGGTGCCCACAGCTGCTTAGCCAGGCACCAGATCTTATCTTTGAATATTTTGTCATTTATCTCACTAGTCGGAACACAGTGCTTGTCATTTTAAAATTCAAAATTTGCAGGAAAATAAAATATGGCTTAAAAAAAATCATATAGTGACTTCTGTGGTGGTCCAGCGGTTAAGAATCTGCCTTGCAATGCAGAGGACACAAGTTCGATCCCCGGTTGGGGAGCTAAGACCCCATATGCTCCTGAGCACTACATACTGAGCCTGTACTCAGGAGTCCATGAGCCTGTGCACCGTGACTGAAGCGTCTGGGCTGCAGCGAAAATCCTGAGTGCTGCAACTAAGACCTGACTCAGCCAAATCAGTAAATTAGCTAATTAAAAAAGAACTGTATGACCTTCATGGATATTGAATTAATGCCAAAATCCTTCTATGTGCTAAGTCGTGTCTGACTCTTTGCGACCCATGGACTGTAGCCCATCAGGCTCTTCTGTCCTTGGGATTTTCCAGGCAAGAATACTGGAGTGAAGAGTTCATCAATAGAATGACAAAAATTACCAGGAAAATTCAGTTATTATGTTTGATTAAAATTTCAGTGAAGTGAAGTTCAGTTCAGTCACTCAGTCGTGTCCGACTTTTTGTGACCCCGTGAATCACAGCACACCAGGCCTCCCTGTCCATCACCAACTCCTGGAGTTTATGCAAACCCATGCCCATCGAGTCAGTGATGCCATCCAGCCATCTCATCCTCTGTCATCCCCTTCTCCTCCTGCCCCCAATCCCTCCCAGCATCAGGGTCTTTTCCAATGAGTCAGCTCTTCGCATGAGGTGGCCAAAGTACTGGAGTTTCAGCTTCAGCATCAGTCCTTCCAATGAATACCGAGGACTGATCTCCTTTAGGATGGACTGGTTGGATCTCCTTGCAGTCCAAGGGACTCTCAAGAACCTTCTCCAACACCATAGTTCCAAAGCAACAATTTTTTGGCGCTCAGCTTTCTTCACAGTCCAACTCTCACATCCATACATGACCACTGGAAAAACCATAGCCTTGACCAGATGGACCTTTGTTGGCAAAGTAATGTCTCTGCTTTTTAATATGCTATCCAGGTTGGTCATAACTTTCCTTCCAAGAAGTAAGCGTCTTTTAATTTCATGGCTGCAGTCACCATCTGCAGGGAAGTTACTATGGCTTAAAAGGGCAAGGATATGCTGTGTTAGCTTGGATACTTTTATCCGTCACTGTGAAAACTAATTGCTGCCTCTTTATTAGAATTGCTGGAAAATACAGTGTCATTTGAGTTCAAGAACATGTTTCGTAAGTTTGGCGAAGTCTCTTCTATTTTATTTAGAGAAATGTCTAAATACATAAGTGCATTAGCTATAGTTAGCTTTACCTCATTTTTTTCAGTGACATAGGGTATAGTTTGGGAGCCTTCTGCAAATATTTTCAGGTCGCCAAATAAAAGTTCAAGAATATCGACAGGTGATCTTTGAATGACAAGGGTAATACTGTAATTACTGTGGGCACCAAGGTTGGTCACATCTGTGGATGCTGAATCTTGGATTTGAAGGAACTGCATGTATGGAAACTGCATATACAGAAAGCCCCCTCCAAGTGATACCTGACTTTTTGACTGTGTGAAGGGTTGGCACCTCTAACCCTTGCTGTTGTTCAAGGGTCAACTATATGTATTTTTAAATAAAAGAAAATTTGACCTTGCTAACATTTGATATAATGAAGTATTTATTTGGCTTAGTAGAATGTTCTACAGCTCTATTTGGGGAAAGGCCTTCTTTTAGAGGTGATAAGACAGCAGCCGTATGAGCCTTCTTGAGGGCGCAACTCCATTCTTTGACCACTTAGAGAAAAAAGTCTAAGCCTATTTCATGGCAAGGCTTTAGGGTTCCCAAACTTGTATGCAAGCCAAATTTGGGTGAGCATGAATTTTTGTCAGAAAAGGGTTCATAGCTTTTATCAGATTTCTTGTAGTGTATTGACTTAGGAAACTTTAAGAGCCATTGGTTTAGGTACTTAACCCATTGTGTTTGCTAGAGAGGATAAAGTAGAGGGGGCAGTTTGAAGATTAATTGTGACTTTCAGTGCAGTTCAGTCCCTCAGTCGTGTCCAACTCTTTGCGACCCCATGAGCCGCAGCACGCCAGGCCTCCCTGTCCATCACCAACTCCTGGAGTCCACCCAAACCCATGTCCATCAAGTTGGTGATGCCATCCAGCCATCTCTTCCTCTGTCGTCCCCTTCTCCTCCTGCCCTCAATCCCTCCCAGCATCAGCGTCTTTTCCAGTGAGTCAACTCTTTGCGTCAGGTGGCCAAAGTACTGGAGTTTCAGCTTCAACATCAGTCCTTCCAATGAACACCCAGGTCTGATCTCATTTAGGATGGACTGGTTGGATCTCCTTGCAGTCCAAGGGACTCTCAAGAGTCTTCTCCAACACCACAGTTCAAAAGCATCAATTCTTCAGCGCTCAGCTTTCTTCACAGTCCAACTCTCACATCCATAGATGACCACTGGAAAAACCATAGCCTTGACTAGATGGACTTTATTGGTAAAGTAATGTCTCTGCTTTTTAATATGCTGTCTGGGTTGGTAATAACTTTCCTTCCAAGAAATAGGTGTCTTTTAATTTCATGGCTGCAATCACCATCTGCAGTGATTTTGGAGCCCAGAAAAATAAAGTCAGCTACTGTTTCCACTGTTTCCCCATCTATTTGCCAAATTGTGACTTTAAGATTTAACTTTTGGGGGAATTCCCTGGAGGTCCAGTGATTAGGACTCAGGGTTTTCACTGAGGACGTGGGTTCAATCCCTGTCTAGGGAAACAAGGTCTTGCAAGCCAGGGGGTGTGGCAAAAAAAAAAAAAAGGACTTAACTTTTTGGACACAACCATAATAAGATGTTGTTAACATTATGAAATATATGCAATTGATACAAAAATTTACAAAGCAATATTTATCCTTACAGTATGGTGCACTGTTAACCATTTCTTTTTAAGAAATACTTAATTTTTCTTTATCTTTTAATATATATTGTTTGGCTGCATCGGGTCTTAGTTGGGGCATGCAGGATCTTTTGCTGTGTCTTGCAGATCCATGGGGCACAGATTCTATGGTTGCAGCGCGTAGTCTCCTTAGTTGTGGAGTTGCAGTGCATGGGCTTAGTTGCTCCTTGGCATGTGGGGTCTTAGTTCCCTGACCAGGGATTGAATCCCCTGCATTGCAAGGTGGATTACTAACCACTGGACCACCAGGGAAATCCCAACATTTTCTGTTTACTTGAGTTTTAAAATGTTGGTTATAACTCACTACATTAATGTCTTCGTATTCTGATTGTTGGTTAACTCATATTTGAAGCACAGTGGTCCAGTGCATCATCATTATAAAAGCCTTTCCTGTATTCTCAGTCCTCACAGCAGTCCCGTGATGTACATGTGGCTTCTTTTTATTTTCACAGATGAGGTGACTCAGAGACCTTTAGTGCTTTGTTCCGGTGCACTGCCAATATGTGGTAGGGTCAGAGTGTCATCTTGGCCCTTGGTTTTGACTCCTTTGTTTACATTCCATCTACATTTATGTACTTTTTCCTGCCTCTTTTCACTGACTTCTTTGCCATAATTGTAGGGAATAACACTAGCTCAGATTACACAATCAGGTACACCCTAACTCAGCACTTGGCATACCTGCACTGTCCCCAGTCCCGTTGCTTGTCATTTGGGGTCCTCTCTTTGAGCTTCTGGACTTTCCTCTCTGTATAAAGAGGTTCTTTCCTTCTTTTTTCTTCTGTACTCTAGAGCAATGATTTTCAAGCCTAGGTTTATTTACTTTATGATTTTTTAAATTGATTTTTGGCTGTGCTGGATCTTCACTGCTGTGCAAGGGCTTTCTCTAGTGATGGAGAGTGGGGGCTGCTCTCTAAGTGCAGTGCACAGGCTTCTCATTGCAGTGGCTTCTCTCGTTGCAGGAGCAGAGGATTCAGGGCATGCAGGCTTTGTGTATATATATAATATACATATAAATATAATATAATATAATTCATTGGCTTCTCATTGCAGTGGCTTCTCTTGTTGCAGGAGCAGAGGATTCAGGGCATGCAGGCTTTATGTATATATACTATATATTATGTATATAATATATATTATATTAATTTATATTATATATTAATAATAATATAATATAATTATATTATTATGCAATAATATATAATAATGTAATATAGTATAATTATATTGTTATAATATAACAATTGTTATATTATAACAATATATATTATAACATTAATTATAACAGTATATTATACTATAACAATGTAATTGTTATATTATAACAATATAATAATATATATAAATATTATAAATATTATTTATATTATATTTTCATAAATATAATAAATATTTTATAAATATTTATATTATAAATAAATATTATTTATATTTTAAATAAATATAAACATATAAATATATTATAATATATAAATATATATATATTTTGGTTTGTTTTTTAAATAATTTTAAAAATTGAAGTATAGTTGATGGTCAATATTATATACAATGTTATATATAGGTGCACAATATAGAGTCAACAATTTTTAAAGGTTATACTTCATTTACAGTTACTATAAAATGTTGGTTATAGCCCCTGTGTTACCCAATATATCCTTGTAGCTTATTTTGTGCATAATGTTTGTGCCTCTTAATCCTGTACCCCTTTATAGTTCCTCCCCGCCTTCACTCTCCCTACCGGTAATCACTAGTCTTTTCTTTGTAAGTGTGAACCTGCCTTTTTGTTGTTGTTGTTATATTCACTTCCTAGTTTGTTGTATTTTTTAGATTCCACATGTAAGTGGTATCATACAATATCTGCCATTCTCTGCCTGACTTATTTCACTTAATACCCTCCAAATCCATCTGTGTTGTTGCAAATGACAAAATTTCATTTTTTATGGCCAACATTCCATTGTATAAATACTCCCCATCTTCTTGATCCATTTATTTGTTTTAAATAAAACTGCACAGGTGATCGTTACATGTAGTCAAAGTTGAGAATTTCTACCCCGAATACATTATAATTGTTGGGCAAAGAAGGAAACTGAGTATTTGGGAAATAGCTAGAGATTCTTGCCGCCCTTAGTTTCAGTCAGTTCAGTTCAGCCGCTCAGTTGTGTCCGACTCTTTGCGACCCCATGAATCGCAGCACGCCAGGCCTCCCTGTCCATCACCAACTCCCGGAGTTTACTCAAACTCATGTTCATCGAGTCGGTGATGCCATCCAGCCATCTCATCCCTTAGTTTAGGGACTTAATAATTAAGAGACCTGTCCTCTCCTTGGCTCCCAACCTTTGTGAAAACATAATCAGAGCCTGAGTGAATTGTTGAGAATCTAGTGGTTCTCTTGTCCCCACTGCCTCCTTTTTGATGAAATATTGGAAGTCATAGGGTCAGAATGTGTCCATCAAGACACACAATTGGAAAAGTCACCTTGTGGAATGGTAAGCTTGGATTATTGTTTAATACTTTTCATGAATAATAAAGTCTGTGGATGTATAATGCTTTTGATTTACAGATTTAAACAGTCAACTGAACTTTGAACTTCAAGTTAATAAATAGTATATTTGACCAGAAAAATGATACTTTGAGTATTTTGTTTTGTACTAAGATGAACAAAACAGCAATTGATAAAATTTGAGTTTCTTAAAAAAACAACACCACTTCAAATCTCTCTCTTTCTCTCTTTAGTTCTTTTTGGAAGTGGATATCTACTCAGACAATAAGAATTGTAAGAGGTCAGTTACAAATCATTCTCTTTCATGTGTACAGTGTGATAAAAGCTTTATGTTCATGTGCTGAAATATGGAATTGTAGACTTTTATGTTAAAAGTTGCCTTCCACAAAAGAATATAAGCAGATTGAGAGGGGGTAGCGTGAAAGCGCATGAGACTGACATGGTAGGTATCCACCATCTTTTCTCCTCTATTCTGGCTGGAATCAGTGGAAATGGGATGGGCGATGGAGTAGCTTCTAGAGTGTCTGGCAGCTACTCAGTGATTTTCCATACACGACTTCTCTTTTCTGTGGTTTGTAGGTCGCCCGGGAATACCACTCAAGTATTGAGTTGCTGGTTGGTGGATGAGCTTTTAAGCTATTGACTCTTAGCTGCTTTTAGTCTCTGGAACCTATAGGGAAGGCTGTCTTCATGTCCAAAGCTTGGAAAGAACAATTTGAAATTGACCATATGGAGCCTTTCATTTGTTTAGTCCTTTCTTTTTCTTCTCCCTTGGAGTCAGAGAATTGGTCCTTTCTCAATAGGATGTTGTGTGTGTGTGTGTGTGTGTGTGTGTGTGTGTGTGTGTTCAGTTATCTAATTTTGCTTAGACTATAAACTAGAATCTGTCCCTGAGTGCCTTACTTATTTCTCTTGTGAAGAAGGCAACTGTCATTTTCTGTGTTAGTTGAGATGGAGTTTGGAAATTTTATTTATCTAGTATTTTTAAGCTTGATTAGTCACTGCTCTAAAAATATGAAAGAAGCAGCCTTTTTGCTGCTGTACCTGTTGGTGTAATTCAGAGTGGTAAATCTGTTACAGTTTTTCCCTCCCTCCCTTTCTCCTTCTCTCCCTTATATCTTTTTTTGTTTCTTTTTTTAATGACTTGGTTTTTTTGAAAACCAAGCATTCTGGAAATGAGCCTCTTTATAAAATTTGGAGATATTAAATTAAAAAAAAAAGAAACCTAATATTCTAAAGGAGAAATATATAGGGAATTTATTTATTTTAATTTTGGCCATACTGCACAGCATGAGGGATCTTAGTTCCCAGACCAGGGATCGAACCTGGGCTTCTTGCAGTGGAAGCATGGAGTCGTTTAACTACTGGACTGCCAGGGAAGTCCCCTGTATAGTGAATTTAGACATCAAGTTTTTCCTGTCACTTGATGCTTTTATATTAATATTTGATTCTGGTTTTTAAAATGAAAAATTAAGTAATCCTCAGCTCACTTTTAGGATTGTCTATAGGTATTTTTTTAGCATTTCTGCCAAATTTTTATTATTGTTCCATTCTTCTAGCACAGTGGTTTTCCAATTTCAGGACTTGTTACAAAGTGGATTACTGTGCCCCGACACACAGGTTTAGGCATGGTCAGCTCGTCCGTGGCGGAGCCCCGGTGCTGTGGTTGCTGTCGTGGTCCAGCAACCACACATGGAGAACCACTGCTCTAGTGTTTGCAGATCCTGTTTTGTTTTTGTCAATGAATAAGCTCTGATTCATAACTTACACAAAGCAGCTAATGGTGCATGTGTGGTTTTAACATATTTAGTGATGACCCTCAAATAGTTTAAAATCTTGATGTTTTACTATCTAATGTCAAGGAACACTACTGTTATCTTTTATACATCAAAGTGGTTTGTAGCATATGAAGTTATTAATAATAAATTTATTATTGTAACTTTCTTAGAGCATCTCAGTATCAGAACTGGGAATCATTCCTCTCAATTAGAATTATTGATCAGGCAATAAGCTGTTCAATACCAATTTGATGTGTTCAGTTTAGTTCAGTCGCTCAGTCATGTCCAACTCTTTGCGACCCCATGAATTGCAGCACGCCAGGCCTCCCTGGCGTGTAGTTTTGACTTTTTTAAATAGGATTTCTGAAATGACAGAGTAAATATTTCATTTATTTTTGGCTTTTATTATTGTTTTCATCTTTGAGCTGTGTTTTGATCTTTGTTAATTAGTTTGTTAGCAGTTGGTAACATCTACTCCTGACTAGTAAGGCCCTGTATCTAGAGAACTTATACTTAATTGAGATAACACTTCTTTAATTTTAATTATAGGTTTTAAATTTGACAGTAGATTCACTTTCTCCCTATCAGTTTCAGCAGTCAACACATTAGAGCCCAAAACAGACATTTTGGGGTGAATTTGTAACAGATGCAATTTTAAGAAAAAAGTCATGGGAACAAGTAAAGATTTTTTTAAATTAAGAAATACTCATTTGGAGTTTGCTTTCAAGCAAACTTGTAGTGTGTAGTGTGTAGTGTGCAGTATATATACACATTTAGTTTTCTCTATGTATGTTTGTTTCTAAATATATTTCACTTATGTATAATAAATATGTATAATTTGTTATATATTATTTCACTGATGTCTAATAAATATGTACAGTTACATAAAATTCATAGCCTCTCACAGTGTAGTATTTGGAACCAGGTTATAGTTGTATACTTTACTTTAAACACCAAGTTTCAAAGGACCATTGCTGTCCCCACACCCTTACCCACATTCTCTCTAGTAAGTGTCAGTGATAGTTGCTCAGTTGTATCCAACTCTTTGTGGCCTCATGGTCTATAGCCCACCAGGCTTCTCTGTCCATGGATTTCTCCAGGTAAGAATACTGGAGTGGGTAGACATTCACTTCTCTAGGGGATTGTCCCAACCCAGGGATCAAACCCGGGACTCCTGCATTGCAGGCGGATTCTTTAACCTTTGAGTCATCAGGGAAGCCCCAATACTAACAGCTGAAATCACAGTATCACAGCAAGCAGCTTTCACCTACTTGCAAAGATTTCTCCATTGGTCATTATTATTTCCTGGACATGACCAAATTTAAAAACATTGGGAATGGCTTATAGTTTTTAGAGAGAACGTTCTTTGAGGAAAAGGGAACTGATTTTAATTTTTTTAGGTGTAGTTCCTATGATCTGAATTTTCTTTTAGAAAGCAAAATTCTTGGGACTTCCCTGGTGGTCTATGGTTAGGACCCTGTGCTGTCAACGCAGGAGGCTCCATCCCTGACCCAGGGAACTAGGATCTCACATGCTGTGTAGTGTAGGCCAAAATTTAAAAAAATAGAGAGGAATTAAGAAAAAAATGAAAGCAGAATCTTTGAAAAAGAATAGCCAAGAATACTAGATCTCAGACTCCGCCTTGCTTCCAGGTGCCAGCTGTGGTGTATTGGGTCTAACTTGTGGCTTTCCTCAGATGTAGGTTATTATCCACAACCTGTTTTTCTTACTTATGCTCCGTCTTCTCCATAGCTCTGAGAACTCATTTTGAAGGAACAATGGATGAACCTTCTTCCTTGGCCAAACCTCTGGAGCTGAACCAGCACTCCCGATTCATAATTGGCTCCGTGTCTGAAGATAACTCGGAGGATGAGATTAGCAGCCTGGTGAAGCTTGACCTGCTGGAGGAGAAGGAGGGCTCTCTGTCACCAGCCTCAGTCAGCTCAGACACGCTCTCCGACTTGGGGATCTCAAGCCTCCAGGATGGTTTGGCCTTACACATGAGGTAAGTCAGAGAGGCTGAATGTTTTTCTAATTGAACCTGTCCTATTGGTTTCACTGATCTTGTTCTAGAAAGAGCAAGATATTTTGAGTCAAGATTATTTCACCTTTTTCTACATCACTGGACTTAAAGTTTTGATGAGAAGTGAGAGATGATATTTTACCTGGGGTACAGGTTTTTGAAAACATCTTTTCCTAAATGTTTCCTTTCACTGTTCTCTTGTTCTTCTTACAAGGGGTCTTTTAGCGAGACTCAGCAAGTGAGGCTGAGGAATTTCAGTCTTATTACTTTGACTAACATTGTTGTAACTGTCCAATGAGTGATAGGACTTTAGCAGGGATGGGCAAACTGGTAGTAATCTTTCTCTGAACTGCTTTATCATGTCAGGAAGTTATATTCTTTTTTTTTTTTTAAATTTATGTTGGCTGTGCAGAGCACAGGCTGTAGGGCACAGTCACAAACTATTGTGGTGTGGTGCACAGGCTTACTTGTCTTTTGGCACGTGGGATCTTCGTTCCCTGACCAGGGATCGAACCCGCATCCTCTGCATTGCAAGGTGGTTGATGTCATGAGTCTGACACCTTTCTTAACCACTGGACCACCAGTGAAATCCCAAGGCCAGTCTTTATTGAGGAAACAAGGGGTTGTTGCAGAGCTCTCCTTTTCCTCTAGAAACGCAGTTCTTTGCATGTAATTGAGAATGTCCCTAAGTAATACTGCTATATTATTCTTATTTATAGATATTTGCTTGTACAACCAACATGTGAACTTGTGTTCATTTGCTTTGCATTTCTTGGATTACAGGGTCTGAATTAGTGGTTCTTGGTTTTCACGCTACATAAGAATCCCTTGGGGAATCTTGAGAAATGAGCCCATCCCCAGAGATTCTGATTCACTTGATACTGGCTTGGCTTAGAGTTGGGGCATTTTTAAAAACTTATTTGGGTGATGATAACATGCATCCAGGGTTGAGATTATTGGTAAGCTTAGACAAACATAGGTTAGGGTGACTGTTGCTGCTGCTATTATCTTGGTGCTTCTATTATTAATGGCTTATAAAAGAATTCAGCTCCTTTTTATACACTTAAGAATCAGAATCTGTAGTAAAATCCTATGCTGGATCTGGCTGAATGTGACTGTCCTGTCTTATGGTTATCTCTGGGGATTTGGGTTCCTTGCTTCTGAAAGAGGAAGTAGTGACCCATGTTTGGCTACATGGAGGTCCAAAGAAAAGAGTTAGGAGAGTTAATTATGTTTTACTTCACAGATTCCCAAAACTGCAGTGAACCAGAGAGAGAATTTAGACTAATGCCTTTTGTTTAAATAGATGATAAAACTGAGGACTGAAGAGGGAAAAGAACTTGCCTAAAGATAAATAGCTAGAAACTGGAATTCAAAGTTAGATGCCCTGATTCCGTATCAGTAACTTGTCTCCTCCTCCTCCACTTCCCTGACCATGCAAGTGTTCTAATTATATAGTTCCCACATAGCTGGTTTTTAGGAGCTAGTGAATAAAGCATTATATCTAATCTCTGGGCTAAAAATAAAGAGGAATGGAAGTCAGTATTTAGTGGCAGGGAAAAGAGGTCAGGTCTTTATCTTTATGTAAATATTTTTTCTTATTTAATTTTCACTTAATGATTGGCCTGAAGGCTAATACTGGTGGATAGTATCTTCCTCCCAGAGGTCATTTATAGATGTGTAGGGGTTGTGACTCATGGGTTACTTGCATTTGGAAGACAGAACCAAAGATTCTAAACCTTCTGCAGTGTACTGGATAATCACACATAACACACTGAGGATGGTTCTCATAATGTCATATTGCTCCTGTTGAGAAACACCGGGAGAAATCTAGATCTTTAAAGACCCACAACATCTTGAGAAATCTGTCCAGTTTGAGGTCAAGTGAAGCAGAATATCCATTTATTGGGTTAGGAAATTCTGAGTTTGGCAATGGTGAGATAAATACCGTTGTAAGATATTCAGCTGGTGATATTACAGGGCAGTTTATGGTTGCCAAATCATTCCCAAAGTTGATGATTCTTATTGCAAAGTCTGTGTAGTCAATGATAGGAGTGCCTGAGAATTTCTTTGCATGCGCTGCCATTGCAAAACTCATGCCTGTAGCTTGTGGAGGAACCGTGAATTAAAGTTTGATCAGCAGCCTGGGAAAGAGACAGTGCCAGTTCTTACTTGCTTCTGGGATAGCTAATGTTCCAAATAGAGCACAAGTTCTCTGTTGATTTATTTAAGTCACTTGGGGGAAACTTAAGTTGATCCAGATTCACTTTATATATCAGAAAGACTCTGTTCTGACATCTGCCACCAATTAAGTACGTGATCACAGGTAATTTGTGTTACCTCTTTGGACTTATATTCCTAAGCTGTGAAAATGATGACATTGATTCAGACACTCCTTTTCACCCTTTGAACCGGAAGTTAAATAGAGACTGGCTGAGTTTATGATTAGCTCCCAGAATGAATAGCCTAATCCTTCACAGGTGATAATAGATTAAAGAGGCAGGCACATACTCAGAAGACACTAACTGGAGGTCGTCTAAAGCCCAGTGAAATAACTGCCATAGTACAGAATGACAGTGGGCCCCTCTTTCAAGTTAGGGCTTGATTTTAGGTGCTCAGTGAGAAGGCTAGTGGGTGTGATAAATGGATAGTCAGGAAAAGGAAATAGACTTTCCCAGAGTTGGAGATGATTTGCATCACATATTCTCTAGTGAAAGATTGGATAAATCACTCTCTAAGCTTATGACCCAGACATTTGAAAATAATACCCTTAGAAAGTAATTATAACTTGGTGGGTCTACATAGACCTCATCATAGATAACTATGCTTTGACTGTTTGTTTTTAGAGAAGATGAGCTAGGGTATATGACCTGTATATCAGCTAGGTTGCTCTGTTTCTGAACCTCATTAGTAACATTTAATTGGACATTTGAGGAGAAAGCCCATTAAAGACTGAACGTAGGCGTCTCAATTTTGATACCTAATGTGTGGTTTGGTGGCATTTAACAGAGGCTTCTGGTGGTATGGATATTGACGTTTTCTCTGCTCCTTGTGAAGTGCTACTTGAGGGCAGACTGTTTTGCCCACTTACAATGCTGTGCAAATCCAGATTACTCCATCTATCACACTATCAACCAAACAAAGGTTGCAGTCAGTTTTGTCTACTAGTATACTGGTTGAAGTCCAGTTGGCAGAAGATAAGCCCCACAGCTGCATCTTTTACCTCTTAAGGTACTGTGATTTCTTTCCTTCTTTTTTTCCAAAAAATATTTCTTTATTTATTATTTATTTGTGCCAGATCTTGTTTGTAGCATGCAGGATCTTTCAGTTGCAGTGCATGGGATCTCTAGTTGTCACATGTGGAATCTAGTTCCCTTCCCCAAGGATAGAACTAGGGCCCCCGACCTTGGGAGCACAGAGTCTTAGCCACCGGGCCACCAGGGAAGTGCTGGTACTGGGGTTTCTTTAAACCTTTTTTATCCTATAATTCATGTGTTTGAAATGCCATCTTAATTGTCTCTTAAACTTCTTAAAATGTTTATTCCAAATATCAAATGGCCAACATTTTATCTATATGAATCAAACCTAATATGTCCTGTTGCCGGGGTTTAAGACAGTAGTTGGTTCTGTGGAAGAAGGGGAGAGTCATTAGATTCACTCAGGAAGGGCTCCTTGAAGGTGAGTTATATATTCTTGATCACTTTGTGGCCTCTAAAGGAAAGAACTTTACCAGTATCTTAGAAAATTTAGAAATCACATGTGGGATTGCTTGTAACATGTTTGACTCTTCAGAAGCACTAACTAGAGAGTTTTGAAGCTTTTTTTTAAAAAATCATTTATTTTTGGCTGCATAGGGTCTCAGTTGTGGCACACAGACTTAGTTGGCCTGTGGCGTGTGCGATCTTAGTTCCCCTACCAGGGTTCAAACCTGTATCAGTATCATCTCGTGCTTGACTATTACATGTCAAACTCTCTGACATGCTTTACGTGGAGTGTCAACTTAATCTCCATGAGCCAAATAATCTTATCTTTATTACCCAGCATTTAGGATGGAGAATTGAGACACAGGTTAAGTAACATGCCGGAGGCCACACAGCGCATTGTGTATGGAATTCAGTCAGAGCTCACACTGTCAGCCACTAGACCTAACTCGAACCTTGGGTGTAATGGATATGTTGGTGTTCTCATTGAGCAGTTTTCCTCTGATTAAATGTCAGCCTTATTTAAAAGAGACAGAAGTTGGAAATATATATACATGTATCCATATGTATGTATTTGATATTTATTTATTTTTGGCTGCACCGGATCTTTGTTCCTGTGCACAGGCTTTCTCTAGTTGCGGCGAGCAGGGGCTCCTCTTTGCTACGCTGCACCAACTTCTCATTATAGTGACTTCTTCTGTTGATGAGCGCCTGCTCTAGAGCACCGGCTCAGTAGTTGTAGTCCACAGGCTTAGCTGCTCTGTGACACGTGGGGTCTTAGTTCCTGGACCAGGGATTGAACATCTGTCCCTGCCTTGCAAGGCAGATTCTTAAGCCCTGGACAGCCAGGGATGTCCTAGAAAAAAATATTTTTAAAGAATGCTTTATCAAGGAAGCAATAAGAAAAATTAAAAACAAAATACAAGAAAGCAAAAATAAAGCCTTGTTTATCCATCACCCAGAGATAACTCCTGCTCATACCCTGTTGTATAGTCTTCTGAATCCTTATCTGTGCACATGGGCATATTGCATTTCTCACTACTGAAATGAGATCATCTGGTACACACTGCTTTACAATCTCTGTTTTTGTTAAAAGTTTCCACTTTCATATTTAATATATTTTCATCTCATCTAATATGTACGTCATATTAAAGTTTCTTCAGTTGACTCCAAAATCCTGGTTCATCCAAACTGGTACCCAGTCTCGGACCATGCATGTGTGTGTGTGTGCACACACTATTACTTCAGTTGTGTCTGACTTTTTTGTGACCCTATGGACTGTAGCCTACCAGGCTTCTCTGTCCATGGATTTTTCAGGCAAGAATATTGGAGTGGGTTGCCATGCCCTCCTCCAGGAGGGGATCTTCTTGACCCAGGGATTGAATCAGTGTCTCTGCATTGATGGGCGGGCTCTTTACCATTAGCGCCACCTGGGAAGCCCCTAAGACCATACCCTGTATATTGTATTCCTTAAATTTCTTAGTCTGTCTTGTTACGCTCCCTGCTTTTTGGTGACAGTAACTAGTGATTTGTTGAAAAAGAAGGTAGCAAATTATCAGAATACATTATAACATTAGGATCTCTTAGGTGTTTCGGTAGGCAGATGCCCCTTAATTGGTGGTTTTCTGCAAGGCTTCCTGGCTTCAGCCCTCTTCTTCTTCTTTTTTTTTAACTTTTTATTTTATATTGAAGTATAGCCATTTAACAATGTTGTGATAGTTTTGGGTGAACAACAAAGGGACTCAGCCATAATATACACGAACCCTTCCTCCCCCAAACTCCCCTTCTTTCCAGGCTTCCACGTAACATTGAGTAGAGTCCCCTGTGCCCTGCCAACAGTAGGTCCTTGTTGGTTATCCGTTTTGAATATTGCAGTGTGTACATGTTGATGCCAAACTCCCTAAAGAGCCCCGCCCCCGTTTTTCTGCTGTGGGTGCTGTAAACTCCTGTTCTCCCTATACCACATCCTCTCCCTTGGTCTGTCTTAATTAATGGCATATCCATTTCTTTGGTCTTCCAAGCTATCCCTCACTCCTAATTAATTACATACTCTTTTTTCATACTGTCCCCTAGTAATTCTTTTTTAAAAATTTTATTTATTGTTTAATTGAAGGATAATTGCTTTACAGAATTTTGTTGTTTTCCTTCAAACAGCCCCTAATAATTCTTGAATCCATGCCCTTCTTTCCATTGTTACTGCCGTTGCTCTTGTTCTTATTTCTTATGGCAATAGCATTTTAGTGTTTCTTCAGTCTCTCTTCTGCCTTCAGTAGAAGTGCCACGTGGTCATTGCCATCTTTCTGATGTAAACTGACCACCTCGCAGCACTACTTACTGGGTCCCTGTTGCATATTAGTTTCCAGCCACACATTGTGCCGGGGTCCTAATGTTATTTGTAATATGACAGCTATAATCATTATTATGGTGGGCTATTATGTCTCAGAGATGTTTGAACTAGGTTTTAAAGGATGAACATAAACCAACCAAGCTAACAGATAGGTTTGTGTATAGTAGGAAGGGTAGAGATGGTGGGGTTGACAATGTGTGTAAAGGTACCAGATTGTGAAAACATCTAGCATGTTCAGGCAGTCATAAGACACTGAGTAGTACTGGAATATAAGGGGGACAGGGTGGTTAGTGCAATGGAAGAAGAGGTTGGTAAGATAGAGTTCAGATCATTAAGGCTTGTGTATGTCACACTAAGACATATGTAAAATGGATCACAGTATAGAGGCTTGGCTATGTAGTAGAATCACCTGCAGAGCTTTAAAGAAATAGGGACTCCTGAGCCCTGTCCCAGACTAATTAAATTATAGTGTCTGGTCTTCTGCTACCCTCCAGGTGAGTCTGATCTGGAACCTGAGCTGAGAACTACTTTCTCACAGTTTAGAGCAATACCAGGGGCATAGTATATGCTTAATAAATGTTTGTTGCATTGAAATTAAAGTTGTGCAAGTACATTAGATCATTATGAGGAAGAGGAGATAGGTAGAAGAGAAATGTATCTTAAGGAACTGTCTACCTTTTGATGGGAGGAGGAGGAAAAAGGAGACAAGGAAATGATTATTGAGGTAGAAGGAGAACCACGGGAAAGATATAATTAACGGTAGAAGACATAGCATGAAGTGGTGAATGGTGACGGAAGCTGGAGAGAAAGCACCCGGGAGTGAGTTGGAGAACTTGAGGTGAACAGCTTTAGTAGATGGCAAGAGATTAAGTAGTGAAAAAATGATGAAAGAGCAGGAATTTCAACAGTTCAACTCTTATGAAGTTGATGGCAAGGAAGAGGAGACAGTAGGTACTCGAGGGCATCATAGGATCTGCCCGCTCGCCTGCTCTCCCACGGGTGTCCTCCCACTTCCCTTCCCACTGCTCTCCCCTCTCCCTCTCTTTCTTTCTCCTGCCCCAGCCCTCTCTCAGGTTTTCTTGTTGGAATGCTCGTCCCCTGACTGTTGAAATTCCTTTCATACTTTGGAGACTTCAGTTTTCAAGGTTCTTCTCAAATGCTGTCTGGGTTGTGAAATTCTTCTTGTTCTTTCTCCTATTTTGATTTCTCTTCTGGTAATTTGGCCTTCCAGTTTCTATACATGTCAGTTGAGTTCGATTGCGTTATTCTTCTGTATTCTTGATGTTTTTTGGCCTAATTGCTCTCTGTTGCTGAAAGAAGAATATTAATTAATCTCACTGCCAGAATCCTATAAATCAGTAAGAAAAAGATGTTTCAATGTCTTTTGAAGACATTTCAACCCAATAGAAATATAGGGAAAACACTTAAACTTCAGAAGTTCTGAAGACTTCTTCTTCTTCAGAAGATACCCGGCTGGCAAATAAGCTTATGAAAAGGTGTTTAATATTACTGGTCATCTGGGGTTTGCAAATTAAAAATTACAGTGAATTAATTGCCATCCCAAAAGGCCAAGATTAAGACTGACAATGTCAAGTGTTAGCAAGGGTGTGAGATACATGTATGTATGTGAGTCTCATACATAGCTAATGGGAATAAAAGTTGGTACAACCACTTTAGAAAAGTATTTGGGTAGTATCTTTTACAGTAAACATACATATACTCTATCAATAAGCAAAGCCATTCCTGGCTATTTGTCCTTAAAGAAATGAGTGCATTTGTCCACCAGAAACCCAGTACAAATATAATCAAAATTTGTAAATAACACAAATGTCCATCAATTGAATAAATATATAAATCATACAATAGTCACACAATGGAATGTTTCAGTGAAACCAAAGTACTGCTATGCCACATCATGGATGAATTTCATCAGCATATTATTGATCAAATACATACAGTAGGACAGTATACATATGAACTTCAGAAGCAGGCAAAACTGACTGATGGTGATGGAGTTCAGAATAGTGTTTACATTGGGGAAGATGTTAACTGGGAAGAAAGCATACTGGATCCTTCTGAGACTCTGGAAATGATCTCTGTCCTAACGGAGTGGTTGGTTATGTGTGTATACGTATGTAAAATTAATTGAATGCATAATTAAAACTTTTGCACTTTATTGTATGAAGTTACATTTCAAAAGTAAATAAAACAGGCAGGATTTCCAGCTGTAACTGAGTGAGATGAACAAATCCTTAACACCAAAAAGCAGCTATAAAGCTTGACAAAACCGTTTCAGCCTTCAAATCAACCATAAGGCATACAATAGTCTGAGAAAAGTTTATGTTTGAAAAGCTACTGAAATTGTGTAAGAACAGTAGGTGTCTGTGGTGTTCTCGCCAGGAGTGTTCCTATTCCCTGCCCTCGGCTTGTTTGGCATGGAGGTTTTGCTGCTGTGGGTGTGCCCTGAGGATGGGTGGTGGTGTTGCTGCAGTTGAAGGGGGCATGTTCCTTTTGAGTAGTAGATGGTACCCTGCTCCCCGTGACGATCCCTGCAGCAGACGAGAGAGGGGGGCTGCCGGCTCTCCTAGATTGAGGTGTGTTTGTGCCTGGGGTAAGCATATTGCTGGCTGAGGCTGCTTGTCTGCACAAAGTAGATGTGATGAGGCTCAGCAGAAAGCGGAAGCCAGGATGTAACATGTAAATGCCCTGAACTTTGAGTGTGCTACTTTGTTGCACACACAGACACATGGACAAAACGCAAAAGCCTTACTGGCTTCAGGTGTTTGCATGTAACCACTGCCTCAACACTGGCTGATTAAGTTTTACAAGTAGAGAAGTAACCTCTTAGAAAGGAGGTTCAGACATAAAAACATGCACAAGAAGAAGAAAATAGACTGAGACATTAATGACTACACTTTTGAGAGAGGCAGATCTCACAGAGTTAGCCCAGGCAAATTATTAAACCAAGAAAGAAAAATCAGTGAGCAAACATGGGTAACCGCAGTGGTCTTCATGGGCGAAAGAAATCAGAATCCAGAGTTGCTACAATAAATTATTTAGTATGTTAAAAATCATGAGACATGAAATGGGAAAATGTAGGCAATATTTAGGAAAAAAAAGTCAGCACAAACTGTCTCTGAGCATTTAGATGCTGGATTAGCAGACAAAGTCTTCAAAGCAACTATCATAAATGTATTCAAAGAACTAAAGGAAAACATGTTTAAAGAACTTGTTAAAAATATGACAACCATGAATCAATAAATAATATTTTCAATAAGGAGAGAGAAATAAGAAGCAAATGTCACCAGAGGATGTACAGATGGCAAATAAAGATGTGAAAAGATGTTTTAAATCACTAGCTATTAGGGAAGTACAAATTAAGACAGTAAGATAGTGGTATACAACTGTCACAGTGCCTAAAATAAAAATAAGTGACAACCCCAAATGTTTGCAAGAATATGGAATAATTGGATCTTTTGTGGGTAGTTGGTGGGAATGTAAATGAATGTAAATTGTTTCCAGCCAGTCTGGAAAATAATTTGGAGATGTCTTATAAAACTAAATATTTGCCATATGATCCAATAATTTCACTCCTAATTACCTATGAGAAATGAAAGCATATGTTCCCTTAAAAACTTGTATGTGAATGTTCACAGCAACATTATTCTTAATAGCTACAGAGTGGAAACAACCCAATATCCATCAATTGATAAATAGATAAACAAAATGTGGTATGTCCACGCAGTGGAAAATTATTTCTATAAAGCGAAATGATACATGGATACATGTTACAACATGAAAGCATTATGCTAAGTGAGAGAAGCCACACATGATATCATCCCATTTATATATCCAGAGTAGACAAATCTATAAAGACAGAAAGTAGATTAGTCATTGCTTAGGACTGGGGAGTGGTTTGAGGGAAATACGGACTGACTGCTGCTGAGTACAGGGCTTCTCTTTAGGGTGATGAAAATGTTGTGAAATGGACTCTGATGATGGTTCACAACTCTGTGACCATAATAAAAACCACTGAATTATACACCTTAAATGGCTGAAATATATGGTATGTGAATTCTATCTCAATAAAGTTAAGAATTTTTAAATAGGTGTAAGATCCATATAGAAAAATTAGTTGCATTTCTATGTACTAGCTAGCAGTGAGCAAGCAAAAAGAAATAAACTGAAATAATTTTATTCAGAATAGCATCAAAAAGAATAAAATACTTAGGAATCAATATAACAAAAAAGCATAAGACTTGTACATTAAAATTATGTTACATTGCTGAGAGAAATTAAAGTCTGCTGCTACTGCTGTTGAGTCACGAAGTCGTATCTGATTCTTTCTCAGCCCGTGGACTGTAGCCCACCAGGCTCCTCTGTCCGTGGATTTCCCGTGGAGTGAGTTGCCATTTCCTTCTCCAGGGGATCTTTCTCACCCAGGGACTGAACCTATGTCTCCTGCTTAGCAGGGGAATGCTTTACCCCTGAGCCACCTGTGAAGCCCAGTTGAAGTCTGAGTATACACTTTTTAAAATTCTGCTCACTTTATTGTGCTACGTAGATAATTTTGTTTTACAGTGTGAAGGTTTGTGGCAACCCTGCCTTGTCAGATGATGGTTAGCAATTTTTAGCAATAAATCTTTAAAAAATGAAGGTATGTGCATTTTTTCTGTGGACAGGATACCATTATTGCATTCTTAGTGACTGCAGTATGGAGCAAACAGACTTTTCCTACGCACTGGGAAACCAAAAAATTATCGTGACTATCTTTATTGTGTGTATTCACTTTATTGTGGTGGTCTGGATCCAAATTTGCAGTATCTCTGAGGTCTGCCTGTAAATGAAGAGGCAGTTCATGTTTGGGGATTGGAAAACAGTATTGTCAAAGTGATGATTTTCCCCTAAACTGATCTATGAACTCACAGTTTGGGCAAAATCCCAGCAGGCTTTTCTTTTCTTTCTAGACTTTGACAAATTTGTCTTAAAATTTACATGGAAACCCAAAGGACCTGGAATAGACAAAAGAGTTAATAGAAAAGTAGAGCAAAAATTGGAAGACTTACACTACTTGATTTCAAAAACCTACTGTAAAGCTGTAGTTATCAAGGCTTTGTGGCATTGCTACAGGGAGAGGCATATAGATCAGTGAAACAGAACTTAGAGTCCACAGCTAAATCTTTTATTTGTTCTTTTGGCCGCATCGGGTCTTAGTTGTCGCACACAGGATCTTTGTTGCATCACGCGGGGTCTTTCATTATGGCTTGCAGACTCTCGCTGCACGTGTGGGCTCCAGGGCACGTGGGTATCAGTGGTTGTGATACTTGGACTCTCCAGCTGTGGCACAGGGGCTCTGGAGTGCGAGCTCAGAGGTTGTAGCGTGTGAGCTTCGTTGCTTTGTGGCTTGTGGATCTTAGTCCCCTAACCAGGGATCGACCCTGAGTCCTCTGCCTTGCAAGATGAATGCTAACCACTAGACCACCAGGGAAGTTATACAGCTAAATCTTTATATGTATATATGGCCAGTTAGTCTTCTTGTTTTTTCAATATTCATCTATCTGGCTTTGCCATCTTAGGTGTGGTATGTGTGGTCTTCCATCTACATTGCCAGGCTCTTTGGTTGCAGCATTCAAACTCTTAGCTGTGGCGAGTGAGATCTAGTACCCTGTGTGTGTGTGCGCTCAATCGTGTCAGACTCTGCGACCACCTGGACTGTAGCCCACCAGGCTCCTCTGTCAGTGGAACTTCCCAGGTGAGAATACTGGAGTGGGTTGCCATTTCCTAGTTCCCTGACCAGGGATCAAACCCAGGCCCCCCCTGCATTGGGAGTGTAGAGTCTCAGCCCCTGGAGCAGGAGGGAAGTCCCTTAGAGCAGACTGATTTTCCAAAGAGGTACATCCCTGATTCAAGATTTCTTTGCTTGGGAAAGCCCCAGTGTAAAAACACTGTCTCCCAGCGCGTGCTGCAGTATAACTCAGACTGCCTTGCAGCAGAGCCAGCTAAAGGCATCACTGTCTGCCGGATAAACTGCTACGTCATCCTTGGTGCTTGGCATGTTTCAATGCTGGGGTCAGTGTGGGCTTCTAGTTGGATTTGGTGCCAGGTATGTGTCTACTTGGACACTCTCTTTTCATGTTAGATTAAAAATGAGGGTGCCTTGAATTTGGAGGAACGAACGTGGCCTTTTATTTCTTGTATTCTCACATTACAGGAAGATGGTGAGCGGCATCTGTAAAAGATGGGAAACACTAGCTTTGTTTTGGAGCTGGGTGTGCCGTTAGCATTTGGCTGTTTTAGAAAGATTGCTTTGGTGAAGGGAAGCACAAGCTTGATTCCTGAGAGTGCCTCTTTAGTATATTTTCTGATATAATCAAGAGCAAAATAGCCTGCTTTTTTCTATATGCCATGCTTTGCATTTTGAATGTTGAAGTTAACAAAGGCAGAGAGTGATTCTCTTCTGGAAAGTGCCTGCATATGGAGACACTTAGATTTGTGTAAAAATTAAGCTGCTTCTACGTCTGTGGTCACTGTAATTGTTCTGAACCAAAGGCTTCAGTGCTCTGTTTTTTGAGACTTGTTATCCTGAAGAGGGATCAAGATAGGAGGATTCCTCTGCATCTGCATCTTTAAAGGAGAAAGTAAACTTACTGACTTTATCAGATGTTAGCACAGTATAAAAGGAGTAATGCAGAGTCCAGAAACCAATCCAGGACTTCCTTTTTTTTTTTTTTTTTTATTATGACCAGTGGTCATATTGAGCAAGTGGCCTGATTGAGTCTTTTCACCTTGGGTCACCTGAATGTTCTAACATAAAGGTTTGTCTTAATAATTTATCTTCTATTTGATTTTTATCTGTGTTCCAGATCATTTGTGTACTTCTGTTTTGAAGGGTTTTCATGGAATGTTAATAGATTCTCAGCATAGTTACATCAGATAAGAGTTAACCATTTGTATTCAACATTTTGGTGAGAAGGAATTTTTCTGTGGTGCCTGAATCAGGTTAGATGTGACTCTGGTGAATTAACACCATTCCTGAGGACTTGGCTCAGGAAATCATGATCTTTTCTGCCATGACAAGGGAGCAGTATTTTCAGCATCTACTTAATTAAAAGCTAGAACTGGATACCATTTCCCTTTCAGTCACCATTTCTTTATTTAAGTGATTTGTTGTCCCTCTATGGCAAATGAGCATAACAATAGATGTGTCCCAGTGGATTTTTAGGCAGGATTTTTCTTCCCTGCTTAAACGCTGGGTTAGACTTCTGTGTCTAAATTACTTGTCTGGTCCCCTTTACGTTTCTGTGATTCTTATCCACGTCCTCTCTATATCCTGTTTGTGCCAGCTCCAGTCTTATTTTCAAATTTTAGTGAATAAAATCTTAGATTTTTTCTTGTTTTTAAAAAAGGTGTGTGTGTGTGTGTGTGTGTGTGTGTGTGTGTGTGTGTGTGTGTGTACACATCACTACTCTGGCCTAAAAATTACAGTTGTGACTCCCACTTTATTCCAAGTTCCTCAGTGGTGGCGTGTCTCGTCCTTCCGACCAGCTTGCTTTCCCTCTTGACCCGCTCTCCTCCCATCTTGGAGTCTGAAACTCAGTCTTACTTGTTGTGATTGGGTCTCAGAAATCACCTGTTCTTTCCTCCTCCTTCTGGATTTCCTGACCCCATTATTTTCTTGGCGTAGCTGTCCTCGTAAGTTTGGTTTTCTTTTTTTGCCCTGAGTCTTCCCTGTCACATGCTCCTGGCAGCCTAGAGGGGCCGTGGAGCCTCTCTCTAGTGACCATCAGAATAAAGTGAGCGTTGTTAAAGTACTTTTGCTGCAGCTAAGGCAGAAGCTGCTGAGATCTACTTTAGAGTTATTCCCGCTTTTATATTTCTCCCCCTCTCCTCTCTGGCCCCTTGGGAAATCAGCTGATTCTGTGTGGGAGCCCAGTGTAATGGGGGGAGGGTGCAAACAGGAGGGGAAGTGTGGAGACTGGGGACAAAGTAGACAAAAAGACTGTGGTTTGAGGCCATGAGGAATACTCTGCTCTGACTGAAGCAGGGCCAAGAAGTAGGCAGAAGGCACGGTATCTTTTGTCCTCCTGGGTTTTAAGCACCTGCAGCGGGAGGACGAACTCCGGCTTGTACAAGGCCGACAGCCGAAGAGAAAAAACCTCTGTTCCTTTGTCATCTTGATATGGAGGGTTCTGCGGAGGAGAATAAAGAGATGAGATATTACATGCTTCAAAGGTAAGTGTTAGAGGGCCCTGTCTAGGCAGTATGTGCCTTCAGAAAGCAGTAAAGGTGTTGACAGCTAAGCCCTGGAATTTATGGGCAATCTGATTTGATGACTTTTTTTTGTGGGTCTGTAGGAAACTCTTTTTTTTTTTTTTCTTAAGGAAATGAATTAAAAATCTCATGTGTGCTCCTGAATTCCTGAACCTTTACTTTACACTCAGAATTTGAACCAAAGATACCCAAGACCATGTGTGACATTGTAGCTACGTTGAAAACAAGCACCCTTGTGCAGACCTTGCTGTGAGCTGCTCTCTGGTTAAGGGATCTCAGTCTGTGCCAAGTGTGGTCACTGGGCTTGGCTGGACTTTCAAGCGTGAAGTTGTTTCATCTATTTTGAAGGGAAATAGCGACCCTGGATAGTAGGTAGCATCCCGTCAAAGGTAGTTTTGCAGAGAACTTTTTAGACTGTATCTCTGGGGCCAGGAAAGGTGCCCTCTGCTGTTGTCCTGGCGTCGTGTGAGAGTGGGCAGCCAGCCTGGAGTCGTTGAGGGTGGCAAGGTGTCCTGCCTTGAATCTTTCTTCCCTGCAGTTAGAACTCAGCCTGAGGAGGAAGTGAATCAGGCCTGCTTGGCCTTCTTCAGACTTCTCTTTTTTATTTATTTATTTGACCACATCGGGTCTTAGTAGCAGCACATGGCATCTCCGTTTAGAGCACGGTCTCTCTAGTTGCAGTGTGAGGGTTCAGTAGTTGCAGCCACGTCAGCAGTTGCGACTCGCAGACTCTCTAGTTGTGGCTCGAGGGCTCTGGAGGGCCAGGGCTCACTAGTTGCAGTGTGCAGGCTTAGATGCTCTGTGGCATGTGGTATCTTAGCTCCTCAACCAGGCACTGGGCCTGCATCCAGTGCCTTGGAAGGCGTGTTCTTAACCACTAGGCCACCACGGAAGTCCCTTCTTTCAGACCTCTTGCAGGTCTGTCCCTCTCCAGTAGAGGGTCGACATGAAAGGCCTGAATGATTTGCTTGATGGCAGTCATTAAATGTCTCTCTAGTATCTCATGTGTGTGTTTTGTGTACTTGTTTTATTTTTGCATTCTGGAGTTTTTATTTAGAAAAAAATTACCTGAAAATTGAAGAGACCTTGGCAAATATAGAAACCAATGAAAAACACCAATTTGGCAAAGGTTGTCTTTAATCATCCTTTTTTCCTTTTTACTTGGCTTATTCCACCTGTTGCAGGATGAAGCAAGCATTGTTTTAATTGGAGGCTAATTACTTTATAATATTGTATTGGTTTTGCCATACATTGACATGAATCAGCCATGGTGTACATGTGTCCCCCATCCTGAACCCCCCTCCCACCTCCCTCCCCATCCCATCCCTCAGGGTCATCCCAGTGCACCAGCCCGGAGCACCCTGTGTCTTGCATCGAACCTGGACTGGCAATCTGTTTCACGTATGATATTATACATGTTTCAATGCTATTCTCTCAAAGCATCCCACCCTCGCCTTCTCCCACAGAGTCCAAAAGACTGTTCTTTACATCTGTGTCTCTTTAGCTGTCTCGCATATAGGGCCATCATTGCCATCTTTGTAAATTCCATATATATGTGTTAGTATACTGTATTGGTGTTTTTCTTTCTGACTTACTTCACTCTGTATAATAGGCTCCAGTTTCATCCACCTCATTAGAACTGATTCAAATGCATTCTCTTTAATGGCTGAGTGATATTCCATTGTGTATATGTACCACAGCTTTCTTATCCATTCGTCTGCTGGTGGACATTTAGGTTGCTTCCATGTCCTGGCTATTGTAAATAGTACTGTGATGAACACTGGGGTACATGTGTCTCTTTCAATTCTGGTTTCCTCGGTCACACATATATTTACATATATATTTATTACACATATCCATACACACACAAAGTTTTATTCTGTTTTTCTGTGGTTAAGTACAGTAGGCCATTTGTCCATTTTTTTCAAGGGGACGTTCTTCCTGGAGCAGTCTGTCCTCCAGTTTTAACAGTCAGCTTAAGAGAATTCCCTTCTCTTTTCTTCTGTGCTATTTCTTGCATTCTTTGTCTCCCTTTTTCTTGGCTTACTTTATCTTTTTGGAAGACAACATTCTATAAAAGCTTCCTGAGAAAAGGTAGGTGAGAAGTAAAGATTTTGAGTTCTTCAGTATCTTTCCACTTTATCAGCTTGTTTTTAGCATGGTGCCTAACTTCTGATTATGGCTATATGAAGGATCCCATCATTAAAAGTAATATATATTTCTGTTTTTTTGCATTCTTTGATTATAAGTGACCCTCAGAACATTCCTTTGCTCTCTAAACTATTGATTAGACCATATGATAGGTCCCTTCACCACCTTAATTTTATCAATAAACACTTTGCTTCCCTTATTGTCTTATTCTTAGACAGTTCTTTATCCCAGGCTTATACCTCCTCCGTCTTTTTCTCCCTAAGAAACTGAAAGCTGATCTCTAGGGACTGTGTGTGTGTGTCTGTGTGTATGTATGTTTGCAACTCCTTTCTTCTTGTTTGTTTATTTTTGACTGAGCTGGGTCATGTTGCTGCATGCAGATTTTCTCTAGTTGCGGCAAGTGGGGGCTGTTCTGGTTTCTCATCCCAGTGGCTTCTCTTGTTGCAGAGCACAGACTCTAGAGTGTGCAGGCTCAGTAGTTACCACTTGTAGCTTAGTTGCCTCATGTCATGTGGGAGCTTTGTTCCCTGACCAGGGGTCTGACCTGTATCCCCTGCTGTGGCAGGCGGATTCTTAACCCACTGGACCACCTGGGAAGTCCCAACACCATGCTTTTTTTTTTTTTTTTTTGTACCATGCATATTTTATCAAAGAAAAAGAGAAGCTTAGCAAGGTTATTTGGTGAAGATCTGAAATTTAAATGCAGGCCTACACTGTTTCCACTGCTATATAATTTAAAGCACCATTAATTGTTAGAGGCACCATTATTGTATATACCATGAGAAAAAGAAATTCTGCCAGTTAAATAAAGCACACCATCAGTTGTAAGATACATAGCAATTTCAGAGATTTTAAAAAGCTAAATAAAAGTGTGTTATCTTAAGATCAATGAAATTTGTTTTTTTATGCTGCATCATAAATAAATTGTTTTTGGAGTTGTTGATTTCAAAACATCTATGGAATATCCAACTAAAACATTTGAAAGTGAAGTCTGTCAGTCGTGTCCAACTTGTAGCGACCCCATGGACTGCAGCCTAACAGGCTCCTCCATCCATGGGATTTTCCAGGCAAGAGTACTGAAGATGGGAAGCTAGAGATAACAGAGGTGAAGGTCCTCTGTGTGTCAGAATCATAATGCAGAAGCAGGCTGGCTAACTGTTTATTTTTTAGTTTTAACAGTCTCTCTGAGTTTATTAATATTATTTATGCCATCTCTTTTAGTCTGTTCTTTGCCTATCTCTCTGTGATGGTGTCTGTTGGTAAACCTTAATATTGCCTTTTATTATTCAGGAGCACTTTTTACCCTCCCCCTTAAATTTCCAAAAGCAATGGTCATTTTCTTTTTCTCTTCTGTTTACAAACCGTGTGGTCTGCCAGCATGTAGTTTCCACAAGGGTGCAATAGGAAGTATACTTTTAAGTCTGGGTAGTGAAAAGCAGGTCTCCAGGGGAGATAGATGATGTGAAGAAATCTCATCTATAGACTTTGGTGATTTCCCTGTTTTACAGATCCAGCATGTCTGGCTTGCACCTAGTCAAGCAAGGTCGAGACCGGAAGAAAATGGACTCACAGCGAGATTTCACTGTGGCCTCTCCAGCGGAATTTGTTACTCGTTTTGGTGGGAATAAAGTGATTGAGAAGGTAAGTTACAACCTGCTCAGTTATTTTTTCAAAAGCCCATGAGATTTAATGCCTCGATTTGTCGTCTGCTGCTGTTGCTGCTAAGTCACTTCAGTCGTGTCCGACTCTGTGCAACCCCGTAGATGGCAGCCCACCAGGTTCCCCCATCCCTGGGATTCTCCAGGCAAGTACACTGGAGTGGGTTGCCATTTCCTTCTTCAATGCATGAAAGTGAAAAGTGAAAGTGAAGTCGCTCAGTCGTGTTTGACTCTTAGCGACCCCATGGACTGCAGCCCACCAGGCTCCTTTGCCCATGGGATTTTCCAGGCAAGAGTACTGGAGTGGGTTGCCATCGCCTTCTCCATGATTTGTAGTCTAGATTTGCTTAAAACTGACATGTGGATTGAATTTCTGAGACTGTGTAGAATTATCCTTTCTGCCTCCCTAGCTTTCTTAAATAATTAAATGATTAAATAACTTCACTATTTTCTGTAATATGTGTTTACCACTGATAATTTAATCATAACTAAGTAAGAAGGTGAAGTGATGCCCATAAGTTGCTTTTAGAAAGACTTCGAGGTTTTCCTAGAGTTGGGCTACACTGATCTGAGAGGGTAGGAGAAACTGATTAGCTTGTGGGGTGGTGATGAGATCAGTGTCATCGTATTGGGATTTATAGCTAAGGGAGTGGAGAGAGTTTCAGAACAGAAGGCTTAAACAAGTTTGATACACTGTAACATGGATCCCAGCAGAAATTTGAGATATTTAGAGGGTATATACCACATGAAATACTTAAAGTGATTATAAGTATTTTGAAAAGTGAGCAAATCTGAGTCACTTTTGTTCACATCATGTTAGAGCTGAGAGATTGACTTGGTTGCAGTAGTTTACGGAGATTAAAAGTTTAAAGGGTCCAGACCTATATTCCCAATCCTGAAATTATTGCTTTAGCGGCGTACTCCCGTTAGTCTTCCAATGAGGATAGATTACGTGTCTCCTCACCTCTGTTATCCTGAGGGTCATGATTGCATTTGAGGAGATGAAAGATTTGTTTAACAGAGAAGTCTCAGGGTCACTGATCCTTTACCCCCTTTTTTTTTTCCATTTATTTTTATTAGTTGGAGGCTAATTACTTTACATCATTGCAGTGGTTTTTGTCATACATTAAAATGAATTAGCCATGGAGTTACATGTATTCCCCATCCCGGTCCCCCCTCCCACCTCCCTCTCCACCCGATCCCTCTGGGTCTTCCCAGTGCACCAGGCCCGAGCACTTGTCTCATGCACCCAACGTGGGCTGGTGATCTGTTTCACCCTAGATAATATACATGTTTCAATGCTGTTCTCTTGAAACATCCCACCCTCGCCTTCTCCCAGAGTACCCTTTTTCTTGTGACTATTCTTTCCGGGGCAATTTCTCTACAGTTCTAAGGCATTTGGAGTCAGCATTTTGGAGAGAGGTGTAGGGGTTCTTATACATGTTCAGGGCAGTGTGCCTTATTTCATTTCAACAGAGAATAGTGCATGACACTACACTGTTAAAAACTTCGCCCAGCTTTGTTTGATATCCATCTTCCCCCTAAAGTTTGTTTCTTCTCTTCGCTAATAATAGGAATGGTAGAATAATTCACAGACTCACAAGATTTTTTTTTAAGTAGTCTTCTTTATTTTTTCAAACCTTTTGTTTTGTGTTGGGGTGTAGCCAATTAACCGTGTTCTGACAGTTTCAGGTGAACAGGGAAGGGACTCAGCCATGCTTATACACGTATCCATTCTCCGCCAAGCTCCGCTTCCTTCCAGGCTGCCACAGAACACTGAGCAGAGGCCCCTGTGCTGTGCGGCAGGTCCTTGTTGATTATCCATTTAAAATACGGCAGTGTGTCCATGTCCATCCCAAATTCCCCGACTATCTCTTCCCCCCTAGCAACCGTAAGCTTGTTCTCTAAGTGTGTGAGTCTCTTTCAACTTAGAAGATTTGAGTAACTGATTTTTCCCTTCAGGAAATGAACTAAGAAAGGAGTAAGTTTTAGCTGGCACATACTTTGGACTTTCCGGGTGACTCAGTGGTAAAGAATCCACTGCAGTGCAGGAGAGACAGGTTTGATCCCTGGATCAGGATGATCACCTGGAGAAGGAAATGGCAACTCACCCCAATATTTCTTGCCTGGGACATGGAGGCTTGTGGGCTACAGTCCATGGGGTTGTAAGAGTCGTATACAACTTAGCAACTAAACAACAACAACAGCATTGAAGTATTTGCTTTGCTAACATCTTACAATATCCCTTGACCATGCAGGAGTTGGTTCTTAATTGCCTAGACCAGCAATACAGATTCCTAATTGAAACTCTGGCTTTTCAGAGAAAGATTTACAAAAATGTTTTTCTTGTGTTTTCCTCCATCTTTGCCTGCCTTTTCTACTTTTCTTTGCAATTCCCATCCCCCAACTCTGCCAGGTTCTCATTGCCAACAATGGCATTGCAGCTGTGAAATGCATGAGGTCCATCCGCCGGTGGTCTTATGAGATGTTTCGAAATGAACGTGCAATCCGATTTGTTGTCATGGTCACACCTGAAGACCTGAAAGCCAATGCAGGTAAGTTATTAAACATTAAGAAAGCATCATCCTGAAATGTAAAACAATGAATGGCACAACCTTTAACGAAGAGGATGTTAACTTGGGGGATTCCCAAACCCAAGAACTTGTCTTTTAAAAAGTATCAATAATAGGCACAGACCAGGATTGTACTCTACATAGCCTCAGCATAAACTCCTCTTTCTAAGTAAAAATAGGTGTTAATTTAACCAATGTGTTGATTTGGGTTTTCAGTGTTATTTACTAGGTCACATTCTTATAGCATGTTTAAGTAGAAAGGCTTGGAAGGAAGTGCCATTTCCCTTATGAACTACATTGAATTTTAGAGAATTTTAGTATTAAGATTCTTTTTCCCCCTCCTCCTGGGTATAGAGACCTCTTAGGACCCAAGTCAGTTTTACTCTGTAGGTTCTTCTGCATATTCTCTCTGCTTAGATGACCCTCCATCTGAGAGTGGTAGGTTATTGTAGGCTGTTGGTAGAGTTGAAAGATTGTAGCTAGTACTTCTGCTTCATACTTTAAAAAAAAATAATTTCATTTATGTATTTATTTTTGGCTGCACTGGGTCATTTCATTGCTGCATGGGCTTTTCTTTAGTTGGGGCAAGTGGGGGCTACTCTGTAGCTGTGGTGTGTGGGCTTCTCATTGCAATGGCTTCTCTTGCTGTACAGCGTGGGCTCTAGGGTGTGTAGGCTCCCTCGCTGTAGTTCTCGGTCTCTAGAGTACACAGATTTAGTGGCGCATGGACTTAGTCACTCTGTGTCATGTGGTATCTTCCTGAACCAGGCGTCAAACCTGTGTCTTTAAAGAGTTGTCTTTTAAAACTCATTTTGGTCTTTATATGTACTCTCTGTATTGAGACAATGATATTAAGACTATTCCTAAGCAGTAAGGGTTATTATATTATCTTTAGAAAAAGAGAAGGCACCAGTTGATTGGAAAGCAGATGTTATTCATTCATTTATATTGATCCTTCAGCATCTTTGAGCTGCAGTCTTGTATCTGTACAAGGAAAGTCGTGTCTGTTTCACTGGCTAGTTGTAAAGAAGAAATTGTCTATAATAAATGTAAGCTACCTTGCATGATTTCTTTTTCCTTATTTCTATTTGGTGCTCCTATTAATTCATCTATTCATTCACTCAGTGAGCATGGAGACCCACAGTTTAATAAGCTGTGATCTTGCTCTAGGAAATGAATAATTTCAATACAATGAGGTAAGTGCTGTAATAGGAATATGTACAGGGTGCTATGAGAACACAGAGATGAGACATCTTAACTCTGGTCCTGGCTCTTGGGTTAAGAGTTAAGAGGAGTTAACAGAGGTAAGAGAGCTTTCTGGAGGTACTTATGTCTCCCCGAGAATGAGTAAGAGTTAGTGAAGCAGTTAGGGGGAAGACAAGGGTGTTACAGGCAGAAAGAACATATATGCAAATATTTGAAGGTGTGACACAGGGGTTATCTGGAAACTGCAGATGACTTGTTAAAGTACAAGACATGATCTAGTATTTGTCAAGGATGGTCTTGTTTTTTATTCTTAAAAGCATGAACTTTATCTTTTTAGCTATGTGTGTGTGTGTCTCTGTGTCTGCATGTATATCGGACATTAAAGATTTGCATTTTAATTGAAGTGGTTGTTTTTCACAATTCAAATGTGGAAGAGCATAATGAACTCCTTCCCATCTATCTGTTACCCAAAATCAACTTCTTTCAGCTATATTTAAACCTCCTCTCTCCTCCAAGCATAATTTCTAAAGCAAATATTTATTGCATCTGTAAATATTTCAATGTGTATCTTATCTAAAATTTAGATAGCTTTAACATATATGTGTAAATAATTGGATGATTCAGGTAGCAACTTGAAAGATCTGTTTGTGGCAGGTAATACTGGAGGATGTGATAACTGGCAAGATTTTAAACTCTCAGTTTGGCTTCATGTGATGTGTGGGTTTTAATTCTTGAATCTTGGCTGAACTCCTTACACTTAACCTGTTGGCCTCAAAAATATTGGGCAATTGCACCTCATTCCCATAGTAATTGGTTACATACTCTTATTTGGAACAAGCATGATGAGCACCTCTCCACTCAGCTCCATTCATACAATCGCAGATAACTGTGCCAAAAACCAACAGCAGAAGGAATATGAAGAGGCCATCCCAGCATAAAGAGATATTCCTATTAGTTGAAGTAAACCAAATGTTCTCTCTTGCAACCAAACCATTTTCCACTAAAAACTGAATTGTATGTAAACAACTAATGTCAAACATCCACTATAAATTTTTGACATAAAATTTCCACCATCATAATTTTAATATCCAGTACTGAAATGTAAAATAATAATGTAAGTTGAACTTCTCTTAGATTAAGTTCTATTAATATTTTAAATATTATCAAATAGTAGTTACTAGTGGACAGAATAAATAAAATACTGGATTACCATATGGTAAGTATCTCTCCAAAAAAAAGTAGCAGTGGACATTTATTATTTCACAGTTTCTATAGCTGGGTCTGTGACTTGAGGTTGTCACTAGGCTGTCGTCAGTATTCGCGTGGGGCTGCCGTCTCATCTGAGGCTCAGCTTGGGATGGATCTGCGTTCACGCTAACGTGGTTGGTTGTTGGCAGCACTCAGTTTTCTGTGGGCTGTCGGACTGAGGGCCTGAATGTGTCGCTGGTTGTTGCCTAGAGACTGCTCTTGGCTCCTTGCCATGTGGGCCATCCCCAAAGGACTTCCTGCTTCCTCCAAGTCAGCAAGGAAAAGTCTCCCAGTGAGATGGGCTCCATTCTTTTTCAAAGTATTGTATTCATTTATTTCTATCTTTGGCTGTGCTGGGTCTTCGTTGCTGTGTAGCCTTTTCTCTACTCGCTCCTGCGGTGCAGTCTTCTCACTGTGTGGCTCCCGTTGCAGGGCACAGGCTCTGGAGCTCGTGGGCCTCGGTAGTTGCAATTCCCAGCCTTTAGAGCACAAGCTTAATTCGAGGCACACAGGCTTAGTTGCTCTGCAGCTTGTGGGATCTTTTCAAGGGACACGGGTTCCTTCCCTGGTCTGGGATGATCCCGTGTGCCGTGGAGCAGCTAAGCCCGTGCTCTGCAGCTGCTGAGCCAGGGAGCCTCAGCTACTGAAGCCCGCACGCCTGGAACCTTCGCTCTGCAGCGAAAGAAGCCACCTCAGTGAGAAGCCTACACACTGCAGTGAAGAGTCACCCCGGTGCCTGTGACTGCGGAAAGCCCACGGGCAGCAATAGAGCCCTATCACAGCAACCAACCACCCCCCAAAAAAATCTGTTTAAAAAATAGGGTGGAGATGGACCTTGAGCAAATTATTTAACTGCTCCAAGACATAATTCCCTTTAAACTGGATGCTCATAATACCTATTCTAGAAAGGATTATGGAGTGTTAAATGAAGTAATGTATATAAAGAGCTTAATACAGTCTTTACATTGCAGCTGCTCTGCCACAATTACTGCCAGAAAAGGAAGAAACATCAGGTGACAGATTTGAAAGGGGATACTGTGCCCCCCCAAAAAAAATAAGGAAGGAAAGAAGTTAGCTTTTTAAGTATCTTTCATATATGTAGTATCCTCAACATTTCAGGTAAACAAATGTTTTTCAAGCACTTGACAGACTCCTATAACTCACCTTTCCTGTTTAGCAAGTCTGCAAACCCTCCAGTCTCTCCTCGGTTTCCTCATTTTGTCCCGGCTTTATACCAGGAAAGGGGCCTTCTCAGAATATTGTGCAAGTTAAAGATGAAAGGTGTCATAGAACTTTTTCTCCGAGTAGAATAATGGGCCTCTCAGTGACATATCGTCCTTAATATAGAGGTCATGATGACTCTTCAAAAAGCTCACACAGTGAAATGTTTGAGAACTGCTGCTTAGTGTCAGAGCTTCCTCACTATGAGATTATCACATTTTAGTGCCTGTGACTTAACAAAGAGCCTCCAAATGAATGGCTCTGAAAGTTATCCCACGAATGTAGTTTGTCCCATGATTACATATGATGGTACCTGTCTTTTGTGTAGTTTTTTCTCTGCTGTCACATTTCTGAAAATAAATTTAATTATTGTTAATGTGCTTGTGTTTCCAGAATACATCAAGATGGCAGATCACTATGTGCCCGTGCCAGGAGGCCCCAACAACAACAACTATGCAAATGTGGAGTTAATTCTTGACATTGCTAAAAGGATCCCAGTACAAGTAAGACATGCCAGCATCTCCTTGAAAACCAAATTCAGCCTTTAAAAAAAATTTTTTTTTTATTGGAGTATGTTTGATTTAAAATGTTATGTTTCTGTACAGCAAAGTGAATCAGTTATCCATAGACATATATCCACTATTATTTTTATGTTTTGGAGAATAAAACATATTCTCAGTTTTATATGTCAGTTGCTTCATTTGCAAATATTTTCTCCCATTCTGAAAATTGTCCTTCACCTTGCTTATGGTTTCCTTTGCTGTGCAGAAGCTTTTACGTTTGATTATGTCCCATTTGTTAATTTTTGTTTCTATTTTCATTATCCTAGGAGGTGGATCAAAAAAGATCCTGCTGCGATTTATGTCAAAGAGTGTTGTATGTTTTCCTCTAAGAGTTTTATAGTGTCTGGCCTTTTGTTCAGGTCTTCCACTGTTTTTTAGATTCTTTCCCCATATAGGTTATTATAGATTATTGAGAAGCGTTCCCTGTGCCAAATTCAACCATTTTACAATTAGGCACAAGGGGATAGCCAGTGAAGAAATTTTAATTTTATATAAAGCACCTTTTCTGAACCTTGATAAGAGCCTTTATATGGGATATACAGAGAGGGAAAAGAAAGATGAGAAGAGTGGAATGAGTCACCATAAAGTAAACATAATCTAAACAAGAGGTTTATAAGGGTCTTTCAGAGATTATTCTGTCCATTTCACCTTCAGACCTCCCAGTAAGTGAAGGTTACCTATTTCCAATGAAATACTCTTAGTCCAGAATACGGTAGTGTAGAAGGAGGTATTTTATTCTCTATCACATTGTTATAGAGAGTTTAAGGTAAGTGTCTTAAAGCCCAAAGAGGAAAAAAACTTGAGATTTGTATGGCAGTATAACCACTAGATGTAAAGGTGGAGTTGGGTGGCCAAAGTAATGCAGTCTACAAAAGAAAACCGGCATTTCTAGAAGAGGCTCTGTAGTGTAGTTGAAAGGCTATGAACTGACTTTGCTGAAGATTAACAGTACCAGCTGGATCTTAATATCAGTTTCAGCTTGTTTTTGCTATTTTCAGAGGTTTTACCACAGTCGACTGCTTATTGTTGTTCTGTAAAAAGTTGGCCAAGAATCAGGCATAAAAACTGAATTAAGCATTAGGCTGCTGTGGCACTATTGTACCTCATGAAGTACAGCCAGTCTTGGTTAGAAAGGAATACAGTTGAATCGTGTTCTTTTTACTATGAATTTTAAGAATGAATCATATTGTGTTCCCTTGTAGGCAGTTTGGGCTGGCTGGGGTCATGCTTCTGAGAATCCCAAGCTCCCAGAACTTCTTTTGAAAAATGGCATTGCCTTCATGGGTAAGCCTTTCTGACGTACTGTTCCTGTTTTTCTGTTTCTCTCTGTCATTTTGGTCCACATTTCCCCTCTCTATTTTGCTTTTCTTCTGTTTAACACGTACTAGGCTTTTATTTTTCATCACGTACTGGGCTTTTATTTTTCATCAATCCGTAACTCTGAGAGTAACTTTCTTCTTCATTTTCTTTTTCTCCTACCATTATCACTTCTTACATTTTGTATCTTGATTGTGTTTTCTGTCCCTGGGTTCTTTTCTATGAGATATGGAGGAGGCTCTGCTATCCAGAACACTGGCCTTTAAAAACTTTGTCATTAACCTTAAGAAAACATGTGGAGAAAGGACCTATTTTTATGTGGAAAAGATGATTGAATACTTAGAATACCCTGGCAGTGTGCCCTTAAATATGAATCAATACCTTCACATTTAAGCATATAGGTTATATTCCTGTAAGTGAGGGTTATTTCTTCTGACTTCTCTGCTCTCTTATAGAGAGAGAAAAATCAAGGTTATATGGCGGTAAGTGTTTCTATCTTTGTCTCAATGATGATTATGCTTTGTAAAACCTATTAATGATAAATCTTCCTTTTGGGTTTCCCTAAGTCCAAGGAGAGTATACCAATTTAGACTTGAACCCCAAAACTTTATTGTCCTTATTTCAGGATAATCATTAAAAAAAGAGAAGACTTTGTTAATCTGGTAGAGTTGGATCATGAAGGGTGATTTGTCAGTGATTTAATTCAGCATATATTTACATATATTGAATTCTCTCTGTGTGTGAAAATTTGCTACATTAGGTTCTGTAAAGGATACAAAGATGAGCCAAAACATAGCAGTCCCCGTAATCAAGTTTTTGATGTGGATGATATGCGATGTGGCGATACAAGACAAATACAAAAACAATTATATGAAAGACAAAATACTTGGGAAAGAAATGAGGCCAAAATGTTACAGTCAGGATTCTTTTCTTATTTTGTTTTTAGGTCCTCCAAGCCAAGCCATGTGGGCTTTGGGGGATAAGATTGCATCTTCCATAGTGGCTCAAACTGCTGGTATCCCAACTCTTCCATGGAGTGGCAGTGGTAAGAAATTTTATTTCTTGTTTGTATCTTAAAGTGCAGAAAAGCTCAGTAGGGTATTTGGGACTGTGGCTGGGGGCTTAAGCCTGCTTTAAAATGTATTAAATATTTGACAAGAAATAGAATTCAAGTTGATTGATTGGAAGCTTGTGTCTCCTGGCTTAATTGCTGTATCTGTGATTCTATCATGTCTTAAGCATATGCGTGTTGTCAGACCCGAGAGCCTCTTCCATCTTTGTCAAGGAGAGTGCTAACCTTCGCTCCTTTCATACAACATTCTATCATGTCTTAAGAATGTAAATTTTATACTAGGTACAGAGATGCTAAACGGTAATGTAAATGATCTTGGGACTTAATTTGGAAAAACTCTGAGAAAACTCATCTGGTTCTGTGGATTCAGATCTATGCTAGAATAGATCTTCCTAGGCTAGGATCTTCCTCAGAGATGGTCTTCTTAGGTGGAATAGGCCTTTGAACCTGCCTGGGAGATGACTGAAATCACTAAGAAAAAGCCAAAACCCACTTACTCAGATATTTGCCTGCCAGTATTTTCTTTCTTTCTTTTTGTTTATTCAGTCTTTATATTTTGAAAATTTTTATATTGGCATATAGTTGATTAACAATGTTGTGTTAGTTTCAGGTGTACAACAAAGTGATTCAGTTATATGGATCCATGTATGTATTCTTTTTGGCCAGTATTTTCTTAATGTGAGCCCATAATCTGTTGACAGTCAATGATCAACCTTTCTTCCAAGCATTCAGAAGCCTGAATTTTTTTCTAAAAATGATTTATTCTTGACAGACCCCTTAAAGAGTGCCGTGTGGATTACTAGAGCTGACAGTATTATGAACTTCTGTTTCTCTGTCCTCAAGCATAGGGAGCAGACGCACACTAAAACCTCTTACAGATGGGAACTACTGTTGTCTTGAGTCTGAACAGATTTGAACTCTTGTTACTCTGGCTCTCCAGGGGGATTGCAATATCCTTTCCAGACCTGCTGGGTCAAACAGTTTAAAATAAAAGGTTGAGTTTGTTCTTGTTTGAATGGAGAGGCTGTACCATTCCCCTTGTGGCTGAGTACAGGGACAGTCAGGAAGCTTGGAGTTGTGACTCTGCTGAGGCCAATAAAACCGCCATTTCCATTTCCAAGGGCTCATAAAGATTGAATTATTTCTCAGACCTCTGGCCCTGGAGCAGGCCTGAACACACAAATCGAAGATACTTTGCTTGCTGAGTTTCTGTGAGAAGTCTGGCCTGCTTTTTTTGTCTGTCTTGTATGCAGGTCCTTGTGTTTTTGTTTTTTTTTTTTTAAGTTGCTGCCTATTATCTCTCTTGACTTTTTCCAGCATCAGAACCCAAGCGGCCAGATCTTGATATTAGGTAAATCCTGCTAACTCCAAGGACTGATCAGGGTTTTATGGTATTCTTCTTTCTCACAT
Organism: Odocoileus virginianus; assembly: GCF_023699985.2. NCBI lineage: Eukaryota > Metazoa > Chordata > Mammalia > Artiodactyla > Cervidae > Odocoileus > Odocoileus virginianus. The sequence continues at coordinate 12,623,799 of NC_069690.1, read as the reverse complement.
CTACGCTCAAGTTTGAATAAATATGAAAACATTTTAAAGAAGAAAATCGACAAAAACAGAAATTCTTGTAGCTGCTTTTAAGTCACTGTTATCTATTGTAGGTCTTTGTGTGGACTGGCACGAAAATGATTTTTCAAAACGAATTTTAAACGTTCCTCAGGAACTATATGAAAAAGGTTATGTGAAGGATGTGGATGATGGGCTGAAGGTAGGTTACTAACTCTGGGGCGTGATCATTTTCAACGGACCAGTTATAGTCCTAAATATGGGGATTTGGAGCCTGGTTTATGATGTATACCCATGATAGTGTTAGGGTTGTAAGACCAGGAGATGTAGTTAATGTAATAGAATGAGGAAGTGACCTACGTTTCACAAAAACAATTTAAATTTGCTTTGAAGCAAGCCACTCACCTGGACAGAACACTTCTTAGGTGGTTAAATCATAGCTTTAAGGAGGTCCTGATTCTTTCTCCACCACCTCTGTGTTTGTGTGTGTGTGTGTGTATTTAGGGGGGTGGTGGAATTAGGGGCAAACCACTTTTTGCCCCGCTTGAGTTCAGAACCAAGAGCCCTGGCAGACAGATCAAAATGTCAGCTTTAATACGAACAGAGATGGTGATGAATATCTCTTAGCTGTGCAGCAACAGTCAGATTCGTAAAGTGAACGTCAGTTAAGCAGGCTCGCTCACTGGTTACTGGCAGTGTGAGTAATCACAGAGACGGCTTTTGCCATTGGGTTTATTGTATGACTGAGAGCTGAGAAAGAACATGTGTTCTGTGTAGTGGGCTGATCTCAAAGGGAAAAAGGCTGAGCTATATACGCTCAGCTTCTCCTTCTGAACTGACAGATCAGAGTTCATTCTTTTTCCTTTGGAGAGGAGTGAGGGAGGGAGCTGATAGAGGCTGAAACTGTTCTTCTAATTATTGTCTGTCCATGTAGAAACATGCACCGAAGCAAAAAGATCTTTTCTTCAACATTATTTTTTCTTTTCTTCACAGTCCCCTCCAGTTATTTCTCCTTTCACTTTTTAACTAGTTGGAAGAGTCAGTTATGCCACCAGGGAGATGATCAAAGAGCTATATTTTAGAAAAGCACACTCCTCATGTTTGACTCATCTGTAATAAATTCAAGAGGAACACTGAATGTTCAACTGATTTTGCTCTGTTGCTTGCATTTCAAACCTCCTGTAACCTCCTTAAAAGGAAGAAGTAATATTTCTAATTGAATTGCTGCTGTATATTCTGTTTGCTATAATTTCCAAAAGAGTAGAAACCCTTTGTAGGGTATTAACTATATTGCTTATCAGTTAAAATTCCTTTTTTTCCTGGTTATGATTATAAACATAAAATTTTTGCCAGTCTTTTTTGGTTCATAGATTCATTTAATGACAGTCTTTATTAATAGGTTCCCATAACTATAACTATTATGATAATTATAAAAGTATGGTCTTACTGTATGTATTATTTTTATAATCCAAGATTTCTTCTTCCTATATATAAGAATTTTCCTCATGGCAGTAAAATTTTTCTAAGATACTTTAAATGGATGACCTGTGTCTAGAACTTAGGTATGTATTTTAAAGGCCTGCCTTGTTCTTATATCATGTGGGCCATCCTGTTTTTCAGTCTTTCCCACATTTGTGCCTGCTTCTTCAATCATTTATCACCCAGTAACTGAGTTCATGCTGATTTTGCTTGTAAGCATAGAAGTTAAGAGAATTTAGAAGAAATGGGACTATGACTGAAGGATTTTCATGCCTAAAACTACTGACAAAAATTAAAATTTGAAATGGTCTTTTTCTGGTGACACATTTTTTAGATGTTTTTATAATGTAAACTGTAAAAGACTGGAATGTTTCAACAAAGGAATGACTCAGTTATTTTAACTTATGGTTAATTTTTCCCCAATCTGCTTTTTGCCTTAGCTACAATATGGATATCTTCCATATTATTACATGTAAAGGCTACCTCAGACCTTTTAATAATAGCATAGCAGTTTAATAAATAGGTATATCTTGACTTAATTGGCTCCTTACTTAATGGGTATATAATTAAATATTCAAAAAGTTTTGGGATCATCATCCTATAAAATACTGTAAATATGACAAGCACATTTAGAGCATTTGTTTAAAATTAGTTTTCTGACTATTAATGTTTTGGTATCTTATTTTTTTATCTTTTATAAAAAGTCGAGTGAGAAAAAATTTCTCGATATGTGAGAATCCTGATTTGTTGAGTCTTCTATGTTGTCAGAAGATCAGAAGCTGTGCTGAGGTGGTCAGCTTATATTAAGTGAACTGCCTGTGGTTTTTTTGTCTTTTTTAAAAATAAAAGTTATGGAACAAAGAAAATGTACACTTTGGTAAATTTTTAAGAAATAAAAGAAAAATTATGGGTAATGCACAAATTCTTGCATATTATAAGAAATTCTAACAATACAGTAATATATACAGTAAAAAGTGAAAGTTTATATCTGCTCATCTTGCCTGTATAAATCACCAGTGGTGGATAGTCTAGACTTGTTTTTTGTACTTACACAAGTGTATGCATAATTATATATATATATACATATATACACACATATATATGTATATAGTTTTACTTTGTTTTTGACCTATATGGGATTATTTTAGATTGAACCATACAAAATTGCCAATATAGAACCATTTTTTACCTACCAAAAAATGCAGTTTCTTTTGGAACTTTTCTGGCGGTCCAGTGGTTAAGAATCTGCCTTGCAATGCAGGGGACTTCGTTTTGATCCCTGGTCAGGGAACTAAGGGCCCGCGTGCCACAGAGCAGCTGACCCCACACCCCACAGCCAGAGAGTCCGTGGGCCACAGTGACAGACCCCATGGGCCACATCTGAGACCCATCGCTGCTGAATAAATGAAAAAGTATTTTTTTAAAAAAAACAAACACAGTTTCTTTTGGATCAACCCAGTACTACAAATACTATTCTGGCACTTTTTTTCTCATCTAATACCATTTCTTCAGGATCTTTCTATTTTACTGTATATATTAATAGACCTACCAGATGACAGCATTTTTTTAAAGGGAGAAAAATGCCAGTTTTCTCCTTCTCTACTAATATCATTCTCACTTCAGTTTTTCTCTTTCTTCTTGAAGGCAGCAGAGGAAGTTGGATATCCAGTAATGATCAAGGCCTCAGAAGGAGGAGGAGGGAAGGGAATCAGAAAAGTCAACAATGCAGATGATTTCCCTAACCTCTTCAGACAGGTGGAGTACAAGTTGTCATTCTTTATTTGAACTAATATATGTATCAGAGATATGTGATTTAATTCACACTATAATTTGGGTGTCTAGAAAATATTTAAACTTTTTGTCTGTAACTAATCGAATCATTCCCTTTAGCCTCTCCCTACTTAGTAGCAGGGGGAAAAAATATCAGTGAAATGTCCAATTCAATCTAAGGTTTTATTCATTTAGCTAATTCAAGCAGTAATTATTCTCTCTTATATAAAACTGCTCAGTTTCTCAGATAGCTCTTCCCTATATGATTTGTGTGGCTCATAGGCCTTCCGAGTAACAAGGAAGACTCGGTACCTTCCTATGTTTTTGTGCCCCGCTTGTGCTGACATTTTAGATAAAGTATGTGGGATGGTTAATTCCTGATCTGGATGCTCTTGGCTTGTCCTCACTCAGGCTCTCTGAAATTAAGTAATGCTGAAAATTCTCCAAGCTAGATTTCAACAGTACATAAACTAAGAACTTCCAGATGTTCAAGCTGGATTTAGAAAAGGCAGAGGAACCAGAAGTCAAATTGCCAACATCCACTGGATCATAGAAAAAGCAAGAGAGTTCCAGAAAACATCTACTTCTGCTTCATTGACTATACCAAAGCTTTTGACTGTGTGGATCACAACAAACTGGAAAATTCTTCAAGAGATGGGAATACCAGGCCACCTCACCTGCCTCCTCAGAATCTGTATGCAGGTCAAGAAGCAACAGTTAGAACCAGACATGGAACAACGGACTGCTTCCAAATTGGGAAAGGAATACATCAAGGCTATATATTGTCAGCTTGCTTATTTAACTTATATGCAGAGTACATCTTGTGAAATGCTGGGCTGGATGATGCACAAGCTGGAATCAAGATTTCAGGGAGAAATATCAACCTCAGATATGCAGATAACACCACCCTTATTGCAAAAAGTGAAAGGTATAAAGAGCCTCTTGAAGGTGAAAGAGTGAGTGAAAAAGCTGGCTTAAAACTCCACATTCAAAAAACTAAGATCATGGCATCTGGTCCCATCACTTTATGGCAAATAGATGGGGAAACAGTGGAAACAGTGACAGACTTTATTTTTGGGGGCTCCAAAATCACTGCAGATGGTGATTGCAGCCATGAAATTAAAAGACGCTTGCTCCTTGGAAGAAAAGCTATGACCAACCTAGACAGCATATTAAAAAGCAGAGACATTACTTTACCAACAAAGGTCTGTCTGGTCAAAGCTATGTTTTTTCCAGTAGTCATGTATGGATGTGAGATTTGAGACCATAAAGAAAGCTGAGTGCCGAAGAATTGATGCTTTTGAACTGTGGTGTTGGAGAAGACTCTTTAGAATCCCTTGGACAGCAAGAAGATCAAACCAGTCAATTGTAAAGGAAATCAGTCCTGAGTATTCTTGGAAGGATTGATGCTGAAACTCCAATACTTTGGCCACCTATGCAAAGAACTGACTCATTAGAAAAGACCCTGATGCTAGGAAAGATTGAGGACAGGAGGAGATGGGGGTGACAGAAGATGAGATGGTTGGATGGCATCACCGGCTTAACAGACATGAGTTTGAGTAAGCTCCGGGAGTTGGTGATGGACAGGGAAGCCTGGTGTGCTACAGTCCGTGGGGTCGCAAAGAGTTGGACAGGACTGAGCAACTGAACTGAACTGAAAATTAAGTCAATAGAGGGGTTTAATGACATCTTAGATGCAATTGAAGAAAGAATTAGTAACTGGAAGACAAGTCAGAAGAAAGCTCAGACTGAAGCATGAAGAGACAAAAAGGATGAAAAATACAGATAAGAGCTTGTGAGAGATTATTTGCAAAGATGACCATGATAACTCTTCTCATCCCTATATACACTTCCTTTGTAGTAAGATTTCGCCTTCTTCCCGTAAAGAAATAGTGACTTTTATTCCTTCCACCCTTTGAATTTTGGTTGACTTTGTGACTTGTGTTGACCAATAGAATACAGTAGAAATAGTGACTAGTTTCAAAACCAAAGCTGCAAGTGGTTTCTGGTTTCTGCCCTTGGCCTTTTGGAATGAGCCTCCAGGCTCGCCTTGTGAAGAGCATAGTCTAGGCTTCTGGAAAAAGAGAGGCCACAGAAAGCAGAGATGAATTGTCTCATCTGAGGCTTCCTAGACCTGACAGTTTGATCTACACCTTGGAGACATGTACATGAGTTCATATTAAACCATCCAAGCCTAGTTAAGTTGCTAGGTGGCTAACTCCCTGAGTGGCTCCAAGTCAAGATCAGCAGAGGAACTGCCCAACTGAGCCCAGCTCAAATTGCTGTAAGCAAGCAAAATGGTTAGTGCCCTAAGTCACTGAAATTTTGGTGGTTTGGTAGGCATCAATGGATAGCCGACCTAGAAACTGAAACCTGATGGTCTAATGCTGCCCTGGCAAAAAAAGTAAATTATGTGGCATTTGCTTTGAGACTGGCTCATACGTGAAGGCTGGAAAAGATGGTAAGGAGCTTGGTAATGAAGCCTAGAAGAATGATAAACAAACTTTTAGTGCAGGATGGAACAGAAATGAGGGGAAAGGTCACCCATGTTCTGTAATGATGAAACTGTTACCTGAGACTGTACTGGAAAGTAGAGACTGTATTGAGCTTGTAGATCTACTTAAAGAGATCTTTTTAGATAACGTGTTAAAAGTATCTGTTTGATGCTTATGATTTCATTTTAACTATAAAAAAGAGGTGAACTCAAAAAGGTGTTCCAAACCTGTTGAGTTTAAAAATAGAACTGTTTTTCATTACCAATCTCTCTGACTGGCAAAAAAATTTCAAAGTAAAAAATAACTTCAGAGTAGAGGCCAAATCCAGAGTGCCTGGGAGATCCTTTAAGACCTCAGAAATAATTTAAGAGCTAGAAAAAAAAGGGCTTCTAAGAATTTTAAAGATGTTGTCCCACGGGCAGCCTGACATGCCCGAGGTATAGAGACATCTGTGCAGAAAAGCTATGGATATGTTTTGGGGCAAGAAGTGAATTTTCAATATGATTCATAGGAAACTCATAAATTTTTCAAGATACTTATATTGATGAATGTACCAAAGGGACTGCAAGGGACAGAGACAGTTCAAACCTTAAAGAGGCCTCAGAACTTTCAATTTTCTATGAATAGGAAGCAGACTGGGAAAGTTGTTCAGCTGTAAGCATTAGTCGTTTCTTGTAGTAAGGGAGATTTTTCAGGACCCAGGAGGGCTGCTAAGAACAGAGGAGAGCCATGGTTTAGAAAACCACTCCCAGGGATCAGAATTGGACCACAGAGAAAAGCAAAACAAATTCCATGCTTGTGGAGTAAGGAAACCTGACAACATCTACCCATCTGGACTTCAGAACTATTGTGGACCAGTGACTGTTAATGTACCTCCTATTGTTTCTTCTTTGAACTGGAGTATTTTCTTATCCCCATCTCATCATTAAATGTTGGAAGTGTTGGGAAAAGATAATTTGTCTTTTTAGTTCCCAGATCTTTGCAAAAATAGGAGGAGCTGCACCCAAGGAGTCTCTTTTGCTTGTGGACATGACTCATGACTCATGGAAAATGGACCTCGGGCCTGATGCCATGATTGGATGACTTTGGGGGTCTTGGGAGGGGGTGAGTCTCTTTTGCATGTGGGAGTTATGTGAATTACTGTGGCCAGAAGGCAGACCATAGTAGCTTGTTTGCAGAGATGGCTGCGATACCTCTTCCTATCCTTGTATGTATATCCCTTGGCAGTGTGACTTTGGCTTTTCTCCCATTAAGAGATGGCATCTCTTTTCCCACCCCAAAAGCAGAGATATGACTTTGCCAACAAAGGTTTGTCTAGTCAAAGCTATGGTTTTTCCAGTAGTCATGTATGGATGTGAGAGTTGGAATATAAAGAAAGCTGAGCGCTGAATAATTGATGCTTTTGAACTGTGGTGTTGGAGAGTCCCTTGAACTGCAAGGAGATCCAACCAGTCAATCCTAAAGGAGATCAGTCCTGAGTATTCATTGGAAGGACTGATGCTGAAGCTGAAACTCCAATACTTTGGCCACCTGATGTGAAGAACTGACTCATTTGAGAAGACCCTAATGCTGGGAAGGATTGAAGGCAGGAGGAGAAGGGGATGACAGAGGATGAGATGGTTGGATGGTATCACCGACTCAATGGACATGAGTTTGAGCTCCGGGAGTTGGTGGTGGACAGGGAAGCCTGGCGTGCTGCAGTCGTGGGGTCACAAAAAGAGTTGGTCACAACTGAGTAACTGAACTGAACTGAACTGAATCTTAGCTGGCCTTGTGGCTTGCTTAGACCATTAGAATGTGGCCAAAGTGGTATTGTGTAAGTTCTGGAGGCTAGTGCTTGTGAAGCCTTGCAGTTTCTGTCTTCACCAACTTCTTAGAGCGCTGCATTGAAGAAGTCCTGGTTTAGCCTACTGGAGGGTGAGAGGTCACATGCAATAGAAATGAGCTGTTCCAGTTGAGGCTCCATAGACCCACCAGCCAACAGCTGACACAAACCATCAGGCATTTGAATGAGACCATTCAGCCCTACTCAAGTCACCAGATGATGATATGCAGATTGAGTGGCCACAGGCACGACCAGACCTGCCTGGATGAGCACAGCATCAAAAGCAAAGAAAATGGTTGGTGTCCTAAGCAAGCTACTGAGTTTTGAGGTGACTTGTTATGTAACAGAACAGAGCATAAGAGATTTGGCACATGAAAGACAGTGAAATCATCTAGCATTACATACCTGGAGTCTCAGGGGAGGAGAGAGAGCAAACAGAGCAGAGGCAGTGTTTGAAGAAATCACGGAGCGGAAGCAGTATTGGAAGCATCATGATTGTCCTTAGTCATGTCTGACTCTTTGTTGACCCTTTGGGCTGTAGCCTACCGTGCTTCTCCGGCCATGGGATTTTTCAGGCAAGAGCACTGGAATGGGTTGCTATTTCCTCCTCCAGGGGCTCTTCCCAATAGAGGGATCAAACCCATGTCTTTGGCATTGCAGGTGGATTCTTTACCTGCTGAGCCACTGGGGAAGAGACAATGGCTAAGAATATTTCTGAACTAGTGAACTAATGGCTCAGAATTTCCTGAAAAGATACCAATCACAGACTCAAAAACCACGATGAGCCCTGCAAGGATAAGTACAGAGAAAACCACATCTAGGCTTATCAGAGTAAATCTGCCACCTCACTCCCCTAAAAAGAGAGAGAAAAAGAAAATCTTAAACCAGCTGCAAAAAACAGGTTACTTTCAAAGGAGTGACAGTAAGATTGTTAGCTCTCATCTCAGTAGAAATCAGAAAACATTGGGGTATCTTTAAAGTGCTAAAAGAAAATAATTGCAAGTATAGAATTCTGTATCTAGTGGCAATACGCTTCAAAACAGAAGATGAAAGTTCTTTGACTACAACAGTACTGTATATGATGTAATGTGAACCAGGAAAGTTTTTCATCTGGAGCAAGTTGTACATTTGGCTGTTTGGAATTCATGGTAATACTTTGCCCTTTTGTGGAATTTGTGTGCATGTTTTCATGATATTTTGTCCTTTGCCCTTGTAACATGTGTTTATGTATCCATCAGTTAAGAGTTATGTAATTGAGAATATAGTATCTTAAGATTAGATGAGAGTAGGAACTATATATATATTTTGTTTTGTTTTGTTTTGTTTTGTTTTTTTGTATTTCTAACAGGGTCCCTGACACTCCCAGGCGTTTATTTGCCTGTTGAAGTGGAAGCAGCTTATCAAAATAGAAAAGTACTTACCTATTAAGAATTTGTTCTATTTTATTGTCTAATATAGGTTCAAGCTGAAGTTCCTGGATCTCCTATCTTTGTGATGAGACTAGCCAAACAGTCTCGTCATCTGGAGGTGCAGATCTTAGCGGATCAGTATGGCAACGCCATCTCTCTGTTTGGTCGTGATTGCTCTGTGCAGCGCAGGCATCAGAAGATTATTGAAGAAGCTCCTGCTGCTATTGCTACTCCAGCAGTATTTGAACATATGGAGCAGGTATGTGTGTGAAAAGCTCCAAGTTTTGTTTTCTTGCACAGAACTAACACTCATTTAATTCATATGCCCATCTGAGAATAGTGGAATATCAGGAAATTATTCTGGATAATTGATAAGATTGTATCCTTCAAGAGGGAGAGGACATAGGTATATCTATGGCCGATTCATGTTGATGTATGACAGAAATCAACACAATATTGGAAAGAAATTATCATCCAATTAAAAATACACTGTAAAAAGTATCCTTTACCTAGAGGAAAAATAAAAATTCTGCTTTTCTCCCTCTAGTAGAGATGCCAGTGAACACTGCAAACTCTAAATTAGTTAATGCTTTTGACAAAAAATTTCAGTGTACAATTTGAGAAGGGATAAAGAAATATTTTGGAATTTTTAGTCTTATTCTTTGGTTCTTTAACAAGCGCATGATAAGCTGGTTGTTAAGCTGGTAGTTCCATTTTCTAAATTGATTATCCCTCCATCTTCAGATGGATTTATTCAAGTCTGTTATCTCTTAAAAGGTCCTCTAAGTAGCTTTCAAGTTTACATATTCTGTTTTATTACATGAAAAAAAGAATCTCTCAGCAGTTTTATAGGGCCCCTTGGAATTAGCTGTAGTTTAGAAATCTGAACATGGTCTTTTTTGGAACTTAATCTTCTTCTTATTGGAGATATGTTTTCCTTTTTTTTTTTTTTCTTCTGGATTCCCAAGAAGCTAAATATATGGTTGTCTGTGCTTTTACATTTCATCTCTACGTGTGTGTGTTTATGTGTGTATTGAGATTATTCTTTAACTACTGTAGTAAAGTGACCTCCAAAATACAATGGCTTAGGGAGTTCCCTGGTGGCTTAGTAGTTAGCGTCCTGGGCTTTCACTGCCGTGGCCAGGTTCAATCCCTGGTTGGCAAATAGAGATCCTGCAAGCCATTCAATGCGGCCAAAGATAAAAAATAACTATAAAAACTACAAAATACACTTCAGTTCAGCTCACTTGTCTCCGACTCTTTGTGACCCCATGAACCACAGCCCGCCAGGCTTCCCTGTCCATCACCAACTCCTGAAGTTTACCCAAACTCATGTCCATTGAGTCGGTGATACGATCCAACCATCTCATCCTCTGTCATCCCCTTCTCCTCCTGCCTTCAGTCTTTCCCAGTATCAGGGTCTTTTCAAATGAGTCAGCTCTTCACATCAGGTGGCCAAAGTATTGGAGTTTCAGCTTCAACATCAGTCCTACCAGTGAACACCCAGGACTGATCTCCTTTAGGATTGACTGGTTGGATCTCCTTGCAGTCCAAGGGACTTCTTCAACACCACAGTTCAAAAGCATCAATTCTTTGACGTTAAGCTTTCTTTATAGTCCAATTCTCACATCCATACATGACTGCTGGAAAAACCATAGCCTTGACTAGATGTATCTTTGTTGTCAAAGTAATGTCTCTACTTTTTAATATGCTGTATAGGTTGGTCATAACTTTCCTTCCAAGGAGTAAGCATCTTTTAATTTCATGGCTGCAATCACCATCTGCAGTGATTTTGGAGCCCAGAAAAATGAAGTCAGCCACTGTTTCCACTGTTTCCCATCTATTTGCCATGAAGTGATGGGACCAGATTTCATGATCTTAGTCTTCTGAATGTTGACCTTTAAGCCAGCTTTGTCTCTCTCCTCTTTCACTTTCGTCAAGAGGCTCTTTAGTTCGTCTTCGCTTTCTGCCATAAGGGTGGTGTCATCTGTGTATCTGAGGTTATTGATATTTTTCCCGGTAATCTTGATTCCAGCTTGTGCTTCTTCCAGCCCAGTGTTTCTCATGATGTACTCTGCATATAAGTTAAATAAGCAGGGTGCTAATATACAGCCTTGACGTACTCCTTTTCCTGTTTGGAACCAGTCTGTTCTTCCATGTCCAGTTCTAACTGTTGCTTCCTGACCTGCATACAGGTTTCTCAAGAGGCAGGTCAGGTGGTCTTGTATTCCCATCTCTTTAAGAATTTTTCACAGTTTGTTGTGATTCAAACAGTCGAAGTCTTTGGCATAGTCAATAAAGCAGAAATATATGTTTTTCTGGAACTCTCTTGCTTTTTTGATGATCCAGCACATGTTGGCAACTTGATCTCTGGTTCCTCTGCCTTTTTAAGTCAGTGTAAATTCTGTTTCTCTCTTTCATCATAGTTCAGAGGTGAGCTGGTCCCCGGGGCCCTAGTTTATTGCTTTGCCATTTGGTGGTTTATTCACTCAATCGTGTCCAACTCTTGCAACCCCATGGACTGTAGCCCGCTAGGCTTCTCTGACCAGGGTATTTCCCAGACAAGAATACTGGAGTGTGTTGCAATTTCCTTCTCCCGGGTATCTTCCTAACCCAGGTATCAAACCCGGGTCTCCTGCATTGTAGGCATATTCTTTACTGACTAAGCCACCAGGGAAGGCCATTTCCTAGCAGAGAACAGCAAACTATAGCTAGCAAGCCAAATCCAGCCTGTCACCTGTTTTGTCGAGAAAATTTTATTGTAATACAGCTTGCTAATTTATTTATCTATTATCTATGGCTGCTTTATCTCTGCAGTGACAAAATTGAGTCGTTGTGACAGAGACTATATGGCCCACAAGGCTGAACATAATTATTATCTGGCTTTTACTGAAAGTTTGCCAACCCTTGTTTTAAGGTGTCATCATCTTCATTATTAGAGCTGGCCTATAAGAACGTGTTCACATTGTAGCATGTTGGCAGGGGGAAGAGAGGACTTGGAAGGCAAGCTTGTATACCTGTGGCCAATTCATGCTGATGTATGGCAAAAACCATCACAGTGTTGTAAAGTAACTATCCTCCAATTAAGATAAATAAACTAATTTAAAAAATAAGATCTAGAAGTCACACATCTTACTTCTGCTCACTTTTCACCAGATAAAATTCAGTTACACAATGACACCTAGCTGCGTTGGATGTTAGGGGTTGTAATTACTAGTTGAGCAGCCTTTTGCTCAGCTGAAATTCAGAAGATTCTATTGCTAAATGGATGATGCAAAGAAAAGTTACTGGAGGGCGTTTACCTCTGTGTCTCAGTCTACTCCTCTGGCTACCCATTATCGTTTCACACCCTTTTTCTTACTCTTGGAACTTACTTAGCCTTTCCCCGTAGAAGATAGCCCAAGGTCCCATCCAGTTAACTGTGTTCAACCCAAAGTCCAGGCTCTCTGGATGGTGTGCAGTCCACTGTTATATCTGCATGTAGCTTTTTATGGACCAGTAATCGCAAATTACCTTGTGACACCTCCTTTTGCCATATATAGTTCGGAGTAGGAACAGGATGACTCCCATTTAGGAAAAAAAGAATGAAAAACAGACAATAATCACTAGTCCACAGCAGTTACCACGTTCTTGTAGGTAGGGATTGTGGTCATTTCCTGTCATGCGGTGGAGTAATTCCTCAGCGAGCCCTCTGACTGCCCTTGGTTCTGCTCTCTGAAAGTAACTTCTCTGCCCATCTTTAAGGCCTTGTTCTCTAGGATGTTCTTCCTTGTTCACCTCTCTCTGTGGTTGAGCTTTGGTGATCATGCCTTCTTTAGCAGAACTTTCCCAGCTCAATTCCTATTAGTGCAGGATTCGGGCCACAAAGATTACTGAGATTATCAGTCATGGGTTTGGAAAGCCAAGTTACTGGTATGTTTAGCAATATGATTCCTTCACAACTGAGTAAGTTTCTGGACTCTTTGCTTCTAGTCAGCTTCAGGTAGGAATAATCATACCCAAGGTTTCTCTGGACATAATTTTTCCTCTTTATTTACTGCCTTCTGTATTCAGCTCTTTTTCTCTCCTCCATTCAGTAAGACTACCTTGAGGCCAGCTGAAACTACAGCAACCGCCCTTGATCTCATCTTTGACAGTGTGTTGCTTCAAGGCAAAATTCTCATCTTTGGTTTAGGGGTACAAAGCCTTTTGGTTTTTTCACATTCTGACTTTTTCTAGCCAGTTTTCCTAGGGCTTAGTTGGTATTTTGTTTGCATTCCAAGTTATTTTAGGAGACAGTTTACCAAACGTGTGTGTGTTTGCCTCACTGTGTGGCTTGCAGTATCTTAGTTCCCCAACCAGGGATCAGACTCATGCCCTCTGCAGTGGACATGTGGAGTCTTAACCACTGTACTGCCAGGGAAGTCCCTCCAAATGTTTTCTTATGCCTCACAAGGAGCCCACCAGTTTTTCATTTTGCAGTATCTGTTTCCTTGAGAACTACTACCCTATTTTTAACTCAGTATCACATACTTTAGTTTTTTTCAACAACAACATCCTTCCTGAATTTAATAGTTTCTGTATTGATTAGGGTACAGATTAAGCTATTGTAGTAACGAAATCTAAAAAACACAACCGCACAATAGGTTAGAAATTTATTCTTCCTTTTCATTCATAACCTGAGGTGATTAGGACCATTCTGCTCCATGAGACCATTTTGGGATTCAGGTTCTTTCTCTTTGGTTTTGTACTCTTAGTATGTTCTCACCTGCATGATGAAATAGGCTTGCACTGTCATGACCACATTCCAGTCCGTAGAAAGGAAAGAGCTGAGAATAGAGGGTAAGCAATTCCTTTTCAAAACATGAATCAGGGATTACCCTTTACTCACCCATTCTGACATTGCATTTGTTAAACCTTAGTCACTTGCTGTCAGAGTGGAAAATCTAGGCTCTATCTGGACACCCATGTTTCTAGGAAGAATACTGGAAATACTGGACAGAGGGTACAATGAAGGCTCTGCCATGGTGCTTTATTTCGCCTGCATAAGGTGGGATTACCTGTGACCCCAAGTGGAAAACACTGTTTTCACTCAGCTTTGAATTGAGTTTGTCATCCACGTGTAGGAATCTTGTGTAATAATCAAAGAGGGTGAAATTAATTCTCATGTGGCCACAAGCCGCTGGTGGCTCTTTGAGAGGGAGGAGCTTCAGATGAGCAGTGGGCCGTCTGCTGGGCCGTGAGGCGCTTAGATGGCTTCTCTTTCTCCTTGGAGTGCGCCGTGAAACTCGCCAGGATGGTTGGCTATGTGAGCGCGGGGACCGTGGAGTACCTCTACAGCCAGGATGGCAGCTTCTACTTTCTGGAACTGAACCCTCGGCTACAGGTGGAGCACCCCTGTACGGAGATGGTGGCCGATGTCAACCTCCCTGCCGCGCAGCTCCAGGTGAGTCACCCTGCGCTCGGCTCCGAGGGCTGCCTGGAGACGTTTGGCATGAGAGGTGCCCGCCAAACTGGCTCAGCCAGCCTGTGTGAAGAGAAAAGTGCCTCCTGTCCAAGTCTGGTGTGATGCTCCTCTCTTGCACTGGATGGCTTGGGATGTGTGGATGGGTTTTCCTGATATGGATCAGTTCTGGAGTATTACTTTTTAGCCCGACACATCTGATATAAAATGTCATATTTTTGCAAGACTCTTTACAAATAATATGCTGTACTCAGGTGTTTTAATTCTGGGAAGCCTTACTTTTTAATTGTCCTCCACTCCTTTTTCTTCCCTGGAGAAGGAAACGGCAGCCCATTCCAGTATTCGTGCCTGGAAAATCCTGTGGGGCAGAGGAGCCTGGAGGGCTACAGTCCATCAGGTCATTTTTTTGAGCTTCCCCAGTGGCTTAGTGGTAAAGAATCCACCTGCCAATGCAGGAGAGGTGGGTTTGATCTCTGGTTTGGGAAGATCCCCTAGAGAAGGAAGTGGCAACCCTCTCCAGTATTCTTGCCTGGTAAATCCCATGGGGCAGAGGAGTCTGATGGGCTACAGCCCATGGGGTCGCAAAAGAGTTGGATATGACTTAGTGACTAAATAGCAGCTCCTTTTTCCTAGTGTAATTCCACTTCAGAGTGGTGGGTGAGGTTTTTCCTGGCAAGAGTGTGTCAGCACACATTTATTTTTATAATGTTTAAAGTAGCACTGTTAATATTATTTTCTCCATTCTGCCCAGGAAACAGATGCTGTGGGAAGCAGTAATAGCTAATGATGAAGCTTGATTTGATTTGTAAATACATACTCTTTGTCCACAATGGGAACCCCTTTTGGTCCCCAGTGGTCCCTAGTAAGGAACCCAGTAAATGAAGATTTATGTATATAAATCTACCTTTTCCATTGGTTTGTGGGGATAATTTGGAGGTAATTATGACATAGTTAGGACTTTTTAGCTGTCTGAACTTCTTGGAGAGCCACTGACATTGAGTCTTCACTTGGATATTTTCATTCTGATTAAAAATGTCATATTTTTGAAAGACATTTTACAAATACTGGTGATGGAGAAATGACAATTAGAGGGAAGCTCATGTCTATTGCATTAGGGATTTGGGGACTCTTTAAAAAGTGGGAAGTAATTAACACCTTCTGTGTGTTTTGTTTCAAGTAATTTAGAGTTGCTTATTCAGTGATGTAGAATATAGACAATAAAAACAAAGTGTTTTAGGTGGTGGCTACTCAAGTGGAAAGTCTTCTCCGTCATCTGATGGCCTCCATGTTTTAAGGGAAGTAACTGTGGAAGATGAGTGACGTGTGTTTTATTGCCTTTCAGATTGCCATGGGGATCCCCCTGTACAGAATCAAGGATATCCGGATGATGTACGGGGTCTCTCCCTGGGGCGATGCTCCCATTGATTTTGAAAATTCGGCTCACGTTCCTTGCCCAAGGGGCCACGTTATTGCTGCTCGTATCACTAGTGAAAATCCAGATGAGGTAACACAGCACTTAAAAGGTTTGCACTTCTTTTTCCCCCACTGTGAACTTTAATATTAAGATGCTATCTGAGGGCATATCTAAAGTACCTTGGGACCTCCCCTGGAGAGGGAAATTTATAGAGGCTTCATGGGAGCAGACAAGTGAGTGATCACTGTTGCCCCGGCCATTGAGTCCTGCCCGTGTCACCGCCGAGTCCTCAGTGGGTCTGTAGCGCTGGACACTGGCCCACAAGCCTGAATGGTTTTCCTGTGCCATCTCCACTCATGTGTCTATGTGGTTACATAGAACCCGACCAGTGAGTATATGAACGTTCTCTTTCTTGTAAATATAACATCATCTCATATTCTTCACTCCCTAACAGGGTTTTAAGCCCAGCTCAGGAACAGTTCAAGAGCTGAATTTTCGCAGCAATAAGAACGTTTGGGGTTATTTCAGTGTTGCTGCTGCAGGCGGGCTTCATGAATTTGCTGATTCTCAGTTTGGTCACTGCTTTTCCTGGGGAGAAAACCGAGAGGAAGCAATTTCGTGAGTATAATAGCATGTGGTTGCATTTCAAAAAATAAACTTGTGGTAGTCTTCAGTGAAGTGTGAGCATGGGAAAGGGAATCATGTATTGCTATAGAAGCACTAATGTGGATAATCTTGAAGAAATTTATCTTCAATTGTAGTTGCATTAATGTTGTATTAAATTTATGCAGTGTTTGGCAGATGTTTTTCAGTCTGTTACTCTGAGCCTTTTCAAATAATTTTTTGTTTTCATGTGTTTTTGATCAACGTATAAAATTGATTACTCTAAAGATGTCATATTTTTCTATAGAAATAGTATTGTTATTTGGGGCAGAAGTAGATTTTTGACTAAGACCTTGGCATCTTATATCATGGATAAGATCCATTATTTGTCATCAAAATAAAGGTATAGCTATAAATGTCCTATAGTCATTTAAAATAATAAAGTTAAGCTGCTTGTTACATGAAAAGGGCTTAAGGGAACTATCCACATCACTTTATATGAGGGACCTCAATGTGCTATGAAATATATGCACAACTTACAATATAGCTAGTATATTATAGGTATTAGTTAATATTCTATTGAGTGTAAACATTTAATATTTAATTTAATATTAAGTTTTGCTTGCCTGAAAAGTAGGGCCCTAATAGGTGATTTTGACAGGTTAGATATTTTAGAATGTCTATCCAAAATTGGTTTACCTGTTTTATTTTTTTTAATTGTCGATTGACTTTCACCAAGGGTTTAATACTATTCCTTTGACTTTTAACCTGTACACCCAGATTATGTAATCAGTAAACCCTTTTTAATAATGTTTTCAGAAGTTGGGAAATCTCAGTTTTTCTGTATTTTGTGCTCTACAAAGCAGTGCTCCCACAAAAACCATCCGGTATAAAGTTGCTTTTTGCATCCTGCTTTGCCAAAGTGAAGAAAATAAATCTAATGTTTTGAATAAACTAGAATATAAACCTAATGTTATGAAGAAACTAGAGCTTGCACACCAGTGGTTTTCTGGCTAGTCACAGCCACTGATGTGTTTTGATTGGCTTATAGAGTATTGTTTAAAAAGTGGGAGATTGAAATAAATATATGCATTTCTGCTGTCTCTTGAAAAAAATGGGGTGACAGTAACATTGGTTTTATATTCCACTTGGCCAAAGTTAACTGAGGCTTTGTGTGACTGCTTCTCTTAGAGGAAACACGAACTCTCTAGTTCACACAGTCCCCCGTCCAGCCTGCCTCATTCGTTTACATCCCCAGAGTGGCCGCTATTGATATTTAGGTTTCCATTCTTGATTGGCAGGCCACCAAGCCTTCTCTCTGGGACACGTCTTATGACTTGCTCCAAAAGTCTTGCTCCTTACTTCCCAGCCTGCTCTGGACATCTATATGCAGTGTAAAGCTGCCAGGCTAACGTTGAGCATATGAAAATTACAGTCTCTGCAATAAGCATGCTTTCTTTTTTTAATATTTTATTTATTTATTTGGCTGTATTGGGTCTTAGTTGTGGCACTTGGGGTCTTTATTGTGGCACAGGACTCTCTAATTGGGGCACGTGGGCTCCAGAGCACACGGGCTGAGTTGCCCTGCAGCATGTGGGATCTTAGTTCCCGGGCCAGGGATCGAACCCATGGCCCTTGCATTGCAAGGTGGATTCTTACCCACTGAACCAGCAGGGACGTCCCGAAGCATGCTCTTGACCCTGTGCCAGAGTTAATTCTTCAGCTCAGAGTTTGTTTCTTCTTTCTTCATGACATTAGGCTTATATTCTTCAGCCTGGTGTTCACTGCTCTTCTCTAGACTAGTTCCAGCCCATGTTTCCCTTATTATTTCCAATGGACTATAATCTAAATACCACGAGAACAGAACTGTGTGTGTCTTGTTGCTGAGGTGTCCCCTGAATGTAGTAAGTGTTCCGTCGATGCTGAATGAGTGGACTTGCCCCTCATCCTTGTCCTCATAACTGTCTGCTTCAGCTGTAACATTCCCTGGACACAACCCCTCTTTATTTCCTTTTTCCCTTTGTTTCTGCTGTTCCCTCTCTCCATTCATTCATTTACTCCATTCAACAAATACTTACTGAATATTTTAATGATTTCTTGCAATATAATGAGGACCACCATAGGATCTGTGCCATCATGGAACTTGATGATCCAGGGTAAGAGAGGCAAGTAAGCTATTGAACAGAATGTAGGAGGTGCTGTCTCTGATAGTGAGATTACGTGAGGGTGTTACAGGAGTGTAGAGCTGAGTCAGCTACATCCATCCAGAATGGGTCAGGGAAGGTTTCCCAAAAGGAAGGGACGTCTAGATGCATATCTGAAATGTGTAGAGGAGTAAGCCAGGCCAAGATAGGACATAGAGAGGAGGATGGAGATGGGAAACAGAGTAATGTTCTAGGCTGAGAACTCCTGGGCCACCTGGAAGAATATTTCTGTCACAGTCATAATCTTAGCTTTACTTTTATTCCATTTCAGATCCCGTGTTCTTTTTTTCCTTAACTGAGGAGTAGATGATTGACAGTGTTGTCTTAGCTTCAGGTGCACAGCAAAGTGATTCCGTTTTTTATATATATTTTTTCAGATCATTTTCCATATAGGTGATTATAAGATGTTGACTGTAATTCCCTGTGCTATGCAATAGATCAACATTGCTTGTCTGTTTTAGGTGTAATAGTTTGTATCTATTAATCTCATGCCCCTAATTTACCCCTCCTCACTCCCGTTCCCCTTGGGTAACCATAAGTTTGCTTTCTATGTCAGATCTTAACATTCTTTATGAAACCAAGGGGAGGCGGGACTTCTCCCTTCCTAGAACCCCTTGGCGCTTTGCTTTTATCTCTCTTCTGGTATTTATGATATTCTGCCATAAATGTTTAAAGTGATTACTGTCTCCTTTAAGAGCTTAGTATGTGTCTTGAGTGTGGGATGCATAATAAATGTCAAAGTAAGGACCTGCCCTGTTCAGGATAATGCAGAGCAGAAATATACTGGGAAAAAGCTCACAGTGTTGAAATCTTGTTAAAATGTGGTTATTTAACACTTAATTGGGAAGTAAGCAAAGTAATGAGCAAGTCATTCTATAGTTGGCTAAAACACAGCTTAAAAAAAGAAACACTCTTACGTGCAGTGTCAGGCTGAAACCCAACTTTCTCTTTCCTGGTTACCTTCATTGTATGGAAACCTTTAAGTTAAGGTCTTAGTGTTTGTAAAAATTCATTGAACAGTGTACTTAAAATAAGTACATTTTATTATATGTAAATCTTATTTAGATAAAATAAAAAGGGCTTAAGAAGGGGATAATTATGCCCTAATTCTAGTTAACCATCAATCAATGAATGGAATGATGGAAACAGTGAAAACAAAGGGTGGTTTGCACATAATTTGTTCTGTGTTCTGTATAACGAAGTGTCTGTGATCTGCTGATGCTCAGATGGTCGGATTAGTCAGACTCACAAGTTTGCTGACTTCTTGAAAATTCTGTCTGGAATGAGCACTTGTGTATCTGCACCCTCATTTGTTCTTGGGACTGTGTGTTTCTCTCCCCTCCCTCCTAAGACTCCAAAGGGATGAAATAGTTCTTGAAAATAGTTGAAAAACAGTAAAACATTTGTTGCTGAAAGAGATCTGCTTCTGTCCTTCTCCCAGAAACATGGTGGTGGCTTTGAAGGAGCTATCTATCCGGGGTGACTTTCGAACCACAGTCGAATACCTGATCAAATTGTTGGAGACTGAAAGCTTTCAGTTGAACAGAATTGACACCGGCTGGCTGGACAGACTGATAGCAGAAAAAGTACAGGTGGGTATTTCTCCACTTACACAAGCAGCTTCTGGGATTGGGTTTTTATAGGCTTGTGATGAGATCAGTCCATGCCTTTAGGCAAAATATATTTGATTCTAATACAAATGGTTCTAGGTCTGTGTGGAAAAGTCTAGGAGTCAGTGTGATTTTAGCATTGTAAGTAAGCGTTCTTGTGCGTTGTTATGCATTCATTGTATGAGTTGTTGTATTACTTCCAAGGATATAGTTGAAGAGAGGCATGCAGCGATTGAAGTATTTTCTTTCTTCATTTGATATTAAATGTGGTTGAGTTCTGTCTGTCTACCAAGTACTGACGAGAGGGCTTCATTTTAGTCGACAGAGGTTACGCTTTGTTCCTGAACTGCTGGGCTAATATAAACTACTCAAGATTTTATATAAAATTGTTGGATTCACGTGTATTACCTGGAGGTAGTTTACACACCATTTTTCTTTGAGATCATCAGTAGCCAAATCTGCACTTTTTTTGAATTTATTTGTGACAGAAGCTTGTTTTTGAGCTTCTCTTCAGTTGACTCAGTGAAAATCTTAGGAGGGTGGGGGGAAAGGTGGTTTTCATCTCTATTCAAATTCTAAAAATGTGTTTTTGTCTCAAAAATCAATTGGATAATGAGGATGGAGATTCTCAGTGGTCGCTGATTCTTCAAGCACATTTGAGCCTGATTTAAATTGAGGGGCCATGGTGCCAAGTGACTGAGTTTGCTTGTGATTTGCCTTCTTTTCATCCCTTTCAGGCGGAGCGACCTGACACCATGCTGGGAGTTGTCTGTGGGGCTCTCCACGTGGCAGACGTGAGCCTGCGGAATAGCATCTCCAACTTCCTTCACTCCTTAGAGAGGTAGGCTTGGCATTCCAAGTTCTGTGCAGGCTAAGTCGCGGTCCTGAGCACGGGCCTGACGTTCAGAGACCCATTTATTCTCTCTGTTGCTGGCAGCTTGTGAGTGCTACTTGTTCGCTGACTGTAGGGGCAGGGAGGAGAAGGGATGTAGGAGTTGATGGCAAATGGTTTGGGGGCTCTAAGTGTAGATTCTAGAAATTGGTTTATACCATGGTTAGAATTGGTTGCTTTGTAAACACTGAAATCTTTCTATACAAGCATCCAATCTCTGAGCCCTGGTGATAAAAATCTGGTGTTTTTCTCTAGTAAGGCACCCTGGATACTTCGTATATTACCTGCAACACCTTTCAGGAATTAATAATTGAGGCTGATATTCATGATGACCTCACGAGTCTTTCAAGTATAGGATCAGACTTGTGTGGCTAAACATATTTCCAGCACTGGTTCTGGAAACTAAGTTCTGCCTCCAAGTCCCTGGAGGAATTGCCCACAAGGCTAATCGTTTACAGCACTTTATCACAGGCATTTAAATTCAACTGAGATTTCATTTATTCAAGTCTTACCATGAAGATCTCTCACTGTGTTATACTGACGTTCAGTATAAACAAGTGATATATTCACATGGTTCAAAATTCAAAAGGCAGTAAAAAAATATATAGTGATGAGTCTCCTCCTTACCTCTGTTTCCTGACCACCTAGTTTCCTTCCCTATAATCAGCCTATGTTTCTGTTTTTATTTTCTGTTATCTTTCAGCTATATGGCAGATACATATAAGCATATATACGTAATATTTGTTCCTTCCTACCTCCATTTTTTTTTAATCGCAAGTGATAGTGTACTGTGAAACTATCCTGTACAATTTCACTTGCTTTTTTTTATTTAACAGTGTGTTTTAGAGAGTGTTTCATATTACTGCATAAAGTACTTTATCTTTTTAATGGCTGCATAATATTCATTTATGTGGCCTTTTCAAAATTTATGTCTCTGTCCCTTACTGGTGGTCCTTTAGCTTGTTTTCAGTCTTGATATTCCAGGAAATGCTATAACCAATCACCTTTGAGAGCCCTTGTAAGCTTTTAGAACTTTCTAGAAGTAGCTCCCACGTTGCTGTATTTCAGGGGCCAAGTCCTCTCTGCACATACACTTCTGAATACAGTAGACGTTGAACTCATCTACGAGGGAGTCAAGTACGTACTGAAGGTATGCTGAACCTCATAAGGTCTGTGCTATCTTTTTTTGCCTCTGTCTTTGTCAGCTTGCTTCCTTTAGGTCAGGTGATGGAGGGAAAATTTGGTTTATTGCAGGGCTGGGCATGAGTGAAATTACAGTCATTATTAGTGTCAGTAGCCTGTGTCAAAGCAGTATTTGATGAGTCTCTGAAAATATTTTCGCTGTTGTTCAACTTCACATGTGCAACCAAGAGATGAAGGAGACAGAGACCCATCAGAGCAAGGAGATGTATCTAAGGTCCCCCTCGTTGCTCGAGGCAGGGCTGAGCTGTGCCCACAGCACTAGTGCTCAGATGCCAGAGCCATGAAAATAGAGCATGGTGCTCTTTCCTCTCCAGTAGAGCTTCCCTTAACTATTTTTATTTATTTATTTATTTTATTTGGCTGCTTCGGGTTTTAGTTGGAGCGTGCAGGATCTTTAACTGAGTCATGAAAACTCTTGGTTGTGGCATATGGGATCTAATTCCCTGACCAGGGATTGAGCCTGGCCCTCCTGCACTGGGAGCTTGGAGTCTCAGCCACTGGACCACCAGGGAAGTCCCATCTGATGGAGCTTGCGCACCTCGATCTCTGAGATACTGAAATTTTGTCTGGCACTCTCCCTGGAAGGAACACACTGACTTGTCTCTTTGGTTTCTCATTTCTTACAGGTGACTCGACAGTCCCCGAACTCCTACGTGGTGATCATGAATGGCTCGTGTGTGGAAGTAGATGTGCATCGGCTGAGCGACGGTGGACTGCTCCTGTCCTATGACGGCAGCAGTTATACCACATACATGAAGGAGGAGGTGGATAGGTGAGTGGCTCTTTGGGCTCCGTTTGCTGGTCATTGTACCAACCTTTTCTCTCGGTAGGGCGTGTTTAACTCTTGGAGTTTGTCAAGGTCTTTTTGGGGAGTCTATTCTAATTTTTAAAAAATAGAACATGTACCTAATAAAAATTTCAAGAGTAGTAGAAGTCTTTAAAATTAAAAATAATGTCTCTCCACCACTGTAGTGTGGGCAGATAATGAAAAATAAATTCCCTTTTTTATAGGCTACTACTGTTAACAGTTTCTTATATGTCTTTACTGAAATTTTGTATGCATATATAAGTTATATATACGTACATACTGTTTTTCTTTTAAACATATTCACAAATAAAAGTACCCTTTAGTTCTGCACCTTATTTTTTCCTTTAACATATTGTACACTATTCAACACCAGTCTTTATGGTGTTGTGATAATTAAATGAATTAATACATGGAAAGGGTATAGACCATTGCTTGAAACTTAGAGTTTGAAACATCTTAGCTATTACATCATCAGCACCTTCATGTTTTTTTCCTTCCTGCTCAATGGAGATGTCTGTCCTTTTTAATGGTCAGATAATCTTCCATTATATGGATGTACCATAATTAATTTAATTTGACCAATATTGGAGGGAATTTTGGTTATTTTGGCATTGTAAACAAAGATGCAATAAATATCCTGTGTGTATGTGTACAATGAAGTTTTCAGGTTTTTTTTAAGATTGACATCATTCTATCTTTATTCTTTACAACTTAAGATGCTTTATTAACTTAGATAACTCCCACTTATCTCCTAGATATCGCATCACAATTGGCAATAAAACTTGTGTGTTTGAGAAGGAAAACGACCCTTCGGTGCTGCGCTCACCGTCTGCTGGGAAGTTAATCCAGTACATTGTGGAGGATGGAGGCCATGTGTTTGCTGGCCAGTGCTATGCTGAGATCGAGGTCAGGGTGGTTGTTGGGCTTCCGGGTCATGGGAGGGAAGGTGGGAAAAGAGTTGGCTGGGGTGGACTGGGGCTCAAGAGTAACAGAAAGGAAGTAAAAAATAGAAAGGAAAGAGTATCTGTTTGATTGGGGTTATGAACCTTAGCATTTTATTTATTTAAAAAATATTTTCTTGGCCGTGCCTTATGGCATGTGGCGTCTTAGCTCCCCGACCAGAGATGGAACCCACGCCCCTTGCGTTAGAAGCACACAGGCTTAACCACTGGACTGCCAGGGAAGTCCATGAACCTTAGGATTTTAAAAGCACATTAAAAGCTCATAGTTTTCCTTGGATAGATGAGGAACCTCTAGCTCTAAAGAATAGATCCTAGGCAGCGGCACTTATTGAGTGATGGGTATTATGCCAAGGTACTGGTTATACAGAAAGAATATGATAGGTGGAATGGGGCCTTGAAACAGACTTGTAATGAAATACGAATTTTCAGAAGGCTGCACAAAGTGCAGAGGGCCACCTGCCCCAAGTCAGTATAGGGCTGGATGGGCAGTGAGAGAAGAATTCCTGAAAGAGGGGACTTTGATCTTGGCATTGGAAGATAGACAGTGATAGACCAGATGAGGCAGGCCAGGCAACGCTGTTTAAAGGTGAAGGCACAGCACGTACAAACGCACAGAAGCGAGAGCATGAGGTGTATAGAGGGAAGTACAGGTCCATATGGACATGGCTTGAGAACAGACTAAGGTTTAATGGGAAATGGCAAGCAGAGATGCTAAATGAGCCATCAGAATTTGAAATCAGGTTAAAAAACCTTATAAGACATACTAAGAAATTTAGACTCTCAAGACCAGTCGGGTCACTGAAGGATATGACACAGAAAAGTGATGGAATGAGATTTGGGCTCTAGAATGATTGCTTCTAGTGGCCTTATTGGAGGTGCATAACATGTAAAGATGTCTATGGGGAGGTTGTTTTTTTTTCTTAATTTTTAAAAAAATTTATTTGACTGCACCAAGTCTTCGTCGCGACACACACACTCTTAGCTGTGGCATGTGGGATCTGCTTCCCTGACCTGGCCCAAACCTGGGCTCCCTGTATGGGAAGTGCAGAGTCCTCGCCCCTGGACCACCAGGGAAGCCCCTGTTGGGAGATTTCTGAATTCCTCTAGATCAGAAATGATAAGGGCCTAAACCAAAGAGTTGGCAAGACAGGAAGATTTTTGAGAGAGGTTTAGACAATGCATTCGACCTGGCTTGGTAACTGGCAGATAAGGGAGATAAAGGAGTGAGAATGATCCTTAGGTTTTGGTCTGGGTATCATAGATAGAGTAAGTACCTGGATCCACAAGTGTGAGGAAGATAAATTGTTCATCATTTCTCAGTATAAGACAAGTCAAAACCAACTATGGCAAAAATGGATTTAAACATTAGAAACGGGAACTATCGGTAGTTGTCATTAATCCCTAAAGCTAGGTCCTGAGAGATTTTAGTTTTCCTTGTAGGTGATGAAGATGGTAATGACCTTAACAGCCGCAGAGTCTGGCTGTATCCATTATGTCAAGCGGCCTGGAGCAGCTCTTGACCCGGGCTGTGTAATAGCCAAAATGCAACTGGACAACCCCAGCAAGGTCCAGCAGGTAAATAGGTGGATAGACACTTTTAATACTGCTCTCTAAGAGCTGGCTACACGGTAGGGGTGGTCTGGAGAGGCAAGTGATCTCAATCCTTGGTTTTCCAGTTTTTCCTTCAGCTTTTTACCCCTCATTTTATGCCTTATGCCTTTGTATTTGTGCCTTTGGTATCATGCATCTAGAATTTATAAGAGTTACTATGATATTAAGAATCTGTGCTTTTTCTCATGATGTGTCTCACATTGACTTCTCTCCTTGTCACTGGGTGTGGTAAAGGGAAATCTTTCTTTTTTTAATAAATTGCTTTGACTGCATCGGGTCTGAGTTGCGGCATGCGGGCTCTTTGTTTCTGTGTGAGGGTTTCTCTCTAGCTGTGGCACACGGGCTCAGCAGTTGTTTGGCACAGGCTTAGTTGCCCCGCCACTTGTGGGATCTTAATTCTGCCTGGGTGGCTGATTGTTAACCACTGGACCACCAGGGAAGTCCCTAAAGGGAAGTCTTGATTTTACATGATGAATCTAAGTTGCAGTGGTGTGTCTGAAGGTAGTGGCTGACTTGATCTCTCATTGGGGTTGACAGGCTGAGCTTCACACAGGCAGTCTGCCACAGATCCAAAGCACAGCGCTCAGAGGCGAGAAGCTCCATCGAGTGTTCCACTATGTCCTGGATAATCTGGTCAACGTGATGAACGGATACTGCCTTCCAGATCCTTTCTTTAGCAGCAGGGTATGAGTCACTTTTCACAGGTGGGGTGGGGTAGGGGAGCAGGTGTATATCTTGGAGAATGGGTGTTCTCCAGCATAGTTTAAAATTCATACAGGGAATTTCTTTAAGAGGGAGGGAGGAAGAGAAAGCTGTTTGACCAAAATTCTGCCACTATTAGTTGTAGGATTTGAAGTCTTTATATCCTTGCTTCTTATCTCTGTCATTGTCTTCACATTTAATTGGGATTTAAACCAGTGAACAATGACAATGTTAGTTGTTTATATTATAATTTCAAAGTAAGTACCGGCATACCTTGGGGATACTGCAGATTTGGTTCCAGACCACTGCAATAAAGCGAATATTATAAGAAAGAAAATCACGTGAATTTTTTGCTTTCCCAGTGCATAGAAAAGTTATGTTTACATATTGATAAAGAACCTGCCTGCCAATACAGGAGACATGAGATGTGGGTTCGATCCCTGGGTTGGGACGATCCCCTGGGGGAGGAAATGGCAACCCACTCCAGTATTCTTGCCTGGAGAATCCCATGGACAGAGGAACCTGGTAGGCTACAGTCCATGGGTCGCAAAGAGTTGGATACGACTGAAGTGACTTAGCAGGCACGTAGTCTATTAAGTGTGTAATAGCATTACATCTAAAAAATGTACATATCTAAATTTAAAGATGTTTTCTTGCTAAAAAAGGCAAATCATCTCCTGAGCCTTTAAGGAGTGGTAATGGTTGCTGGTGGAGGGTTTGAAATACTGCAAGAATTACCAAAATGTGACACAGAGACATGAAGTGAGCAAAGCTGTTGGAAAAATGGTGCCAATAGACTTGCTCGACACAGGGTTTTACATGAAATCTTGTTTGTTAAAAAAAAAAAAAACAAACTACACTATTTGCAACATACACTAAAGCAGTGCACTAAAGCGTGGTATGCCTGTACTGTGTGGCAGTAAATTCAGACATATAATTTTGTTTGGGGGATTATGTTAATTTTGTCCAGATCCTGTTTTATTATTTCCTTCTTCTCAGGTGAAAGACTGGGTTGAACGGTTGATGAAGACCCTCAGAGACCCCTCCTTACCTCTCCTAGAATTGCAGGATATCATGACCAGCGTCTCTGGTCGTATCCCGCCCAATGTGGAGAAGTCTATCAAGAAGGAAATGGCTCAGTATGCCAGCAACATCACATCCGTCCTCTGTCAGTTTCCCAGCCAGCAGGTACTTACAGACTAACGCTGTCGTTGTCTGCTGGATGCCCACACTAGAGTTCTTGCAGGAGGAGTCCTTCCTATTTGGGTCCTCCTCACTGTCTGGGTGTTGTACTTCTGAAGTTTTAAGCATTGTGCCCTGTACAAAACTGCCTCATGATGCAAGCCCAGTAAGTTAAGTGTTGGGTGTAAAATGTAAGGTATCTGTGGTTAAGAGAAAAGCATATTGGTTGTGTACCCCATAGAGTTCTGTCCCTGGGGCTGCACCCTGCTTAGAAGTATTTTTGTGATTCTAAAGCAGGCGGATATTTGTAGCTCTTTCATCAGAGACTTCCTCACTACCTCTATAGCATGCTTATTACTCTTTGCCTCTGATCCAGACTTACATGTAGGGGTAAAGCTGGACAAGTGGAATATTAAGCATGTCTTGCCTGTCAGGACCTCTGGTAAGGACGCTAGTTTTTGTGATGCACTCGTTAGTTCATCTGACAAAGGGGGAAAAGAAATAGAAGTTGCTTTCTTATTTATCATGAATGAACCCCTAAACTATGCCTAGTAGCATTCAGCTGCGCTCAACATGCGAAAGATAGAAATTATCATGTTCCAATGACAATAATTCCAGTGGAGACACAGACGGAGGGAGCTGACACGTGGGCACGGTGGGAGGGGGGCGGGCGGTGTGATTTGGGAGAGCAGTAGCGTGTACACACTACCATGTGGGAAGTAGGTAGCTGGTGGGAAGCTGCTGCACATCGCAGGGAGCCCAGCTCGGCGCTCTGTGATGACCTGTTAGACAGCAGAATGGGGGCAGGGGTGGCAGGGACGCTCAAGAGGGCGGGGGTGTATGTTTACCTGTAGCCGATTCACTTTGTTGTACAGTAAAAATTAACACAACATTGCAGCAGTTATACTCCAATTGAAAAAAAACAACAACAGGATTCCTAGTGTTGACACTGTTATGCAGGCTAATGTTTTGGGTCCCTCTGTTGAGTCAGGCTTCATTTTTCTCCTTTCTTATACTTTAGATTGCCAACATCCTAGATAGCCATGCAGCCACACTGAACCGGAAATCTGAACGGGAAGTCTTCTTCATGAACACTCAGAGCATCGTCCAGCTGGTGCAGAGGTAGGTTCATGGAACTCCAGTGTCCCAGACCTGCCCGTCCCCGCACCTTCCTTCCTTCTCAGTAATGACAAAGAGGTTTACCTTTAGTTCACCTTAGAGAACTTAGAAAGCACCTCGTATCTTAGAAAATACCTATGTCTACTAAATATCTTAGAATCATGAGCTAACTCTCCTACTTAGCGTTTCTGATGACTTCTTTCTATTTGGCATCTTTCCATCAATTATTAAGTCATGAATCTCACTGTTTTCTTTTTTCCTTACAATTTCTTTGAAATTTTTCTTCTGGCATAGGGCCCTCTTTGACATTAACTCTTATTAGCTCATGGGACCAACTATTGGGCTAAAGGTATCTTCACAGGACTTTTTCAACTTTAAGATATTCATAAAATTTTCAGATTTCCCTTAGCCATTTCAAGGGTGTGGTGATCATTTCTGCTTAGCAATGGGGGACTGAATCAGCGTGGTGTTGAGTAGGGCTATCAAGTGGTTTTGGTCTTGTTTTCTCTCTCTCTTTTTTTTTTTCTCCATTTCTTTATAAGGAAAAGTCTTGTCTGTGGCCACATTTCTTTTAGACTTGGATTTATGTTACTTATTTATTATTTTTGGTGGTGCTGTGCCGTCATCACTATGCACAGACTCTCTCTAACTGTCGTGAGCAGGGGCTTCTCTCTAGCTGCGGGCAACACCAGCTTCTTACGGCGGTGGATTCTCCTGCGGAGCTTGGGCTCTTGGGCGTGTGGGCCTCAGTGGTTGCCACATGCGGCCTCAGTAGTTGTGGCGCACAAGCTTAGCTGCCCCATTACACGTGGGTTCCTCCCAGAGCAGGGATCAAACCTGCGTCGCCTGCAGTGGCAGACAGATTCTCAGCCGTGGGACCACCAGGGAAGCCGGCTTGAGTTTAAATTGACCTGGTTAATTGATTCTAGACTGGCTCCTGTTCTATCCTATATACACAGGGAAAGCCGTTCTATAGGAAGCCTAGTAAGTCTGGGCCTTGGGTTTATTATTTCATGGTTGGTTATTTAACGGTGTTAGCCTGTCAGGATTTTCTTCTAGACTTGAATTTATGGTTTTTTTTTTTAAATTTATGTTATTTATTTATACCTTCCTCTATTTGCCTAGGTACCGCAGTGGCATCCGAGGACACATGAAGGCTGTGGTGATGGACCTGCTGCGGCAGTACCTGCGAGTAGAGACACAGTTCCAGAACGGTAAGCTCCTTCCTGGGGCTCTGTACCCGAGACCGTCCCCTTCCCGGGGCTCTGTACCCGAGACCGTCCCCTTCCCGGGGCTCTGTACCCGAGACCGTCCCCTTCCCGGGGCTCTGTACCCGAGACCGTCCCCTTCCCGGGGCTCTGTACCCGAGAACGTCTCCTTCCTGGGGCTCTGTACTCGAGAACGTCTCCTTCCAGGGCTGAGCGACAGCTGAGCCAGTCTATCCTGTCATCAACACTTGACATGGACAGCCCTCTTCCTCCTTTCACCAGTCTGTTAAAAACTAAGCTACTCTGTCCCACTAGCACCAAAGAAAGAACAACAAAACACAACTTGATGAGACTGTAAATTGGTGTGCTTCTGCGAGAGGGCTGAGATAATTTCTCTAGTAGAGATTAGCATTCCCCATTGGCCTCCTCTTGACCTTGTATAGTGAGGGTTACTTGAGTCAGACCAGGCTGAAATTGAGAAAGCCTATCTGAAGAGCTTGCCTCTCAGCAGCTCACCCATGGAATGAATCGCAGGCATCTGAAAACGGCTCAGATTTTCCAGTGCTTTTCAGTGTATCGTTTAGGTGGAATTTATCCATCACTTTCTCTATAGTCACTAAATGACTGCTAAGTCTCAAACACCATGGCTAAGATTTTAAAGCTACATACTGTGGACACAGCTTTCTGCCACAAGATGGCAGTGAAACACCACAGGATTTGAAAGATTGCCTCTTGATGCTCTTTGCTTTGTTTTGCTCACTTTTCCATCCTTAAAGGATGACTCTGCCACTCATGACAAGCAGAAATACTCAAGCAAATATTGCAAACTGAATCTGGCAGTGTGTAAAATAATCCGTCACAACCCACAACCCAGTTGTCTTTATCCCCCTAGTGTAAGCTTGATTAATATGTGAATCATTTATCATGTAATGCATAAAAAGAGGAAAAAACATGGCCATCATCTTAAGATATGGATGATAAAAGCATTTGACAAAATTGACTATCCATTCATGATAAGTACTTGACCAACTGAGAATGAAATGGTACTCTTTATCATGTAAAGTTCTCCTACAAAAAATCTATAGGATACATCATACATAGTGGTAACATGTTGAAAGCAGTCTCTTTAAGATTAAGACAAGAATGCCTGCTATCATTCTGCTCTTCAGCATCATACTGGATATCCCAGCTGCTTTTGTAAGGCAAGAAAAAGATCAAAAAATATGAGGAGTGGAGTAAAGGTTTGGATAGGAGTGCAGAAATACATCAGCCACTATTACATATGACAGAGGTCTACCCGGAAAGCCTCAAAGTATCCACATGTTTATTATTAGAATTATTTAAAATCTAGCAAAGTTGCTGGATACAAAAGTCAGTATATAGGGCTTCCCTGGTAGGTCGGTGGTAAAGAATCTGCCTGCCAACGTGGGAAACAAGGTTCGATCCCTGGTCTGGAAAGATCCCATGTGCCACAGAGTAACGAAGCTCATGCGCCATAACCACTTAGCCCACCCGTGGCAACTCCTGAAGCCCACCCACCCTAGAGCCCGTGCTCTCCACCAGAGAAGCCACCACAGTGAAAAGCCTACACACCACAGCTAGGGTAGCACCTGCTCTCTGCAGCTAGAGGAAAAAAGCTTGAGCCACAGCAAAGACCCAGCACAGCCAAATAAAATTAATTACATAAATTTTAAAAGTCAATGTACAAAATTAAAATTTTATGGTATAATAACTGTTTAGAAAAATATTCCATTTGAAATAGCAACCCAAAATATGAAATTCTGAGGAATAAGTCTAACAAAAAAATGTGCAACCTTTTTTGGAGAAAGTTGTAATCAGTAGAAATAATAAAGAAGATCTAGATAAATATCATGGCCTTGGATTGGAATATATATATTTGCAAAGTGTTAATTCTCCCTGAGTTCATCCGTAGATTCATTGACTTTCCAATAAAAATCTTACTAGTGTATTTCTATGTAATTTGTCAGGCTAGTTCTATAATTCACATGAAAGAAAGGTAACCAAGATTCTTCTAAAGAAATACACTGTGGAGGTATTTGTCCAGTTAAATATCAAGATTTGAGATAAAACCATATTAATGAAGAGATTGTGATATTGGTGTTAGGACAGATTAATAGAACAATGGAACATTGGCTCTCTTAGCCCAGAGGCAGATATATGAAAAATTACTTTACAACAGGGCAGGTGTTGTAAGTCATGGGAAAGGATAGTTGCTACTAGGTAATGGATTATTCATTTGCCACTGCCCCCTAGCCCCCCAAAAAGATTCCTAGCCTAGACAAGATGCCCCCAAATCGATTCCAGATTAATTTAAAACTTAAACACATGCTAAAGGGGCAAAGCTACTCAGTTTTTAGGAGAATATCGTTATGACCTCAAGACCAAGAAGATTTTGTCACGTACAGCTGGAAGGAACAAACTATAAAGGAGAAGGATAAATAGTTTGACCTCACTTAAGAGACTGAACTGAACTGAAGAACTTCTGTTCATGAAATGATCCCATAAAAAGACTTTGAAAATACAAGCCATAAAGTGGAAGAAGATATTTACAAATCATAACAACTGAGAAAGGATTAGAATCTACAGAGCACTGCCTTGAGTCAATAAGTAAAAGACAACCTAATAGAAAAATAGGCAAAAGATAAAAAAAAGATAATTTGCAGAAGAGGAGGCACAAATGATCACACCCAAATGATCAATGAAAAGATGTTAGATCTTTTACTAATTAGATAGCTATGAACCAAAACCACAAGATTGGCAAAAATTTTAAATTCACATCATCTTCCACCACTTCTGTAAGTAAAAGTGCAAATTGTTACATTACAACCACTTTGGAAAACAGTTCATCAGTACATAATGGAGTTGAACTTATTTATATTCTTCAACCTACCAATTTCACTCTTAGATGACATGCTTTAGAGAAACTGTTACACATGTTTATTAAGGAGACATATACAGGACTGTTGGTGGCAAAAAAGACTGGAAACAACCCAAATATACACAAGTTGAATAGACAATTGAATTCTAGTATATTCCTACAATGGATTAGTCTACAGCAGTGAAAATGGAACAAAGATGAATCTCCAAAACATAATGGTGAGGGAAATAAACAAGTTACAGAAGGATCCAAACACAATGATTCCATTGTTATCAAGTTGGAAACAGGTAAAGTGAATATGTACATACATGGATACATATATATACACACACACACACATTTGTGATAAATGTAAAGAAGAGCAAAAGAATGATTAACATAAAATTCAGTTTAGTGGTTATCTTTGAGGAGGAGCACATAGAACCTTCAAAGATACTAAAAATGTTCTGTTAGATGGTAGTTACTTGGGTGTTTATTCTTCTGAATGTATATTTCACAATTAAAAGTTTTTCTAAAAGAGGCACTTGGTATCATTGCTTTCTTTCTGCTTAGTGTCTCCACTGCCTCTCCCCTGGGTAAATGTTCTTCATGTTTCCCCTGGCCCTAGTAATTTCCATTACCAAGATACATTTCTGTTGTCACTTTAAGTCTTAGGAGAAATATGAATTTATGTAGGATAACCAACAGCTTCCATTTTGTCCCAATTGGATCTTTAATGAAATTGACAGCTCTCTAAATATTGAAGTTCACTGTTTTTCAAATGTATTTAGTTTGATTTTGAAAAAAATCTTATGTCAGTCACTAATATTTAAAACAGACAAGGGACTTCCCTTGTGGTCCATCAGTTAAGGCTTTGCTTTTCAATGCAGAGCGTGTGGGTTTGATCCCTGGTTGGGGAGTTCAGAGTCCACATACCTCCGGTCCAAAAAACCCAAAACATTAAATGGAAGCAATATTGTAACAAATCCAATAAAGACTTTAAAAATGGTCCACATCATAATAATCTTTAAAAAAAAAAAAACAACAGGTAAAAGCAGAGTTGCCTTGATTGATTGTACTTAATGTTCTGGGAATCCATGGCAGTGCAGTTTGAATGCCACTGTTCCCGTTTGTAACTTAACATGCAGTCTGAACTAAGTGATAATCCTTTAGTATTTCCATGATTTCATAAAAATTCTGACCCTTGAGACTATTCAGATAGATGCTCATTCTCCTTTATTTGTAAATTTAATTCTGAGGTAAGCTGTTTTCTAAAGAACTGAATATTACTTAGATCCCATGTTAGAAGTCACTACGGTATACCTGAGGCTTATGTTTCTGTTACAAAACATAGCTTTGCAAGTGAGAACTAACCTGCCCCTGGTGGCCTTGTGAAAGGCCAATGAAAATAATGCATAACTGTACTCTCCCTACAGACCTTTTATCTTCAGGCAGGGTTCTCTCTGATCTATGCCTTAGTTTGGATTTGGAATTCCTAGGCATTGCTTGACTACTCTGTGGAAAATGTTGATTCCAGAGGAAGCAGCCAAACTGATAAGTTTGGGTGTTTTAGTTTTGAACTAAAACCATGACTTCTAGTTGGGGTGAAACAGTTTCAGTGAGTCAAACATGGAACCAGAATCTCTAGCTGGGGTTTAATGGTGCTGACATTTCTTTTTAAGTAGCCGAACCCTCTCTTCTAAAACCATGTTGCTCAGGTCGTGCGCTCAGTCTTGTCCAACTCTTTGCAGCCCCATGGATGTAGCCCACCAGGGTCCTGTGTCCAGGGAATTCTCCAGGCAAGAATACTGAAGTGGGTAGCCATTTCCTACTCTGGAGGATCTTCCCAACCCGGGGATCAAACCAATGTCTCTTGAGGATTGGCAGGTGGATTCTTTACCACTCGTGCCACCTGGGAAGCCCCAGGAAATCATTGCAGGAAGCTAAATAAGAGAGTTTAGAGTAAGGATTAGGGGGTGGAATCTCGGGCCCTAAGATACACCCTTCCCACCTGTCAAATTTTTTAAATGAAAATAAGACTTAGAGAGGTAAAGTGATTTGCCCAGGAGCCCATCACAATTTGATAACAGAGCTAAGCTTTGAGCCCAGGGCTTTTATACCAGATTACCTGACTCCTAGCCCAGAGTTGTTCTTAATAAACCACACTGCCAATTCTATAGAAATCTGTCTAAGAAAATTCTCAAGATGTTTCTTCTCACTGCTTATTAATTTTCTAAATAGCATGTCAATGTGAATGTGCGTACATGGGTGGTGACCACTTCTTTTTGCTGCTTGTAGGTCACTATGACAAATGTGTGTTCACCCTCCGGGAGGAGAACAAAAGTGATATGAATACTGTACTGAACTACATCTTCTCTCATGCTCAAGTCACCAAGAAGAATCTGCTGGTCACCATGCTTATCGTGAGTACCATTTTTCAGAACCTGTAAGGATGGTTCACGATATGAAAAAAGTGTTTCTCCCTGTGATGGCTATGGTCAGAGGAACAGCTCCTGTCTTATGTGATTCTGGGATGAGTGGGGCTTGGGTTTTGGGTTAATAGTTTCTCACGCCTGTCTTTGTCCTTGACCTGAAGGAACCTGCTCCAGTTGGTAAAGAATTGTTCTGCCAGTTATTCATATCATTTTTTAACATTATTTTTTAATTGAAGGATAATCACTTTATAGAATTTTGTTGTTTTCTGTCAAACCTCAACATAAATCAGCCATAGGTGTATATATATATCCCCTCCCTTTTGAACCTCCCTCCTGTCTCCCTCCCCACCCCAACCTTCTAGGTTGATAGAGTCCCTGTTTGAGTTTCCTGAGACACACAGCAAATTCCGTTGGCTATCTATTTTACATATGGTATTGTAAGTTTCCATGTTACTCTTTGCACACATTTCACCCTCTCCTCCGCTCTCCCTATGTCCACAAGTCTATTCTCTATGTCTGTTTCTCCACTGCTGCCTTGTAAATAAATTCTTCAGTACCGTTTTTCTAGATTCTGTATATATGCGTTAGAATATGATATTTTTCTTTCTGACTTACTTCACTCTGTATAATAGGCTCTAGGTTCATCCACCTCATTAGAA
Source organism: Odocoileus virginianus (assembly GCF_023699985.2). Taxonomy (NCBI): domain Eukaryota; kingdom Metazoa; phylum Chordata; class Mammalia; order Artiodactyla; family Cervidae; genus Odocoileus; species Odocoileus virginianus. The sequence goes on along the minus strand of NC_069690.1, from coordinate 12,587,882 downwards.
CTGATTCAAATGCATTCCTTTTTATGGCTGAGTAATATTACATTGTGTATATGTACCACAACTTTATTCATTCATCTGTCGATGGACATCTAGGTTGCTTCCACGTTCTAGCTATTGTACATAGTGCTGCAGTGAACAGTGGAATACATGTGTCTTTTTCAGTTTTGGTTTCCTCAGGGGATATGCCTAGGAGTGGGATTGCTGGGTCATATGGTGGTTTTATTCCTAGTTTTGTAAGGAATCTCCATACCGTCTTCCATAGTGGCTGTATCAATTTACATTCCCACCAATGGTGCAAGAACGTTCCCTTTTCTTTACCCCTCTCCAGCACTTACTGTTTGTCGACTTTTTGATGATGCCCTTTCTGACTGATGTGAGGTGATATTTCCTTGTAGTTTTGATTTGCATTTCTCTAATAATGAGTGATGTTGAGCATCTTTTCATGTGTTTGTTAGCTTCCTATATGTCTTCTTTGAAGAAATGTTTGTTTAGGTCTTCTTCCCACTTTTTGATTGGGTTGTTTGTTTTTCTTGTATTGAGTTTTATGAGCTGCTTGTATATTTTGGAAATTAATCCTTTGTCAGTTGTTTCATTTGCTATTATTTTCTCCCATTCTGAGGGTTGTCTTTTCACCTTGCTTATAGTTTCCTTTGCTGTGCAAAAGCTTTTAAGTTTAATTAGGTCCCACTTGTTTACTTTTGTTTTTATTTCTGTTACTCTAGAAGGCGGGTCATAGAGAATCTGCTTTGATTTATGTCATCGGGTGTTCTGCCTATGTTTTCCTCTAAGAGTTTTATAGTTTCTGATCTTACATTTAGGTCTTTAATCCATTTTGAGTTTATCTTTGTGTGTGATGTTAAGAAATGTTCTAGTTTCATTCTTTTACATGTAGCTGTCCAGTTTTCCCAGCACCATTTATTGAAGAGGCTTATTCATATCATCTTACTCAAGAACTCAAAGCCCTTGACTCTACTTAAAGTTGCCTCATGTTTCCCCATTCCTGTTGTTGCTCATGACAGGAGCTTTAAAATGGATTCTTATCTAGCCAATATTGTTGTTTTGTTGCTAAGTCATGTCTGACCCTTTTGTGACCTCAGGGATTGTAGCCCACCAGGCTCTTCTGTCCATGGGATTTCCCAGGCAAGAATACTAGAGTGGATTGTCATTTCCTTCTCCAGGGGATCTTCCCAACTCTGGGATTAAACCTGTGTCTTCTCCATTGGAAGGAGGATTCTATACCACTGAGCCACCGAGGGAAGCCCTATCTAGCCAGTGTACTGTCCCATTCTAACTTTTGTTTGTTCTATGAATGTCAGCAATGGCTCTCATGTCCAAAACTTAATAACAAAAAACAACTGTTAGAAGTCTCGTACTGTTCCTCCCTGACTCAAGAAACACTTAAGTTTCTTCCTCATCTTCTTTGATCCCCCTTTCTGTCTTATTTATATGAATGTCTAAGCTCAGATTATTGTATTGGTAGTAGATACATGCTTTTGTCTCCATAACTCAGTAATTTGAGAATTAGTAGAAAGAGGCAATGAGAAGTGAGACTAGTAAACGTGAGTGGGACTGATGTACATTTAACCAGTGGGTAGAATTTTTGTGGGCTTAAGGATTTTTTAAAGATGATTTGTAACTTCTCCACTCGCCAGTTTTTCTGGCTCATTCTAGGAATCAGAGGACAATAGGACTAGTCTTCAAAACCTCCCCCCACCAGTCCCATTCCATGAACAATTTCCCACTCCATGAACAATTAATTCCCTTGCTGCTACATATTTGTGTTTTGGGGAGACTATATTACCTTTTTGCTCCTGTGGTTTTCTTTCTTGCCTTTTTGTGGGATTGGCATTCTTGGAACCTTAATTCCATCCTTTCTTCTTGGAGGAAAAAAAACTATACATCTTCTGCTATATTTTATTTCATGGTTCAGAGTGAAAGGAAACTATCTACTTCACATCTCTGGTTAACAACAGTGCCACTCTCTCAGTTATCTGCCTAGGTGGCTAACTCTGGAGGATATAACATTTTTTAGAAATAGCCACTTTAAAAAATATGTAATCATAGGGAGAGTTCATTACCTTTGCTACCCTAGAATGGCTAGACGGTGGGGAAACCAGCAGATGCATTTGAAAGGAAAAAAAAAATATCAGCACAATGTAATATTTCAACTTCTCCAAGTGATAGGTTTCAGCAAAGAAGATATTACCTTTGGCAACCTGCTGATTTTCTTTCTCTCAGTTGGAAGAAGGAAGAAACCTCTGACTAATTAGATTTTTTTCTTAAATTTTAATAAAAAGGATTGCTAATTCTCCTTTGGTTAAAGCCAAGACTTTTCTGGCAGGAAAAGGCAATGATGAGGATGTGGAAGAATCTGTCAGTTTGAGCCTAAAAATGGGGTAGAATTTGCCCTGTTAGGAAGCTAATTATAGTGAGTTTTCATGTTATTATGATTACCTTTTTAAGGACTTAACAGTTTTTCTGCACTAAAAATAGACCAAAGCCCAGAAACCTTGGAGCAGCAGAAGAGTAATGATTGTCCAAGACTGTCGCTGGGTTTCTTAAATTCTAATTTGTAAGATATAGGGGCTCGGCTCGCTCCTTTTGCGGAGTGATTGTAAGTAACGCTTGCCTTAAGAATCTCATTATTGGAACACGGAGCCATATTTCCTCAGAGAATTCTGGAGTAGCTTTGAGCCGGGGCTGTTCATTTCTCAAGTAATCACGCTGGTGTGATGGAGAGAGAAAATGGCAGCTGTTCGGAGCTCAGGCCTTCAATTTTCTTCAGAGTCCAGTCACTCAAGTGTGTAATTACACGGGGGGTGCTGCAGAGGCGTTGGGCCCTGTCAGAGAGCTGGTTTGAGGCTGTGCTTTCTGCTTTTGCCAGTCAGGACAGGCAGAAGCCAATGGGACTCTGGCTTGCTGCTAGTTCTTTTTTCCCCCACCTTGTCATCCTGATTACTTCTTACCTGCGTGGATGGTACCCAAACTTTCTTTCCAACAGGCCGAGCTCTTTGGAGAAAAGAGTCATTTGTTTAGTGTTTTGGTTTCGATGAATAGGAAGGAGAGGAGGAGGAGGGGGAGGAGGGGTGGAGAGGGAGAGGGGGAGGAGGGAGAGGGAAGGGGAGGGGGAAGGAGGAGGAAGGTTGAAGATGTGAACCAGAAAGATGGATTCTTCCTTTTCTTTCTTTTGGCATTTCACATTTGTCTTTAAAAAAAAAAACAACAAAAGAAAACTTGGTAAACATCTGTAGGCTTTTATATCATTAAATTGCTTTTGAAATATCAGTTATTTTGACCTCGTCCCAGAGATTTGGAAAACAAGAAGTTAATTGCTGTCACTGAGCTGAGGATCGGCTAGCAGTGACTTGGGGAGCAGGGACGAAGGCTGGAACAGGGCTGCTTTCCAATCTGCCTTCTTTGGGGGGGGGGTCCGGTCCCCCACCCCACATCTGCATTAGTGGAGGGGGTGGCTGGTAAAAGCCATTTCAACTGTTCGGATTACTCTCTCTGACGGCTATCACCTGGCTATGGCAGCGTTCCCTTCCCCCAGCTTGCAGTCTCTGTTGGATCCCCTTTCTTTGCTTATCTTGGCTTCCTGATCGATGGTTATATGCCCAGCCTTCCCATCTTTGCTTTCTAGAAGTAGGGCTGTCGATGGTGTGCTTTGCTGAACTAGATGATGATGTCTGGGCCTTCTGAACCTCGAGGGTGGGAATCAAGAGGATCAAGCTTCTGAGAATCAGTGTTGCAGAATGTGTGCTGCTCCGAGGAAGCCTTCCTTCCCTGCCTTCCAGGTGGTGGCATCACTTGCCTCGTCTCACTAGCAAATTTCGTCCAATCTTTCGCTGTCTCTGGAGAGCAAAATATCAAGTAAAATGCTAAAATCTTGTCCAGTTTTCTCCATGTGGAGGAACCTTGTGCTACATTGAAAACAAAGGAAGTTTATTTTTTGAAAGCTCTTATTTCTTAATTTTATAGGAAAACGCTTAGGACATTGTTTATGTTTGCTCAGAGATGTTTGAGGGACTCTTTAACCAAATTTTGTGCTGATGAAAAGTATCAACCTCTTCACAGCTCTAGACGTATGACTCTGTGTCTTGTACCCACCTTGATTCTGAGTAGTCTTCCCTCACTACTTCTGTCTTATTTCTGGTGTGGTCCACATGAATGTGTTATGGCCTATGCTTTGCTAGGAGTAGTGGCATGCCTATGAGCCTCTGATTTGGTTTAGACTGTGCTGTGCTTAATTGCTCGGTCATATCTGACTCTTGGCGACCCCAGATACTACAGCCCGCAAGGCTCCTCTGTCCACAGGGATTCTCCAGGTAAGAATACTGGAGTGGGTTTCCATGCCCTCTTCCAAGGCATCTTCCCAACCAAGGGATCAAACCCAGATCTCCTGCATTGCAGGCGGATTCTCTACCGACTGAACCACAAGGGAAGCCCAGAGCATTTAAACACCCTTCCATCCTTCTCAACATAACAGTAAATAATTTTGTCCGATATATAATAAAGGAGAAAGTCTTTCTCAGTAAACCCAGGTTTACCGAATAAGGGTGATATTAACATTTCTTGTTAAACCTGCCCCACAGCATTTTTGAGCTGGTGAGAAGTTGCTGAATGGCACAGGGACCCCAGCCTGGTGCTCTGTGATGACCTAGAGGGGTTAGCATGGAGGAGGGGAGGGAGACTGAAAGAGGGAGGGGATATACGTATAATTATGACTGAATTGTGGTGTTGTATGGCAGAAACCAAAGCAACATTGTAAAGCAGTTTTCCTCTAATTAAAGATTTTTAAAAACATCTAGCTGTGACCAGAAGAAGTTGCCAGTCCATTTTTGGTTTGGGGATTAGTGCCTCACCCATCTGGACAGTAGTTAATGCATTGAGAACATTACCCATTACATCACATTCTTCTCGTTTTGAATTGCCTTCAGATCTTAGGATGAGAGGATCAAGTTGGCTGTGTGGAGCTCTCCTGGAAGTCAGCTGCATAACTTTGGCGGAAGTTTTGACATTTAAACATGCTTGTTATATTTCTGCAAATCTGAGCTATTCCTTGCAGTTAGCTACCACCCAGGTTAAGAATGAAAACAGGAAATACGTGTGTGCTACCACCCTTAACCATTACTAAATAATTTTCATCTTGGCTTGCAGATTTATGCAGGTAAGCCCCAAACCAGGCGGTAGGCTCATTAAATGAACCTGCCTCTCTACATGAGGAAACACATGCTGGCACCATCACCCTTTAGTGTTAACTGTCACAGAATGTTCAGCAGTCAGATGGGGATGCTGGGCTGTCCAGTGGCCCAAAGGACATCTGTCTCTAGGCCAGGGGCCCATAAACTTCCTCTTGGAGGTTTATGGTTCTGGTAACAGAGTCACCTTCCATCCCTCATGGTTTCTTCTTTCAGGACCTGAACTCTGTTGAGGCTAAGGACAGGAGAGGATTGAGAAGATTGCTCTCCAAGACAGTCTTCTATTGCCAATCTTTTCCTAAGTTCTAGTGATGACGATGGAGAAAATAATACACGAATGCAAAATTTTCAAGTCACAATAATTTTTTTATTTTTAATTTCTTTCTCTTATTTTTTAAATTATGAAAGTATGATAACACATTTACAAGAGACTTGGAATACATTTCAGTGTATGACAAAAACCACTGCAATGTTGTAAAGTAATTAGCATCCAACTAGTAAAAAAAAGTAAAAATAAAAAAAAAGAAAAGAGACTTGGAATATACAGAACAAAGTCACATATAGTTCTGCTATATATTACAATTATTTTTTAAGTAGATAAATTAAGCTTTTCAGTTGGAGTTTCAATATCAAACTCTCAAAAATAAAAAGAATGAACATACAGAAAAGTAGAAGGATATAGTAGTCAAGGAAGGCATGATAAATTAATGGAAGTAGTGGTTTATTCATACTGTGTTTGATATTTCATATTCCAGAAAGGTCTGGTTTCTGCACTTTATCACTGGGAACCCAGGAAGATTGTCAGTTGGTGATCGTGAATGAATAATTACTTCCCTATTATTTTTTTCTAACCTCCATAGTTCACTTTTCTTACAGAAAGCAAGCTTCTCTACCCCCTTTCTTACCCCCTCTCTCTCATAGTAGAAAGAAGAAATGAAAAGGTTTTACTTTTAAGTAGTTTTGTGTGTGTGTGCTTTAGTTAGAATGTGATGTGTAGTTAGACAAGCTGGTAACTCCATTTTTATTTGATTATTTTAATGTAATCTGGAAAGGTAAACCTGGATTTCCTTTGGAGGGAAACCAGTCCATATCAAGTCCGATATAGGTTGAGTATGTGGCTGGTGTTTCTATTGTTGCGCTGACTTTTGTTGTTGGCTTGTGTTTGTTTTTGTTGTGTTGAGAGTTTAGCCTGGCTTTTTGCAGAGTAGGCTTCCCTGGTGGATAGCTGAGTCTATTACCCAAGACATTGCTTAAGTTTTGGGATCTTTCAGAGGGTAGTTCTGAAGACTGGAGTAAGTACCTCAGAAAGGATTATCTTTCTTAGGTAAACAGGGATTTAGGTAGGAAAAGCTTATCTTGTTTTCCTTACCCACTGTTATCTCTTCTTTCCTTCTGTTTTGTTATAGTCTTGTTGCTGGTGATTTTATTTATTTTGTTTGTTTCTTGGCCTCACTGTGCAGCTTGCAGGATCTCAGTTCCCCAGAAAAGAAAAGAAAGTGAAGTCGCTCAGTCGTCTCCGACTCTTTGCGACCCCATGGACTGTAGCCTATCAGGCTTCTCCATTCATGGGACTTTCCAGGCAAGAATAGTGGAGTGGGTTGCTATTTCTTTCTGCAGAGGATCTTCCCGACCCAGGGATTGAACCCAGGTCTCCCGCACTGTGGGCATCCGCTTTACCCTCTGAGCCAGCAGGGAAGCCAGGAGTCAAATCTGGGCCCTCAGCGATGAAAGCACGGTGTCCTAACCATTAGGCTGCCAGGGGGTTCCATTGCTGATCTTCCATATGCTCAACCAAGCCCTGAATTTACAGTCACTTTCTTCTTCCACCCAGATGAGTGCATCAGTTCAGTTCAGTTGCTCAGTCGTGTCCGACTCTTTGCGACCCCACAGACTGCAACATGCCAGGCTTCCTTGTCCATCACCAACTCCCGGTGCTTAGGCAAAGTCATGTCCTTTGAGTCAGTGATGTCATCCAACCATCTCATCCTCTATTGTCCCTTTCTCCTCCCGTCTTCGATTTTTCCCAGCTTCAGGGTCTTCTCCAATGAGTCAGTTCTTCACGTCAAGTGGCCAAAGTATTGGAGTTTCATTTTTAGCATCAGTCCTTCCAATGAATATTCAGGACTGATTTCCTTTAGGATGGACTGGTTGGATTTCCTTGCAGTCCAAGGGACTCTCAAGCGTCTTCTCCAATACCACAGTTCAAAAACATTAATTCTGCAGTGCTCAGCTTTTTTTATAGTCCAACTCTCACATCCATGGGTGACTACTGGAAAAACCATAGCTTTGACTAGACGGACCTTTGTTGGCGTGGGTGAAAACAATACTTGTACTTCCTTAACTGTAAATACCATCACGTGGTTTACTACTCTGGAGCAGACCTCTGGTCGTGGATTGGGAAACCAGAAAATATTTCTGCTTTAAAATGTTTGAGAGACTGTCTTTCCAGCGTGTTAGCGTTGAGTACTCCAAAACTGTTTACCCTGTGATGTGGAAGGTGGTAGGGATTGTAGAAACAGTGCTTGGGGAAATGTGTTTCTGCCCCCAAAGCCCCACACTTGTACCTATACTGCTGTGGTGAGGGACTATAAGGAGGATCCCTGAGATGGGGAAGGTTAAAGATGAATCGGAGATTCCTTAAGAAAAAGGCAATAATCGAGAAAGGGGAAAGATTAAAAGGCAGCAACAGGAAGCCATTTAGGATCTGGCTGTCATTCATGTCCTGTTTGATAGTGGGGTGAGAGAGAATATTAAAAAAAAAGACTAACATATAAAGGCACTTATTTCAAACTCCAAGTAGAGGGAGCTATGTGATGTGGTATTACAAACTACTGTTACTGATTGCTCTGTAAATTTCAAGAATGATGGGCATTTATAAAAACTGCATCTGCAGTTTTTTTTTCAGTTTAGATGAAAATTACATGGATAATGGGTGAATTTAGGGAATAAACTGATACTGCACTGGAGAAGAAATGTGTTTTCTCAAAATATGATAGAGATTTTTTTTTTCTTAAAATTTTTAAATTTTTTGGTGACTAAGGACCCAGTCCTGAATTACACCATGGATCACATAGTAGGAGCTTGGTTTTCCCCTCTAATACATCTAAGGATTCACCATGTTTAGATATCATGGAATGGTTCTTTGTACAGCAGGAGGATACATGATTTGGGGTATAGAATAGTCAGTGTGTGTTTGTAAATGAATAATTTGTGCTTATGTTTCTGTTCTGTGCCCTCCTGGGATGCTGAACATTTGGTTTGTGAAATGAAAACCATCAGGAGTGATTCCTTTTGCCTTATTCTTCCTTCTTTCCAAAAGTAGAAGAGGGACCAAGAAAGCTTTTAGGCCTTATATTATTTAAAACCTCTTAAAACTTTGAGACATCATCTGTTATTTTTTTACCCAGAATCCCTTGTTCCTTTTTAGTGGTCTCTGATCACTTCTTCTGCGTGTTTGAAGTATAGTGTTGGTTCATAAAGAAATGCATTAGGAATTTTGAGTCTGATTTGCTGAGGGCCTTGGGCTTCTCCTTGGCAGCAGCTTCCTCTGGGATCTCTTTATCACACTGTTTAGGATAAAGGTAACAGGATGTTTGCATCTTAGGAATCCATCTCTCTTTACTTTGTTTTTATTTCTTTGTCCCAATTCAAAGTTCTCACCACCTCAGTTCTTTTCTTTTAAGCTTCTTATTTTGTACTGTGGTATAGCCAATTTAGGGCTTCCCAAGTGGTGCTAGTGGTAAAGAACCCACCTGCCAATACAGGAGACATAAGAGATGGGGGTTCGATCCCTGGGTTGAGAAGATCCCCTGGAGGAGGGAATGGCAACCCACTCCAGTATTCTTGCCTGGAGAATCCCATGGACAGAGGAGCCTAGTGGGCTATAGTCCATGGGGGCTGCAGGGTCGAACACAGCTGAAGCGACCTAGCAGCAGCAGAGTAGCCAATTTAACAATGTTTTAATAGGTTCAGGTGAAGAGGGAAGGGACTTGGCCACACATTTGCAAGTATCCATTCTCCCCCAAACCCCCCTCCCATCCAGGCTGCCACATAACATTGAGCAGAGTTCCATGTTTAGTTCTTTTTAACATGGATGTGTATGTTCTTTGTCACATTAACAATTAGGATCAGCTGTGCGGCCGGGACCCCACCCTCACTGATGAGCTGCTGAATATCCTCACGGAGCTAACTCAACTCAGCAAGACCACCAACGCGAAGGTGGCACTGCGAGCGCGCCAGGTAAGGACACGAGTTGGTTATCCGGAGGGAGGGATGGTCTTCACAGACTGGGAAGTCCATTCATGAGCTCTTCCTCAGCACCTCCAAAGGTCATGCAATTTCCCACATATGCTCATTGCCTTCAGAACAAATGTTCTCATGTGCTATATGTTTTTTTAAAGAGAATGGAAAAGATTAACCTCAAATTTCTTTAAAATAGGAGCCCACCCCCATCATAAAGTCCCGTTATCATTAAAAGTCAGGTGGAGGAAAGGAAACTGAAGGAAGACAATAGGTGTAATATTTCTTACTTTACAAAGGGAGCTTAGAAGCAGGTGAAACTTTTAAGTCTATAGCAAAGCATCAAGTGTGGAAAGCAGAAAGATGATGAAATGAATCTTCGGTGCTGGCAATCAGCGCGACCCCAGAGCAGTCCAGTTAGTTTCACCCCGTAGTCTGCATTTCCACCCCAGAAGTTTTCAGCAGGGAAGCGAGGGTTTGGCACTCCCTTTGTGTTTGTGTTCCAGTGCGCGGGCATCGACAAGGAAGCAGCATTTGAAGTTGTTTAGTGACCTTTTGCTTTCTCTACAATTGCATCCATGTCACTGAATTACTCAAAGTTATTGAACCTCTGAGCGACCTGCTGAGGGTATTCAGGTCCCACCATGTCCCTCTTTGTCTGCGACACTGCTTTCGTTCTCTCTGCCCCTCACATGTGTGGGTGTCACATTCTGACTCCCTCTCCTCTACTGAGTACCTGGGGCTGTTGGAGCAGCTTTTCCTAGTCTGTCTCTCCCCTTTAGAGTTACAAGAGGCTAGCTATGCAGCGTCCCCCTTCCCCACAGCTGCACCGTGCCAGGCCTGATTCCCAGTTAGCAGCTAGTTGTGCAGTCCCCAGCACCACTGATGGAGCTTGATGGAGGTGGTTTGCTCTCCCTTCCCTCCCCCGGCCCCCACTGGAGATCACTCACCACGCAAATATGGCGAGAGTCACCTGAGACGCAGTACTTGGTGGCCCTGGCTTTCTGTTTCAGGGCCCGGAAGCACTGGTACTCAGCCTCTGTTTTATCTTTGATGCCTGCACACCCAGATTTATATTTATTGCTTTTGTATCAGAGCTGCTTAATGGGAGCCTAGAATGATCACTCCCTCAGGAACTTAACGCCTCTTATTTTGCTCTCACTGTAGGTTCTTATTGCTTCCCATTTGCCATCATATGAGCTTCGCCACAACCAAGTTGAGTCTATCTTCCTATCAGCCATTGACATGTACGGACATCAGTTTTGCATCGAGAACCTGCAGGTATACATACATTACAGCCTTTTCTACCCCTCTACACTGCTGTCCCGTTCATTCCCAAGCAGAGTTTAATTAAGTAATCAGTTCAGTCAATTACAATTTTCTGTGTAATAAAGTTTCATCTGTTGACTTTATAAGATGATTTATACTTTTTTTTTCCCCCATAAAAATGCTGTTAGAATTGTGGCTTAGCTTAAGAGTTTTATAGGCTGGCCTTGATGGAAGTGTCCTATTGAGGTCTTCACCTCTTGTGCTTTTATCTAGAAAGTGTTCTAGGACACAATGAAGTGGTAGTACTGGTTGATTTCTGATATTTGAAATCAGATGTATAAATAAGTTAAACATGGAAAAGCTACTTAAATAATCGTGTAATTTTATTTTAATGCTTACTGTTAGGCTTTGTACAAAGCCAGTTTTATAAAAGAATATTGGCTAATTTTGCTGCTAATTCAAAGAACCTTGACTGTTGTTTTTTAAACATCATTTCCTCAGGAATGATTTTGTATTTTTCTACTTGGAAATAATGATAATATTATCATACCTAGCCAAGGGAATCTTCTGGCTTTCTCTCATATTTCCTTCTGGGGAAACTAAGGAAGTGGGGACAGAGTGAGGGGGGGGGTAGATATTCTTGTTTATTTGGTTCATAGTTGAAATAGAGAGTTCAAATCTATGGTTTATCATAGTGGAGTACTGAGACAATATATTAAACGTTAAGTTCAGCTATAAGTCAGAAAGGATAATAATAGCCATAAACATTTAATAGCATATAATTAATGCACTGTTAATGCATGTCTAAGAATTTTACATATACTAACTGTCTTAACACGACAGCTCTTGAGAATAGGTATTATTATTTTCCCCATTTTGTATCTGAGGAAGCCAAGGCAGAGAGAAGGTAAGTTCATGCAAAGAGATGAGTTTACAAGTTTGCAGACAAAATGCTTAAAGTTTCACTAATGCTTCTAACGCTAAATAATTGTCCATTGGAATTGTTCTCTTATGGATGTAATGTTTGAAGCTTGTCTTTGTACCTTCCAGAAACTCATCTTGTCCGAAACGTCAATTTTTGATGTCCTACCAAACTTCTTCTATCACAGCAACCAGGTCGTGAGGATGGCAGCCCTGGAGGTGGGTTCTTACAGTAACATGACATCACCTTTTTCTCAGCTTCTGGCCGACTCCTTTTGCCTGCTTGGCTATTGTTGTCAGTCCTTCTTTTGCCGTAACGTTGGTTCTCAAGAGTAGAGTCTTTTCCTCTGAAACAAATGCTGGACATCGGTCTTGCTCTTAGTCAAGGGTGTCAACTGATCACCAGGTTCTGGGTTCCAGTCACAGCTACCAGCATTTTTCATTCTACTTTCCAGGTACTTGAATCCTTTCATTTCATAGTGATGAGGATGCCCTGTAACACAATAAGTGAAAAAATATGTGGCTGATCAGAACAGTACCATTTTGTGATTTGGGCCAAGTAAAATGGATTCTAGTCATATTCTGAATTGTCAAGCAGTTCTTACGAACTTATGAACTATTTCAGCATGAGAAGGAAAGTTTAATGAACTGTGCTTTAGGTGCTTTATTTTTCTCATTTAATCCTCCAAATACTTCATGAAGTAGAAGAAAGTAAGACTGAGGTTAAGTGACTTGTCTATATTCACATGGATAATAAGTGGAAGAGTTTGCATTTGAACCCAGCTCATTCTGACTCATGGACTTTGCTGTGTCCACTGTAGCATAACTGTCTCATTAAGCACAAAAATTGCAGCCCCCAAATACTGCTGTAAAGTTTGCCAAGTAGATGTTTTTTGGAGGTAAGGAAAAGGAGTGTCTTAGATGATTTTTATGTAATGTGACACTACAGTCTTCTGCATGCTCCTTTGGGTTACTTTTTATTTGTATTCTGTGGGGAGACTGTCATGAATCCCACTCAGTAAATACCAAAATTGGAAAACATCTAAGTGTTCTACAATGCTTTTATTGCTATTTAATGCAACGTTTCCTTGTATACCTCACATGCTGATAGGATTCCACGTTCCATTGTGTGTGCACGGCAAATTGGCTGTGAAGTTCATGAGGTTGAACTGACAGGTTTTCCTGAGAAACAGCCTGTTGCTGTTTCTTTGAGTCAAGTTAGTATATTTGAGATATTATATGTCAAATTATGCCTTCAGATTTTGCCTAGGATTTGGGCAATATGAACAATGTAAAATTGATTTGGGCCAGTGGGGAAACAGAAGAAGTATACAAGATAGTGAATGAGTGAGACTGTACTTCAGTTGTTTCTCTTTTGTATCTTCACGCCTCAGGTGGCCCAGAATCAGCACCTCTCATTTTTCTCCCTGTTTGCTTTCATCTTCTTTTTACAAAAAAATTATTTATTTGGCTGCATCGGGTCTTCACTGTGGCACGTGGGATCTTCGTTGTGGTGCTTGGGCTCCTCTCCAGGTGCAGCGTGCAGCCTCCAGAGGACGTGGACTCTGTAGTTGTGGCACATGGGATTAGTTGCCCTGGGGGGCATGTGGGATATTCCTGGACCAGGGATTGAACCCGTGTCCCCTGCATTAGAAAGTGGATTCTTAAATCTCTAAACCATCAGGGAAGTCCCTGATTTTATCTTCTGTTGAAATCATCATGTGTAATGAATTAACAGTCATGGTTCTGTATGCTCTTCTGCTAATGATCAAAGTTTCTCTCGAGTTTAGGTTAGTGTAAAGGGCTTTCAGCACACCTAGAGGTGTCCAGCGGAGGCAGGCTGGTTTCCTTTCCATTTATAGTCATGGGTATAGTTGTAAGACTGTAGCCTTATTGATTGAAGCAAGGTATGTATGTATGTGTGTATTCAGCACTGGGACTTCTGTCAGCAGAGACCACCTTCTTCTGCACCACACGTCTCTTTTCAGGACTCTCTTCCCTGGGCTAACTGCTTCTGAGTTTCTGTTTTTCAAGTGTATTTACTGAGGATTATTTTTTAACCAGGTGTATGTTCGAAGGGCTTATATAGCCTATGAACTTAATAGCGTACAACACCGGCAGCTGAAGGACAGCACCTGCGTGGTGGAATTCCAGTTCATGCTGCCCACATCACATCCAAACAGGTGAGTCTGAGCTGGTGCGTGCACCTGAGCCAACCAGAGCGCTCTCCAGAGAGTGTGGGGTGGGGAGTGGGTCATGTGTGTGACCGTTCTCTGTGGTGATTTTTTTAGCTAGAAATGTAGAGCAGACAATGAATACATTTAAACCATGAGAGGAGAGCCTCTTGGCAGCTATTTCTTTTTTTTAACTTTTTGATCTTTGACCTGGAGAGAGGAGGCAGTATGGTCTAATTGAGATACAAGGTTAAAATTATTCCATTCATTTTTACTTGTGTTCTGTCACGGAGGAGGCATAGTTCTTTCTTCTTTTAAGTTAGAAAGAATTTACTGGCATTTTACTTTCTGGAGTTTTGCCAGAAAATCACATTTATAGCAGTTTAAGTCAACAGGATGTAAAAATATTTTGGGTGGAATGCCTTTTTTCCCTTTATGTTTGCTGTGGTTTGAACCTGAACCAGTTTCATGATCTCTCCAAAAACACACATGTAAATTTAGCAGTTGAAATTTAGTTTTTAAAAATCACACTTCAGAAAGCAAACTTAAATTCAAGTAAATTACTCACATAAGCTGTGTTAATTCCATTAATTTTACCTTCTTACGCCCTTAAAAAAATGTACATATGGAAATTTGTTTCCAGTTCTAACAATAATACCAAAATATTGCTTTGGTTTTAAGATGGAAATACTTTATCTAATAATCTCATTTCTTTTTCAAGTATTCCCAGGCAGTGAAAAACCTAGGAATTTCATCCCCACCTCTAGTCATCTCCCTTCCGTACTTTCATTCTCCTCAGTAATACCACAGGAAATATAAATAACCACAGCCAATCTTAAGCTGCACCCCCTCCATTTCTTCTTTATGGCCTTTGGTTCTTCACTCTGTATTACAAAGTACCGTGTCTTTGGGGATCCTTAGTTACAGACAACAGAAATGGTTCTGTTCTGAATTGCCACTTCACCCAAAGCAGTAGCAGCTGTTCTAGAGACAAAGAGGTGTGCGCGGCCGCTCGCGGCCACTGAATGCCAGTGTTGATCCAGCAGGGGTCAGCGGCCGGGCAGCAGCGTCCTCAGAAGAAAGTGCTTGTCTTCTTTGTCTCAGGAGGTCCTTTTCACTCCTCTCCCTCGAAAATACCTTATGGCTGGCAGAAAAAAGCATATATCCTTGATTTAGCAAGCATCTCTTGGTACCTTTTCGCCTCCATGGATTTCAGAATCTCATTTTCCAGAAACGAATGGCTGTCCTTCAGCGAGCGGGCAAGGTACTCATGGCAGACATGGGCTCAGCGCGCGCGCTTCTTTCTTCTCCTGCATTCCTTGAATAATTGTGCAGCACTGCACGCTATACTTCCCACCCTCTGTAATTCTCAGGACCTTGGCTTTTTCTTCCTGCTTTGGGCAGTGATCTGTAGTCGGGCTGCAGCGCTGCTTCTGGTCTTCGTCCCTCCTCATTGCTCCCCTTGTCTTTCGGAATTGCTCTCCCTGTCCTGCTTTCTTTATTTGAGGATCTGTGTCCAGTTTGGTGAGGGAAAGTCAGTTGGAAAATTGAGAGGAATGCCTCTGAACTGTTAAGAAATCTTATTCACCTTTCTTTCTCAGGGGTGTGACTCTGATATGATTATTCTTGATATGGTTTCAAGACGTGTATACCCGTCCCTCCCAACATCCAAGGGGCACACATTCTCCTGGAGACCTGAACAGAGTCTCGCTGTAGTCTTGCTGTCTTTCTGAAGTCTTCCTTGGTTGTGTGTATACAGAGTTATAAACTTAAACAACAGAAGCCATATTGTAACTGCTTCAATAAAGACTTAAAAAAATAGAAGGAAAGATAAAATAGTCTTTGTGAAAACCAGAGAAAATGCCCAGATTGCTCTAATGCTGTTTTAGATCTTAGGTCCTTTTGTTAGTTGAGTAATATAAAATGTATTGTTGTTTAGTGGCTAAGTCGTGTCCGACCCTTCTGTGACCCCATGGACTGGAGCCCACCAGGCCCCTCTGTCTGTGGGACTTCCCAGGCACGAATACTGGAGTGGGTGGCCATGTCCTTCTCCAGGGCATATTCCCGACCCAGGGATTGAACCTGTGTCTCCTGCATTGTCAGGTGGGATTCTTTACTACTGAGCCACCAGGGAAGCCCATAAAATGAATTATCAGCTTTTAATTACAGAATACTGTATTCAACTTTTAGAACATAGTTTATTCAGTTACGAATTTGCTTGAATTTAGTTTTGTAAGATCTTTCCTTTTCTTACAAACGTTTCTGTTAACAATGTGCAATTATGACTTTATCCTGACATCAGTTGGTATACTGTAATTCAGTTCTAACATTTACCACCTGGTGTTAAATGCCACACATTAAGGGTTCAGGTCTTCACAAAACTGCCCCTACTTCAGAATGTGGCCACAAGTAGGTTTCCCCGGCTGCCCAGAGTTCTGACCAACTGGCTATTATTTTGGAGGTACCCATGACTCCTTCGAGTTCAGTAATTCACTAGAACAACTTATAGAACTCAGCAAAGTACTGTACATATAATCACAGTTTTATTATAAAAGATACAGATCCAGACCAACTCAATGAAGAGATACATAGAGTGAGGGCTGAGTGGGTCCTAAACACAGAGTTTTCCCCTTCTTTCCCTGTATAATCCGGTTACGTAGTCCTCCCAGCATATCAATTTGTTCACCAGCCAAGAAGTTCCATTGAACCTCAGGGTCCAGCGTTTCTATCAGGATTTCATTACGATGGCACCATTGATTGAATCATTGGCCACTTGATTAAACTCACCCTCCAGCTCCTGTCCACTCCCCAGAGGTCCAAGGTGACCCTCTAGTCATATGGTTGTTTTTTCTAGTGAGCAGACCCTGTCCTGAGTTATCTCATCTCTTCACATAAACTCAGGTGTGATCCACGGAACTCATGAATAATGAAGGCACTTCTATTACTTGAGAAATTCCAAGGATTTAGAGCCTGTCCCCCAGGAGCTGGGGACAAAGGCCAAGTTCTTTATTATTTCATAGACCTACCACCCTTATGAAAGAAATCTAGAGTATCTTAGTTTTAGCTATTTTTGAGCCAAGTTCCAACTTTTTTCCCTAACCTCAGGACTTTTGTTATTTTCTAGTTGTCAACAGCAGGCAATAAGCATTATTATTTCTAATTCTACAGAAGTCAGTTACAAGAAACTGTCTACCAGTGTTCATTCCACGGTCAGTTCAGTAAAACTCAAGGACATGATTATGTCCACTAACCTCTAGATTAGTGATTCTCAGAATTAGCAGCTAAGTATTTTAAAAAATAAACCTACTGGGTTCCTGGCTCTCGAGATTCTGATTCATTTCAAACCACAGTCCAGGGCATCGCTTTTTGAAAAAGCTTCTCTGATAATTCTGTTGAACACTTGCAGTTGAGAATCAGTACTACTAGACTTTCCCTGGTGGCTCAGCTGGTAAAGAATCAGCCTGCAATGCGGGAGACCTGGGTTCGATCCCTGGGTTTGGAAGATTCCCTGGAGAAGGGAGCTACCCACTCCAGTATTCTGGCCTGGAGAATTCCATGGACTGTATAGTCCATGGGGTTGCAAAGAGTCGGATACGACTGAGCAACTTTGACTTTCACTTTCACCACTAGATCAGCACTGTCCAATAGAAATATATTAGACATATATTGCAAGCCATATATATAATTTTAAATTTTCTATTGGGCATATCTAATAAGAAACAGATAAAATAATTACTTTTTTTTTTTTTTTTTGCTGCACCACACTGCATGGCTTGTGGGATCTTAGTTCCCCGACCAGAGATTGAACCTGGGCCCTCAGCAGTGAGAGAGCAGAGTTCTAACCAGTGGACTGCCAGGAAATGCTCAGATAAAGTTACTTTAACATTTTATTTAACCCATTGTATCCAAAGTTTCATTTTAATATGTAATAAAAAGTTATTAACCAGATATTTTCCATTCTTCTTACTAACTCTTTGGAATTTAGAGTGTATTCTCTGCTTCCAGCACGTCTCAGTACTGACTAGCCATATTTCCAGCACTTCCTAGCCTCATAGTCAACTCAACTGATCAAGAATTAATTAGGACAATCACACTGGGTACTCTTTGTTTTATGTTAGTGGTAGTGCCCCAGAAGAATTTTTTTTACAAACTTTTATGTTTCTTATTATGTAAATGGTTACAGGAACCATTCACTTCTGACACTGTAGATGCACTACAGTATTTTATACATGCTTTAAAAATTATTCATTGAGAACAGAGAACAGGCATATAAATATACACATTTTATATATCTAATGCTAAATAGGATTTTATACTTTCTGAATATTATGTTTGGGAGGTAACAAACCAAAAATTCTTGGGGAAAAAAATACATACATTCTTAAACCAGTTTTTTGCATTTTCTTTCCTGATACTTGGTCTTCCCATTCCTAGCCAGGCATTCCTTTGAAATAGAGCAAAACCTATCCAGCAAGTCCTTGGGAGTATCTTTCTACGCTGTATTTTCAAAGCAAGACTACAGTCTCTTGTTGTGTACGGGGGCATCTTTTGGAATCCTGTTCCTGTAGTTTGTTTTTGACTAGTGATTTAGCCCCCGTGGGTTGGGATGAAACATGGCTCTCTGTCTTGCAGACTGACAACAGCAGGGTAGTTTTTCAGGAAAATGCCCTAGAGGCCACTTGGATTGAAGACCATGTCCCGTTTGTACATGTTTTGATTTTTTAGAGAAGTAGGCAAAACACAAGTAGCCACCCTGGCAGATAAGTGGAGCGGGCTCTGAGAAGAGAGAAGACACCCCCCCCCTTTTTTTTTTTCTTAGCACACTTGGGCAATTAGCATGTAGCAGACATGTTTGGTGCCTTTTTGCTTACATTTATTGAGGTACTTTGTATTGCTTGATGTTTTATTTTTAAAAAATTTATTGTGGAAAGAACATTTAACATGAGATATACCCTCTTAAATTTTTAAGTATATAGTATATTATTGACTTTAGGGACAGTGTCGCACAGCATTAACTCTATGGCTTATTCGTTTTGCCGGAGTGAAGCTTGTTTGATGTTTAATTACTCTGTGTTTCAGTATAATTTGACTGTGTTTTTTTTTTTTCTGATACACCTCTGAGTGTTAGGAAAGGCATCAGATGACTAAACAGTCATTTAAAAGAAATATCATTTCTTATTTCTGTGACCTTTCTTATCATCCTTCTTGCTAGGTAGGCTTCAGCTAAGGTATATTATCATCTTCTTGATCTTCCATGCAAGAGTTCCAGTTTTTTTGTGGGGCGGTGGTGGGGGGGCACTGTAGTTGGAACTTATTTAGCATCGACAGGTCTTACTCACCAGAGTATCCAGATATTAGACCTTTACCGAGGGAAACTCCTGGCCCAGATATACCCTATTCTTGTTAAATTCCCTTCTTAAATTCCTGACTTAAGCATAGTAGGAAACCAGTGTATATGGAACACCTAAATATATGAGAAATGTGTGTATTTTCTACTCTCTTTATCTTCTTAGCAAGTAAGGACTATGTCCTATTGTATGTGAATTTTTTTTTGAGGGGAGGTGATTTTGTATCTCTCTCTCTCTTTTTTTTTTTAAAGGTAATTTGTAGCCAGTTAGCAGTAGTCCTTTGGAGAGGAATGAGTGGGTTTCTTTTAGTCATTTCCTTGGTGCAGGTGTAGTCATGATAGCTGGTCCACACTGAGAGAGCATTTTATTACCATGCAGACTTTTAGGACTTAATTCTTTTTTGCCCAAGATTCCATCATACCAGCTCTTCGTTGAGTTCAACCAGTATTCTGCATGGATTAATCCTAGAACTCAAACTGCTATCATGTAGTATTCCCTTTTCTCTTTTTCCAGGGAAGCCCACAGTTTAGACTCACAGGTGTGTGTGTATATATTTTCTTATTCTGAATCCCTAGTTTTATCATTCTCTTGTGCTGGTGATAGAAAAGCTTGTTACACTAAAGCCTCATCCTAAATGTATTTTTGACGATTCATCGAATCGTTTGACATTCACAATTTTACTTAGCTTTGGACGTATTAAGCAACTCATAATATTCTGGAAACAAATAGGTTCTTTAGGCAGCCTGTGTATTTCATCTTCTAAAATATAACTATATTTATGCAAACATATGTAAAGCATATTATCCCATAAACTCTGTAGCTATGCATATGGCTGTGCATATTATGACAGTCTGGGAGTATGAAATTTAAAACTCCAAATGATTTTCATAAGTAATACCTATTAGTGAACACAGTTCGTTTTTTAAAACTTTTCATCTGTGATTCAGATAAGAAGCATCACAGTTGAATCAGAATTTGGAAGTACAATTTGTTTTGTATTTCTGTACATATATAATGGGTGAAGACTGATTTCTTAGACGGAAATCCATGTTTTAAGTTAACTTGAATTGTACTGCACTTCTGCTGTTTGCTCCTTGTGAACTTGGCCCCCTATGATAGAATGTTTTCAATCACTTTCCACTTCTCTTGTCTCACATCCAGAAGAGATCGGCTGTGTTCTCCCCTGATAGCATGTTTCGGTCACGACTGGGTTTAGGCTCTTGACGCCTTCAGTTTCACTGTAGGTGGGTGGCCTCTGGACCTTCTTTTCATGAAGGAGGTTGTGAGGAAGTTTAGAAGTCAAAAGCCCCTACCATGGGACTCATCAGTGACCCATTGCCATTCTTGAGAATCCTGGTAATCTTGACACCCAGAGATTAGAACCCTTCTTTGGCTTGTACTGAGACACTCAGAAGTCGTCCAATTTGTAGCATTTTTTAGCAGTGGGAGCACTTGGTGGTAGTTGGCAGGCCAGAAAGAGCTATAAATAAATAAAACCCCTACAGCTCTTGCTTCCTTCATTCAAGGGTGTCTGCTGATAAGATGCAAGCATCTGGCAGAAGGAAAGATTCTCAGCAGGTTTAAGTGCTTACCATCATGCTTTCTGGTATCCGAGGCTCAGCTTCTGGTCTCTGCTGTGTTATTTTGGCACTCTGTAGACTCATAAGATTAGAGAGTCGGGTTTAAAACTCTCAATATATCATTAAGGTAGTCCAAGGTCCCTTCTTCTCAAGGAGGACTAGCTGATTTCAGGGGGAAAGAAAAGCGGAATCCTGGGCACCTGTAAATCCCTGTAGTTTCGTGCTATGGATTTGTAGCTAATTATACAGCAGGCAATAGTAATGTATTGTAGCTCTTTTGGCACACTCGTTTCAGAAAGAGCAGAACCTTCCAGCAGAGCAAAGAAGGGGCTTGGAAGGAGACTGCAGATGAATGAAGCAATGATCATTTTACTGTAAACGAAAGCTCTGCCATGGAACTGGGGCATCTGAGCAGCAAGGAGGTGGTCAGGGAGACGCCAGCAGAAATACATGGTTCAGATGTGTTTTACAGCTCCTGATTCGGACTCTTCTGCAGAAACATAGTCACGCAAGGAGACTACCACTGGTCACAGCCAGTCAAATTGCTCTTTCTCCTATGGTACTGCTGTTAGCAACCACTAGTAGGTTATTCAGCCGACCTCTTCTGATTCTGCTTTGCTGCCTGATTTCAAAAGATTTTCCTTATCCTGGCTCTGAGTCACAGCTTGATATAACACTGCTTGTTTGCATGCATCCCCATCATTTTCCTATAGGGTCTCCTTTTTTTTCCCCTACAAGTTAGAAGGCAGAAGAATCGGAAACATTTTTATATGATAAAAGATTTATGTAGGGCCAGCTCGAATTCAGCAAAATGAAATTCAGCTGGAAGGGATGGTAAAAGGCTCCGAGAACTTGTGACTGCCAGAGAAATCAGTGTTCCTTAAATAAAGAGGATTCAGCCAGCCGGCCGCAACTCTGACTTTGCATTCATATTGAAGCAGGCTCTCCAGCCATCCTAGGCAAGCAGATCAATAAAATCAGAGGTGACTTAATGCTGAGGACCTCAGGATTCAAAGGATTTGTCTTGTCCTTCTTTAAATTTAGTCTATATCGATGTGGAATGCTACCCTCCGGAGCTGAGGTGAGAAAATACCAGGTCTGGTTTCTGGTTTATGACACTTTATTTAGCAGTGTCCTTGGAAAACATCCCCTTTGATTTCTCAGTTACCACATCTGTAAAATGGAGCTAATCTCCTGGAAGGAAAATGATTCTAATATTTTTCAAAACATGGTGAATGAAGATTCATTGTCTTAAGTTCTCCGAAGACCTAAACAGCAAATATCTTACAAATGAATTTATACTTTTTTTTTTCGTATTTGAGAATGCAATTGATTGCCCTATCAGAGATTGAGCAATTTGTTTATTTTTTCATGATGAGTATTCAGTGAAATGGGGCAGATTTTCAGCTACATAAATGGAATATTTGACTCATACACCATCTCTGTGTTGGTTGTTGATTTCTGTGCAGACCACTGATCGAGCTTTCTGGTATATCACAATAGTGTGCAGCATGCCCCATCGGTCGTTTTCTTAAATTGATCAAATAGCCCCTTTATAGAGTAACAAAATATATAAATGATTGTTATGGACACGGCTAAGTATTTACTTTGTAGTAGAGAGTTTAACCTTCCCTGCTTATCTCCCCAACAGCCCCACAGCTTCTTATTCTACCGAAGGGGATAAACTGACTCTAAACTTACCTCCTACATGATCGATTTGAGGCCGGTCCTTTAAAGACGAGATGTTGGGAGTTTTGTTCTTACCCCATACTGCGTAGATGGTGCCCAATTCTGTAACAAAGCAGCAGGGGGCTCCCTGTGCAAGCTAGCGGATTGCTGATAGAGAAGGGCTGTCTTTTTGTTAGTGGCGTTCTTTTCAATTCAGGCCCTTTTCTGCTGGAAACTTGGCCCTCATCCTGGGAAGGACTCCCTAAGGGATTCGAGTGGAGCCACAGAAGCAGTGAGACCGTTTTATTAGTGTAAGAAATTGGTTAACAGTTGAGAGAGATTACCCTGGTTTCTGAATCCCTGAACTCTGGATGCGAAGGAGCCTGAGATGCTTTGTTTGTAGGGTCCTTCTCTCTGAACTGAAGTTTATCGTTTAGAGCCTGTGCAGGTGGCCTTTTTCTTAAGAATCCTTTATATCTTAAAAGGAAGACTTTCCTATATTCTCATTAGCATTTACTGTTAGTTTTCTACTTCTGCTGTAGAACCCACGAGTGCTTGTTGTTTGCTGATGAGGACCAGGTGCATGATATCGAAGGACCTCATGTAAAATGAAACCTGTTCTCCCAAAGAAAAACTGAAAGAATCCAAAGAGCAAAGGTGCAGGGTTTTGCAGTCAGAGGTTGCTCTTGCTGCCTTAGGAGTCTGCTCTGTGATACAGGTTTGATGCAGAGAGCATCACTACTCACAAATCACGCGAGGTATACAGTTTGTGTGCAGTGATATGTCACCGCTCTTTATTTATATGGCCAGCTCAGTCTATTCTGCTCCTTTCACTGCCGTGGAGAGTGCATCATTTTCCTCCCTCTCTCCTCCTTCCCACATATCATCAGCACCACCCACTCTGTTCTGCCCATTAAGTCCTCTGTGTGCCAGAAAACCCCAACAATGATTAAATGCTGATAAAAGAGCGTTAGAAGGTTAAGATATCAACCAATCAACCCCCTTACAAGACTCCTAAATTGTGGGTGGTGAGTGTAACTTTTCCCTTTTACCATTGAAAATAAGGACTTTTATTTGGGTTGTTTTGGTTTGTTTGTTTCAGTTGAGGAAATGACTGATGTCAAATTAAAGGGGGAGAAAAGCATTGGTGGTAAAGACCAAAGAATGCAAGAGACTTGCTTCACAGTTTCCATTCTTATCCTAATGTTCCTCTCATGATTCAGAAGCATTCTCTATCAGGAAATTCTAGGGCTTGCCAAATTTAGGTAAGGTTGTTTTCATGGAAGGCCCAGAGATTTTAAATGTTTAAATGTCATAATTGCCCTAAATTCATTTCATTTAAAAAAATGTCAATTCATTTTTAACAGTTTGTACTAGTCTAATCAGGGAATCGTTAGTCATCACCTTCCTGCATAATTTTAGTTTTAAGCTCCTATAGCACAGAATACCTGTCTTTCCTATACCACCCCACCCCCACCACTCTACAGGAGTGGGGTGAAAGAGAACTAGAAAAGGTACTTGGGAACCCAGATTCCTGGTGTCTTTTCTCTAGAGGAGAGTTTTTAGGTTCCTCACATATCCTAGAAGGTCAGTTAACGTAGGGAGGGCTGTGGCGTCAGCTTCTCTGAACCTCCTTATGGCATTTTTAGTAAAACAGGAACAAGTAAGATGCTCTCAGAATCTTGTCAAGAATTATGCCTCATGTTGAAACTTAAGATAATATACCATATTATACAGCTTCAATTAATTTTCATGAGCCTGTCTTTTATCTTTATTCTGCATTATTTTTTGGTAATAGAGCTATAGAAAAAAAATAGTAAATACAGTTTGACCCTTTCCATCAACAGCTGCTGTGGTAAGGTAGGTCAGCCTCTTTGGAGGCACCCAGCGGGTGGACGTGTAATGAGCACTTAATTATGTCTGCTGAAGGCCAGAGCCGCCAAACTGGGACTCCTCAGGACTGGTCTGTATCTGCTCTGACAGTTCTTTTATTGTGGCTTTCCCTAACCTATTGGTAACTAACTGTGGTTGTTTAATTACAGAGGGAACATCCCCACGCTAAACAGGTACCGTATACTTAGTTTTTTTCCAATTAAAAGCATCTTTTTTTGTAACTTAGTGAAACCAGGAGAAAAAAATAACACTTCACTTGACAAGCTAATATGTTATCTTTCTGCTGGGAGGTCCTGCACTCCCCTTTGGACATACTAAGCTATACTTTCTGTTTGGAAAACATGTCTTCAGCTTTTCTCCAGCCGTTCAAAAAGCAACACTCAAAAAGTATGGAACAGCTTCTGTCTAGCTGTGGAGGATAGGGGAATGAATCACCTGTCCAATGTTCAGCTTTGCTGTAGACATCTTCTTCTGCTAAGCTCTCCATCTAGTTTGGGGCTTTCAGAGGAGAAACCCTTATGGTCACTCTTATCCTGGCAAACTGTTCCTCAGTTTTTCAGTTTTTTAGTTTCTCTAATTTGTATCTCCTTTTTGAGGAATGCACAGGCAGAAATAGCTGATCTCATGTTTTATCAGTTTGTTAGCTGTTTTTCTAAAGTATTAACATTGTCATGCAAGTCAAGTTTTATGTCAGACCTGTAATGAGATTAACACTGGAAGAGTGTACTGGAAGAGTGTATCTAAAGTTTTGATGTGTGTATCCCTGTGAAGACGTTTCCAGACTGATATAACACAGAGTGGTACTTTTAATATGTTGAGTTCCTTCTGCTCCTGAACCCAGCAAGGCAACACAGTGCAAGTTTGAGAGGATAGTAATTCTGATTGGCATCCCCCGAGTGCTAAAGCTGGTGCTGAGCTCTTTGTAGATGACCAGCTGTACACCGAAAGATGTATAGACTTGTGTTTATTTTGTGCCTCTCCCTTTAAATATTAAGTCATCACCACTGGTTATAGCTTTTATAGCCTCCAGTTTGTATGGGGAGAGGAAAGGGAGTGCTTCTGTTTGGTCCTCTCATCTGCTCTTGGAGGGTAGGCTTGCTTCATTCCTGCCTGCCTTTAGCTGTCCTGGCCCAAGAGCATGGTACCGGGGGAAACGGAAATGCCATGGGGTTTCAGTTGAGCGATAAAGATGCTTAACCCCATGCTTGCCTCAAACACAACCTGTTAGCAACTTCAGGAGTTCCCTTTAAGGATTATCTGGACTCTCTTTCCTGTCTAACACCAGGCAGGTAGAAAAGATACAATGCCTCACAAACTTGCTCCTTTACTAAATACATGTGGTGATCCTAGAAAAGAGGATGATAGCCTTTCTGAGTTCATCCAGCTCTGAATCCCGGCTTCTAGTGAGCGCCATGTATAAGACTTGCTTGCCATGTGCTTCGTCTGTCTGTCTCATTCATGGTATCAATGGTTTCCTCTCCCACTCTACCTTCTAGTCCCTGGTACTGTCAGAAGATGAAGTACTTTTTCATGGTCATCTGCCAAGGGATTAAAAACCTGGAGTGTCAGTCTCTATAGTCTGTGTGAGCAACAGTCCCCTTTATAAAAATATTTATAAAAAATTCCATTGCTGTTTATATTTGCAACAGAGTACAATATGTACCCAGATCTCGAGTCCACCTTGCTGGCTGCCTTGTGCCCTGCAATACTGCAGGTGGTGCACTCGGAGGAGATTTTTGAGCAGCTCTCCAAAGTTCGGGTGCCATTGCCATGCTCGGAACTTGCTTCAGCTCAGTATGCCGGTAACGTGTCGGGCAAGTCCTGGAGGCATCCTTTAGTGCGGTCCCTCCTAAGAGGCTGTCCTGATTGGCTGGGCATCACTACAGTGTACAGCAGCATCTGTCAGTACTCACTGCTGAGGCACATCAAGGAATATCCAGACTCGTTATATTTTTAGATTGAACAGATCCACTCCCTTTGAGCATCTCCATTTACACCTGTTGGTCCTGCTTACACATACTTTGAGACGCATGCTCTGCCCTTGTGTACTCTGCTGGGATGAATTAAGGGCTTTTACTGACAGTATGTTTACTTTGGTATAGAAATGTTTAAATATAATTTTTTTTTCTTTTTCTTTTTTTAAAAATTAAAAATAATTAAAATAGACTGAAATTATAATTTTTTAACCACTACAATATTGTAAAGTAAAAATGTTTAAATATAAAAAAGGAAATTCGGCAAAACTGTTTCTCTTTCAAAAAGGGAGGAGCTATGATTCTTATGACTACTCTTCCCATCAGCCCAGTAAAGGAAAAGATAGATACCTCAGTAAAGTTCCTTTTATAGACTGACTTGCTTCTCTCTGATGAAACATGGTTTTTTGTTTTTGTTTTTAATAATGATTCACTAAACCATTCCAGATGACTTAGAGTTGTTGTACATGTGGATATCTATCTGTGAATCCTTAATCTATTACAGTTCCTAGAGAAAAATACCTCCAGTGTTGCCTAGCTACCACTCACTTGGCTGGCTTACTTCCTTTTAAAAGAGAGGATGTTTTAGGGAAGGGGAAGATGCAGGATGGTTTTTCACCCCTATGTGCTCTTCATTCACTAGACATGTCATGATGTCAGTGTGTGAAAACTGCCATATTATTCCTTAGGTTTTTACATGGAGAAATTTACGGGGTGGTAAAAATATTGTTTGTGTGGAAGGAAAATCCCAAGGCAAGGGCTAATGGGCTAATGTGAGTCTAGTAACATGGGCTTCTCCATAGTGGGTCAAAAACCAAACCTGCTCTCTGCCACCTGACCCTGTCTCACCTCTCTCCCAGCAACTTTTCTCTGTTGTGGCTCTCCCAGTCCTTGCTCCTACCCTCCTTGTCTAATGCGCTCGATTCAATTACCATTTAGAATGTCCTTCTCCTCCAACCTCAACCACTACGGCATGACTCACGTAGCCAGTGTCAGCGACGTGCTGCTGGACAACGCGTTCACTCCGCCATGCCAGAGGATGGGCGGGATGGTCTCTTTTCGGACCTTTGAAGATTTTGTCAGGTAAGGCATCTCAGATTTCTGCGGAGTGAATAGAGGCTCCTGGATTAGCCATGAGCCAGCTAAGAAGATGTAGCCCTCGCTGTTACATGCCCCGGGAGAGGTATCTGTCCTTCCTTTCCACCCTCCCGTGCAGACCCTACAAGCCTGTACTTGTTATGTGGGTCTGGTCAGAAAAAAAGGAACAAACAAAAACCATCTTTTCCTCAATAGCTAGTAGAAGAAGCTGTCTGCTCTGTGATGAGTGAAATGTCAGGAGAAATTAAACACAACACTAGAGTGAGCCCCACCAGAGACGATACATCTTTTGATTAAATGCATTCAGCATCTATCTCTTGATGTATACTGATGCGTTACCCTAGGGGGAGGGGTAATTACATTGGTCTGTCACTGCTCTGGTCCCAGGCTCTTTCTGTTACTTTAAGACCGATGATGACAGCAATGCTCGTAGCTTACATATGAAAAACAAACAAACAAAAAGACACAACAGAAAACCTCGAGATTGTTCTTTTTTAAAAATAGAAAATATATATGGTTTATTAAAGTTGAAACCATCCATCCTTCTAATTTCTGCCATGTGGTAGAAATTCTACACATCCTGTCTAGCCACTGGTGATTCTGTTCAGTTGACTGCCGAGCACGGGGTAGGACAGATGGTTCTTTTAGACAGAGCTGGCCGTGGCAGCGTTCGTCTTCCTGCCACTTCGGGTTTCTGCCCCTTTTCATGGTGGGTGTTTCTTTGGTATTTGGTATTTTTTAGGATCTTTGATGAAGTGATGGGCTGCTTCTGTGATTCCCCACCCCAAAGCCCGACTTTCCCTGAGGCAGGTCACACGTCTCTGTATGACGAAGACAAGGTAGGGTTGTCCCCTTTGGGAGAATGCTTTGCCTCTTCAGATACAGAACTTGTACTGTATACTCTGTCTCTCTTAAACATTTATTTATTCAAATTTTTTTATCTATTTGGCTGCAGCGGGTCTTAGTTGTGGCACGTGGGTTTAGTTGCTCTGAGGCCTATAGGATCTTAGTTCCCCGACCAGGGATCAAACCCACATTCCCTGCATTGCAAGATGGATTCTAAACCACTGAACTGCCAGGGAAGTCCCCTGTGTACTCTCTTTATTATTGTTATTATTTAATTGTATATACCTCATTTAAGTATTTTTGGAAACAGGTAGAACATAAAGTCTGACCTAAAAATAGAAATAACCGTATTAAGCATGGAATCCACAGTGTAGAATGAGCTCAGCTCTGTCCTCTACAGCTGCCCCTGGGTCTCTGAATATTATTTCAAAGACTTGAGCTTCGGTTGCTTTAACTCTTAGTCATGGATGGCTTGTGTATTTGCAGAGCAGTGCTTTTGTATCTTCAGTGAACGGTGGGCTTCAGATAGCAGAAGGAAATGGGCGTTTCGTTTAAAATTTTGTTCTTTTATTAAACCTTCTTTCCATTTTTCAGTAAACACTTGGTCCTGGTTTTTCCTTACCAGGTTATTTTCCCATAGTGGTTTGATGCTTCTCCTGTTTGACAAATGTTAGGAAATATATTACGTGGGAATATGTTCAGATGGCTTCTTTTCCTCCTTTTCCTTTATATTACATGAAGAAATGTTGCAAATGGTTTCATCCCCATTTTATCGGCGAAAAAGTTGAGACAGAGTGGTCTTCAAGTCCATAGCAAGTTAAGATTTGGGGCCACCTCTAATTAATGCCTTTGCTGCCTTACTGTTTAAAACTTAGGTGTCTTTAATCTCCATTGTGGGTGTTGGGCACTGGTTTCCTTTTGCTTATTCATACAAGTGGGCAACCCAAAAGTATTCTGGGGGGCGGGGCGTGTCTCTTTTCCTAGTATCCTACCAAGTACTGTAACTTTTCTCTGCCCCCATATTAGCTAGCCTCCTGAGTGTGTTTTGTTGTATTCTTGTGTTACAGGTCCCCAGGGATGAACCAATTCACATTTTGAATGTGGCTATCAAAACAGACTGTGACATCGAGGATGACAGTCTAGCAGCTATGTTCCGAGAGTTTACCCAGCAAAACGTAAGTCTTCGTGTGGGTGGACGCTGGTGATGGCCTCTTTCCTGCAGCCTATGTGACATATCCATCCTTTTCTCATTTGCTACTTATAAGGCCTGATCACTGATAATGGCTGTGTCTTTGACATAGTTCTGCCTCTAGGGGTAAAATTCCAAAGTGATTTAATAGTGTGAAATACGTATCTTTTTTATGTCAAGAAGTATAGAACTTAAATATTCAAAATGTTTTAGGGAAGAGAAGTTATATTGCTGAATCTTTTCCAGAGCCCCAGTCTTGAACTTCACCTGCTGAATTTCCTTTGATGACTTAACCACACATGTCTAGGCCCAGTCTCCCCCCACGCTCCCTCTATGTCTTTCCCTCCCAGCCTTGAAAATATCAGTGATAATTCCATCCTCCTTTCAGTTTTATGTCACTTGGATATCTTGTGTTGACATCGTGGTCCATAGTTGAGGTCTGAGTTCCCATCATTTTCCTTCACATCTTCTGATTGCCTCATCGCCCACCAAAAAACTAAACAGGAACAAAAATAACCTCAAGTAACCAAACCCTTTGCCCCCAGTCATTCAGAAATCATTGACTTCTTTCTCTTCTTTGCAGTTCCCTTATTCTACCCCTCCCTTCCTGCCCGTTCCTTCCTTCCTTCGCTTCCAGCCCCCTTCATTTCAGTTTTTTAATTCCCACTACCATCTCTCTAGTTTAGACCCCTCCTCCCCTCACTCCTGAGACACAGTGACAGGTTTCCCTCTGATCCTCACACGTCCCGTCCTGATAGTCTCCATTCTGCTGACTAGCACAAAGGTAAATGTCCACGGTGCCCCCTTGCACTCAACACTGATTCTCCCTAACCTTCCGGACACCTCCTTGCCTTCCTGTTTAACATTAGCCCATTAATGAGGACCCACAGTCTAGCCTTTGCTGCTCCCTGAAAAGACCCAGGTCTTTGTCTCATCTACCTTGTCTGCCTGCTCTCCTCGACTGCCCCTTATCTGGAATGTTTTCTTCTTTCTTTTTCTTCCTTCCCTCCTTCCTGTCTCCCCCTACCTCTTTCTTTCTAAATCCTGCTTGTTTTAAGAGCTGTCTCCAATTTTCCCTCTTTTGTGAGGACTTCTCTGTGTAGCCTTAACTGAGATGTATTTTCTTCTCTTAGATTTCTAGTTGGTCAGCATAAATTGATTAATAATAATAGTTTTAATTTCTAAACACCATCTGTGTAAATTTTTTAACTTATTAGCACCTTACCACAATCCCATGGGGTTAGATTAATCAGATTAGTCCAACTATACATGTGGGGAGAAGCTCAAGGTCAGAGAGCTTAAGGCCTGTTAATCACCAGCTGGTAGGTGATGGAGAAAAAAACTAGAATTTAAGGCTTTGGTACCAGCTCTAAGGGGCACAGATCTAGGTACTTTAGTAAATATTACATTCAGATGCTTGTAGTCTGATGTTCAAAATGATCGTCTGTGCTGTATGATAGATGCCAATGTACCCTTCCTCGGCAGCCCTTCATTACAATGCCAATGTGTGCTCTTTGAATGGAAAGCATCTAGCCTGTAGTGCTTGTCATAAAAAACTCAATAGATTTTTTCTTTTTTGGCCACACCTGGTGGCATGTGCGATCTTAGTTCCCCGACCAGGGATTGAACCCACATCCACTGCATTGGAAACATGGCATCTTAACCACTGGACCACCAGTGATGTCCGATAGATTTTTAAAAATTCAACAGTGTAAACAGTGCCATAGATGTTCACATCCTATCACGCTAATGGTCAATACCTAGGAAAAGATGGTAATTTTGTGCTTAAAGTGTGTCCTAGCATTTTCCCCATGATGCCTTCACAGCATGTGAACTGGAATGTGGGGCTGAGGTGAGGAAAGGTCCTTCCAGAGAAGTCAAAGTCGGGGGCCATGCCTGGGAATTTTTCTCTGGAAGAGAAATCTACCTTCTGTCTTGCCCTTGACTGGTGCGTGATCGCATAAAATTAACCTGAGACCGGTGACCACGGAGATGGGAGAGTCCTAGCATTGTGCTTGGCTGCTGGTGTCGGTGCTTGATGAAGTGATCTGTGAGCTTCTTCCCAGGCTTTGAGCACTAATTCCCCACATTTGATTGTTTCAGCCTCCACTTAGGCTTTTTATTACACTCAGATCAAAGGGCTGTATGTCAGCACACATTGATTTAAAGAGGCAGTTTCTCCATTTTCACTATGTTTATTTGTAACATTAAGTGATGATAAGAAATTTTCTTTTTTCCTTGGCTGGCCTTGTAAACTGAGGCACAGAGAAACCCAGAGTCTTTGCCTGTGGCTGTCCAGTAGGGAAGGGTAGACTGTGTCGACAGTCCAAGCCTGGAGAAGCTATGCATCACGTACCGTGCTTATCCAGGAATATTAAACATTTTCACCTACTTGTTTTGAAAAAATATAAAAAGAAAAGGAAACAAAAACAGTTTAAAAAAAAAGCTGAAGTGATAACTAGTTTTGTTTTTCACTTCATGATCATGCTTCTAGCAGTTTAGAAAAAGTTTTTTTTTTTAAAGCACACATTAAACTATCAAATAGGTTGATCCAAATTGTCCAAATAATCTTCTAGTCCCAGCATGTCTTTTTTTCTCTCATAGAAATTAGGATCATATATTTGTAAATGACTTGTGGAGGAGATTGAAGCAGTCAGTGTAAATGGAGTTTCTCCAGGTGCTGACGCCTAATCGCTGGGTAATAGCTGTGGACTTGCTGTGAGCCCTGCATTATTACAATGTAATCAGAATCCTGTTGCTCTGCTGTTATTGTTAGCCACTTGTGGAATTTTTAAAGCAATAACAATTTTGATTTTAAATCATGGCATTATTAAAGTTATTTTCTTCCCTTGCCGGAACATAGCTATTGATGCTTATCTTCGAAGGAGTTGGCTGTAGTGGAATTCTTTGTTGGTGTCAGAAGAAATGTTTCTATTCCTTGGCATACAGAATCAGAGAACTGCCCCACCACTGCCCCACCCCACCTTTTTAACGCTCCCTCTTCTCCCTCCGCTTCTCCCTCCATCCCTTCCTCCCTTTTTCCCTTCCTTCCTCTCTTTCTTTCTTATTGTAGTATCAACGCTTCGTTATTTACACTAGTGAGTATGATGCCCATACCAATCATTTTTAAATGTAGTTAAACCAAAATTTATTTATATTTGATCTAGGAATTTATTATTAGGAAATTAATTTTTTCTACTTTTGCTTATGCTGTTGATTAGTTTTGTTACTAAAAATTGCCATAATAAAAATGGAAAAATAAGAGGAAATGGCCCAGGGATGTGCTTATTTATAGGGGGAAGCCAGTTTGGATTTAAAATATACATAGTATCAAGAAAGTTAAGAATTGGTTTATGAATATATGTCTCAGAGTTAAGCAAAGTATACGAGCAAAGTACAGTCCGGATGTGAGTTGTGAAAGTCAGCATAGTTTTTGTATTGGTGTTATTCATGTATGTTTTCAGGTTCTCCAACAAGTGGGATTGCTTTTCTGCTTGTTGCCTCTTTATTAGGGACCTTTAAGAGCGTGTCTTAGTTCATTCATCTGTTTCTTTGTCTCTGCCTTTTGAGATGAGTGAGCAGGACAGAATACAGGAAGGCTTAGAGCCCAAGGCCCAAAACTCATAGAAGGATCTGTTTTGAAACTGCTAGTCTCTGTTGACTTCTTTTATTTTTTTTAATTTTTTTATTATTTTTTTTTTACCATGGCGTTTTTGTTTGTCATTTTATTTATTTTTAATTGAAGGATAATTACAGTATTGGTTTCTGCCATACATCAACATAGATCAGCCATAGGTACACATATGTCCCCTCCCTCCCACCTCCCACCCCAGCCCATATTTTTATTTATTTTATTTTATTTTATTTATCTTATTTTTATTTATTTATTTATTTTTTAGGCCATGCCTTGAGGCATGTAGGGTTTCCCTGGTGGCACAGACTAAAGAAGCTGCCTGCAATGCAGGAGACCCTGGTTCAATCCCTGGGTTGCAAAGATCCCCTGAAGAAGGGAATGGCAACCCACTCCAGTATTCTTGCCTGGAGAAAAACCATGGACACAGAAAAAGAGACTCAGATGTATAGAACAGACTTGTGGACTCTGGGAGAAGGCGAGGGTGGGATGTTTCAAGAGAACAGCATTGAAACATGTATATTATCTAGGGTGAAACAGATAACCAGCCCAGGTTGGGTACATGAGATAAGTGCTCGGGCCTGGTGCACTGGGAAGACCCAGAGGGATCGGGTGGAAAGGGAGGTGGGAGGGGGGACTGGGATGGGGAGTACATGTAAATCCATGGCTAATTCATTTCAATGTATAACAAAAACTACTGTAATGATGTAAAGTAATTAGCCTCCAACTAATAAAAATAAATGGAAAAAGAAAAACCATGGACAGAGGAACCTGGCAGGCTGTAGTCCTTGGGGTTGCAAAGAGGCGAACACAACTGAGCGTCTTACACACACACACACACACACACAAGGCATGTGGGATCTTAGGACCCCAACAAGGGATCAGACCCATGCCCCTGTTTTGGGAGTGTGGAGTCTCAACCACTGACCTCCAAGGAAGTCCCTGTTGACTTCTAATATACTGCTTGCCTATGCCAAGCAGAAATATGAATAATCACTGAATTTAAATGCCTGTTAGACTTTGTTTTCAACAACTTTTAAACAGAATCCTTTAAAAAATGCCTCCATATAAAATAAGGAGGAAATGTTTTAGAATTGATAAGGTTAGAATTTGTTAACAGGTTGAATTCCAGAAATGCTGTATCAAATGGTAGGTGATGTCTGTAATCTAAATAACAGTTTAGGACTTAAGTTTTCTGTTTTGTGGAGGTTTTTTATTTTTCCTCTACCTGATTTCATTTAGCTTCTGTATCAGTATTGTTCTTCACATTTAAATACATGCCCAACAGTGCAATTTCTGTAAGCAGAAAGTGTGTTACTGTCTACCTTGATATGTATGAGTCCTTGGAGAATTTAGGTGACCCCATATGACCCTTTCTCCTTCACAGAGTTCTCTTCCCATTTCATCCAGATCAATATATAAAACCTATTCTGTAAGCCTCATTCCCAGGAGCAGGTTGAGACTTATTTAGTTGCAAGTTTGAAAGTACTAAGTCAAGATATAGATATCCAAAAAGAATGCTTAGCCCATCAGGGCCTTCTGAGGACTGAATAGGCTAACATTTAGGATGAATGCTGGTCTCATGTATCTTCTGTTTTTACATGTTTGTTTGTAGAAAGCTACCCTAGTTGAACATGGGATCCGACGCCTTACTTTCCTGGTTGCACAAAAGGTATTGCCATGTGAATTATGTATCTGTGTCATATTTCTTATGCTGCTGCTAGAACTTTAAAAGTGAAAAATGAAATTATAATCATACACTTACTTGTAGAATTTATGTAAAGGAATAACTGTTTCCGTATAAATTTAATCAAGAAAAGCATTAGTTTGTCATCTCCTTTTACTCAGTTCTTTTTAAATTTTATTTCTAATTGCCTTCTGTTTTTTTTCCCTTCCATTCTGTCTTTCATTTGAAAGGATTTCAGGAAACAGGTCAACTATGAAGTGGATCAGAGATTTCATGTAAGTAAGAGAAAAACCATGATGAAAGATCACTTACTGTTTTGTCTGTTGGCTGCTGGTTATTTTTAGAAGGGCTGGTCTGATATTTGGTCCCTCTGCTTTGAAAAAAGCATAAGAATGGATATTCAGGTCTTCTACAGAGTATTCATACTAAAGGGTTCCCCCCACTTATTTTCCCCGTATAATGAATTCTCAGTGTATCTCTGAGAAATAGTTAAGAGTGAGCACATGCATTTATCCAAGTGAATAAGGTAGAAGCAGGCTCTAACTAGTAATTTCTTCTGTGCACACAGTGAATCAGTAATCAAAGACTGCCACCCGTACTTGAGGTCTTGACTTCTACCAAAGATGGATTCAGATTCTATTATTGAGATCTGCCAATTCTGAAGAACAATCATTTATTATTTAAAATGCCTTAACAGAGCCCAAGTTAGTGTTTTTGTCTTATGTTAATTCTACGAGGAGGAAATAAATAAAAATTAAGTTGCTGGTTCTCCCATGTAACCAAATTAACTATTAATATTTATGAGTTTAAAATTTTTATTGAAAAATGTGAATAAAGAGAACTCACTAAATAGCTCGGTATCTGAACCATGGTGTATTTATGTATGAGCATACTGAGTATCATTATAGCAGAGAGGTCAAAAATCCAGTTTGCAGTCAAGATGTCATTTTCTCCAAGGGCTGAATGTAGTTAAAATATTTCTTTAAAAATTGCTCCTGATATGGTGAAGT
Organism: Odocoileus virginianus; assembly: GCF_023699985.2. Taxonomy (NCBI): domain Eukaryota; kingdom Metazoa; phylum Chordata; class Mammalia; order Artiodactyla; family Cervidae; genus Odocoileus; species Odocoileus virginianus. Next base: position 12,552,158 of record NC_069690.1, on the reverse strand, counting down.
AGAATTCCAAAGGATATTTACAAAGTCTTAATGTTTCTGATGAGAATTATATTTTGTTTTTAGCAATCAAGATAGTTTAGTTTTCAAGCCCTGCTGACTTGCAGTGATGAAGGTAACTTTGGGATGCTGGAAAGGACTTCCTAAACTCAGAGCCCTGTGTGTGGGCGGCTTTCAGTGCCCCTTTGTTGTTAAGTCTCTAACACTTGACATTCTGTGTTCCTTTTCACAGTTCACCTTGTTGGTCTAGTCTATAGAGAAACAAGAGAGCCTCGCCTGCAGGCTAAAGAGCTCGGATTTTCTGAAACGCTTTAGGAAATGTTGTGGACTCCACAATTCCCCTGTGTTATTGATGTCAGGAAATCAAGCAGAGTGCAGATATATATCAATCAATAACTGTAGATAGAAGACAGGCGGCAGTGGAGAAGTATGAGGAGCTTAAAGAGAACCCCGGGGCTTTGGGAAGAAAAATCAGGAGCTTAGAGAATAAAATTGATACTTGGGAATAGAGTATGAGAATCTGTGAATAAATACTGTGGCTGGTAGATGCTGATCAGAACTCAGGCAGACATGCCAGAGCCAGGCCCTGGATTTAGAAAAAGTATCGGGCTAGGTTCTTAAGCGCTAATCTGATTTGTTCTTTCATCACTGACTTTGGAATATATATTATTCTGAGGAGTAATACTGAATTTGTAAAATTGTTTTCCTTTTTCCTTAGAGTCTTCATGTCTATTGCACACTAACTGGTTTTCTATAATCAGCATTCTATGATAAAACCCTCCACTGAAATTTTTTTTAAAGGCCAAAGCAATGAATTGTCACGGACATTTTTTTGGACACTTTCTTACCATTGAATCTACATCCTGTCCTAGAATACATCTAACAGCTTTAAAACATTTATTTTCCCCCCTGCTCTCTTAATATTTACGGATTTCAGTTGAATAGAGACATGTATAAGCAAGATCTGCTTGGAAATGAGCCCAGCAGGTGGTCTTCCCAATCATTCATTGTCCAGTGTCCATTTATAGTGGCATGAAGTGGGAAATCAGTTAAATTATCAAGTGACTTGATCTGTCATAAGTGTAGGAAACATTGCTTTAGGAGGCAGAGAACATGAAGTTTCATGTATGGACTGGATCTGCCCTGAAGAATTGTGTGGCAGAGAAGTTGGTGTGTTTTTATGTTAGGCCCCTGAGACATGATTAGCAATTACTCAGGGGGCAAGGGTGACTATTACTGAACTCTGGCCAGGATCTGCCATAGCCAGAAAGCCCTGGCGGGAGTTGTACAAATCCGGGGCTCACCGTCATGGTGCTGCTCCGAGTTCCTCCGCTGGCGGTGGCTTGAAGGACGTTTGGCCTCTGTCATGTCGTCCGATGTGCACTTGCCCTCTAGTTAGTGTAGTGTGAAAAAGAGGAAGCTTTCCGGGAGCATTAGTGATGAATCCCTTGATCTCTCTGGCTTCCTGGTAATCCACTGTTATGTATGCAGCCTCCCCTGCTCTACACTGTGAAATCCCTATATTATTGAGTAGAAGAGGAGACACATGCGGGAGGGGGCAAGGAGAGGAGGAAGGTTACCACGATTGGTTCAAGAACAACACTGGCTGGCGTGGAAGGAGGCAGCCATGCTGTTCCATAGTCGTCATCTCTTGGGCTGCTTCAGAATCAGAACACTGCTGGGTGGAGGTTTCCTAGAGAGTGTGTCTGCTGCTGCTGCTAAGTCGCTTCAGTCGTGTCCGACTCTGTGCGACCCCATAGATGGCAGCCCACCAGGCTCCCCCGTCCCTGGGATTTTCCAGGCAAGAATACTGGAGTGGGTTGCCATTTCCTTCTCCAATGCATAAAAGTGAAAGTGAAGTCACTTAGTCGTGTCCGACTCCTAGTGACCCCATGGACTGCAGCCCACCAGGCTCCTCCGTCCCTGGGATTCTCCAGGCAAGAGTACTGGAGTGGGTTGCCATTTCCTTCTCCCAGAGAATATGGATACTAGGTATTTATTCACACGGCAACAAAGCCTGGAATTATTTCCAATATTGTTTCATCAACACAGTCCCCGGAGATCTGCCCGCCAGAATGTCTGCTGAGTGTCCTGGCTCTACGTGGAGACCACTTTTCTGAGCAGGCGGTAGCCACCCACATTGAGGAGTCCTGGCGTTTGAGTCTGTTTCCGTAGCCATCTGATTAAAGCGAACACCCATAATGGGGCTTTGAATATCGATGCTTAATATTGATGCTTGGATAGGAAGTTTGAGGAAAAGCAAGTCCATCCTTGTAAATATCTTCTTCATATTAAAAAAAAAAATTGAGGCCTTGAAAGCAAAAGAAGACTCTCTGAATTTCTATATTAAGTTGCTTTTCTCCAGTTTTATGGAGTATTAAGTCTCTGTTCGTTTCAGGCACATTCAGATCTAGAATTCCAAAAAGTGTGGCAGAAGATGCTGTTTAACTGGAACATAAGTAGTATACTTTAAGAAGCTTTGCATATTTTTTTTTTCCAGCGAAGTTTTGTTCAGGATGCTAAAATGTGTGTTTCTCAGATCTTTTCCTATACTTGGCTGCCCAAACAGAGCATTAGGTCCAGAAACCATGATGAGATTCTAAATCAGATTTCCACCTGTAGTTTCTTTTTGTTTCTTGTTTGTAAGATTTCATGAGATTTTTTTAAAATTCTGCTGTAAATCACCTAGGAGATAATTGCAGTCTTACTGATTTTTATGTGAGTGACTCCCACTTTAAATGTTTTGGATTGTTTTCGCCTGAAGGAAGAGCTCACTATCGAAAACAGTTATCATGGTTAGTAGTTCATTTCTTTTAAAAAAAATTGATATGTCAATGATATCTCAATAAAGCTAGAAAAAAATTGGCAGTTCTGTTTGCTAGTGGATCAACTGTTAGTTTTTCAGAAGGTTTGGTTTGAGTTTTTGTTTTAATTACAGTCTATATAATTAGTTCTCAGCATGTTGAGGTAAAAGAGAATTGCACCAGCAAGCTTCCAATTTCTTCATCTCATTAGGTTTTTAACACGATTATTAGTATCATAATCAGCTATGATGTTTTCTGTTGCAGGTTTTCACATTCTCTGATTTGCAGGGTGTCTTGATTGGCTAATTTAGGCAAATTATTTTGATTGTCTTGATGATGGTTGGCTGATTAGAACACAGCAGGGGTATAATTTCTTCCTGAGAAATGTTGCATTCTTTTGTTTTTTGGTACCAGAACACTAAGAGGGTTTTTCTTTGTGTACATTCAATTATGATATTTGCCCATAACACTAGTAGAATGCCTAGAAAGCAATTACATTAGTGACGGAGTAAGCTTGAATGCCGTTAGTGGAAAAATTGGCTGTATGAGGATGTGGTAGGATGAAGGAATTTACTAAAACTATAATCAGACTTTGGGATTTCTTCTTTTCTGTGTTTTCTGTGATTTTTGAGTGGGGGAAAAAAAGGCAATTTTGTACAGAAGTTTTTCCCTGTCTTAGAGAATTGCTCATTAATCCTGGTTTGCCATTACATGGAAGTTCATGCCATCTCCTATTCTGAATGCTTTGTGCTTAGTGAGGACTTCACTGTGGAACGAAAAATTTATTCAAAAGTTTAAAACTGTTTGTTCGCGTCATCTTATCTTTTGTGTAGGTGGTATACTAAGTAACTGTTTTAGGTAACTAATTAATTAAAGTTAAGGAGGAATTGAAGAGTGTGTGATTAAAAGATTGTATCATTACTTTCCTTGACTTTTCTTTCAGAAAAATCTCATGGAAGGACTTTGTTACCCTTCTTTTTTGACTCATGTTACTTTTTAGCTAATGCTCTGAAAGCCATACCTCTTGAGAATAAAACCAAAACTAGACTGTATAAAGCCCCGAGCATGAAATCTACTGACAATTCAGCTCAACATCTTCCTGCTTAACCTTGAAGTCATCCCCATGCTCTTCACTGTCGTTCAGGGGAATTAGAGAATTATTTAGGACAAAACATCATCAGTAAAAGATCAGTGCTGTGTAAAATCCACTTTCAAAGGTTTTTTGAAGACCCACACCTGGACAAGTGGTTTGCTGGCCTTGCTAAACAAGCTCCTAGAAGCTGTTTTTTAGTTAAAATGCCAAGGAAAATGTAAAAAGATTTATTAACTGAGCAAGTTATAGTTGAAGTGTAAGACCTGTGGGAAGTATTCAAGAAGTTTTCCATAAATTTAAGAACCATGAATTTTGCTTTTTTTTATTTTTTATTTTTTTGCTTTTTTTCCTTAAAGCCTTAATTCCTGGGGTTTTTGGTTTTTGTCTCAAAAACAAACGTGGTTCTTAAAAGAGAAGTCCTCTAAATAAGGAATTTGGATTAAAAAGAAGAATAGATAGGTAACATCCTATACTTGCTAGGTAGAGATGAAATGGCATGAGCTCTAGTGTTAGACCCAAGTTCACCTTACAGGGTCATAATAATTGGGATTGACATATATACACCAACGATACTATGTATAAAACGGATGACTAATGAGAACCTACTCTATAGTACAGGGCACTCTCCTCAGTGCTCTGGTGAACTAAATGGGAAGGAGTTCCAAAAAGGAGGGGATGTATGTATATGTACAACGGATTCACTTTGCCATACAGTAGAAACTAACACAATATTGCATAGCAACTCTACAGCAAGAAAAACTTATTTAAAAAAGAAAAACAAAAAACAGTACTCTTCCAGAGAGGTTGTTGAGAGCATTCGACGGTCAGCACGTGAGAGCGCCTGCCACCTGCAAGGCTTTCGGCTCATGTTTCCTTCATGGTTCCTGAAGTTCATAGAGGGGAATTTAGGCAGCTAGTCCCGGTCTCTCTGCCTTGTACCGATAAGGGTTTGATTACATTGCACTCATAATGAAGAAGATGCCTTAATGAAACCTCCTATGGTGGCAAACAGTAATGACTTGATTCCAACACTTGCCAGTGGAGCTTCCCATCCGAGAAGCAGGGGTATTTGGTGTTAATAAGTTAAATTTCAGAAACTAATGGACTCTGCTAATTGAATTCATCTTTGTTAATTAATAAGGTTCTAGTAAATTGGTTGCTTTCTTGGGTAATGCCCTGCAAAAGAGCAGTAAGACCTAATGATTGCATGTTCACTAGTTCCACCCTATTCTTTCCTAGACATAGAGGGCTACTGACCAAAGTAACATCTCACACTTTTCTTTGTCTTGAAATGTTATTGTTTAAACCTTTGAAATTATTGACTTGAGAGTGAATGAGGGGGAAAAAAAGTGTGGATTGGGGATGCTATGTTCTCTGGTGAGTTTACACTTTAAGAGTTTCTTAAGGAGAAACTTGGGAAATCAATCCAGTAACTACGATTGCAGTGCTGCAGTATAAGGATGCGTTGGTCTTATGTGCCAGTTTCTGCCATGGGCAACAGCCAAGAAGACGTTTTCCACTTGGGAGATGAAAAAATTACCATTTTTCACCCTAGAAGAGGGTAGCTATTAGTTGGGTTAGTATTGTGGTGGTTCTCAAATTTGTAAGTGGGGTCAAAGTGACGGATGCCCAGAGGATCATTCGTTTTCTCCAGATTAAGTTTAGGTAAGGATCGTGTTTTCTAGGCAACTGTCTTCTAGATGCTTGACTGTTTCTCTACCATGTGTTTATCCCCAAAGAGTCGTATCTATGAAAGACTGACACATTTTCCCTCCTTCTTTAACACAGAGAGAATTTCCTAAATTTTTCACATTCCGAGCAAGGGATAAGGTAAGGACTGATTTTTTTTTTTTAAATCTTTGTTTTTTCCTTAAAAGCCCAAGAATAATGTATCTGTGCCATATGTTCTTACCATTCTTCTTTCTCTAACTGAACTTATACTTCCCTTTGTCTTACATATGTCTCTGAACTAAACAAGGTTCCCTTCCAAAAGAGTTTGGTTCAGGAAACACTGTAATGTCCTGACCTACCGAAGACAGAGATAACTTTCAAAATCATCCATTGGGATAATCCTAATGATGTAATATGAAAGGACTACTATAGTTAGTTGGATTATTCTCATCACCCATGGACAGTTCATTTATCAAGGCTTGTTTATGTGCATTTTTCAATTTTAAAATACAGAATTTCGAACGACATTGGTTTCCTCTTATTACCAGCTTATGTGTTTGGCTTTCTCTCTCCATTTACTCTATGAACATGTACTCTGAACATGTCTGGCTTCAGCAAAACATACAGTAAATGTAAATACAACTTGAAAAAGAGAAATATGAATAATTATGCACGGATACAGGCTATTCCATAGCCAAATACCTATTTTTCAATATTATATGACGTTTGTTTTCCTGTGTCCTTTTTCACTCTGCCAGAAATGGTAGGAGTATGAGACATGGATCCTGCTCATATGTGTTTCAGATGAGTTGGATAAAACTAAAACACTGTATGTGAAATGATAGTAATGTGAAGTAGTTTGGTTAATTGTTAAAAAAAAAATGAACTATGAAGGCCTTAAATGCTAGAGGAGTTCTGAGCGAATAGATGGGGTTTGTTTGTTTGTTTTTAATGGAGAGCATCACCAGTTGTAAAAGTATAGATGATGAAAGCTTACAAAGTAAGCAGGGACTCTGGTGCCTAATCTTACATCAGTTGTTGCAGTTTCCTTGTATGTAGCTCCTCTTTTTTCCCGTTTGGTTCATTGGCACAACGATGTGGCTTATGTTTCTTTTTTAAGCATCTCTTTTATATACAATTCCATAATGTAATTCTGTAACTGCCTCTTGTAAGCTCTTCTTTCCTCCAATTCTTGTATTTAGTTTGAGGAAGATCGTATCTATCGTCACCTGGAGCCTGCCCTAGCTTTCCAGTTAGAGCTGAACCGGATGAGAAATTTTGACCTTACTGCCATCCCATGTGCCAATCACAAGATGCACTTGTATCTCGGGGCAGCCAAGGTGGAAGTGGGTACAGAAGTGACAGACTACAGGTTCTTTGTTCGTGCAATCATCAGGCATTCTGATCTGGTCACCAAGGTGGGTGCTGTACTTTCTTCTCTTTTTATCTTGGGTGGGGGCGCTATGCCATTCGGCTTGCAGTGTGTTAGTTCCCTGACCAGGGATCAAACCTGTGCCCACTGCAGTGGAAGCACAGAGTCCTAACCACTGGGCCACCAGAGAAGACCACGGGTGTTGTACTTTAATGGAAAGTTATCTCTGAGGGAAGGGACAGAGACACAGCCATGATTCAAAATCAGGTTTTCCTCTTGAATCAAGATTCTTGTTCTCTTTTATCCTATTGTCCAATAATCACCAGAAGTCTAAGAGTCAGTTCTCTCACAGAGGTAAATATTCCATGGAATAAAGGGCTTTTTTTCCCCTTTCATTTGATTTTTCTTGGTGGTGGAAGTATGATAATATTTACTTGAGAAAAGGAAAAGCATGCGAACAGAAAAACCACAGGGAAGTGTGGGTGATGATAGAGGATAAAATGAAAAGTTAAGAGATGACTCCATGGTAAACCTGTCTAAAAGTGGGGGTGGTTTCTGTACATAGCTGATATGTGACTTGTTCCTGCATCCCATAGCCATAACCTTTCTGCAACTTTTCCTCTCTAAACAGATTTCCTTTCTACGCTGCTCTGTCTGGCAGTTGTGACCCTACTAGGGTTGCAGCTCTGGGGGTGCCCAGGATCTCCACTTGTTGTAAGAAAATGGTACCAAACAGGCAGGAGGAAGGGTTGGTGGGAACTCTTTATCTGACCCTTGCTAGCCCCTGCTGCCTGTGGTCTTTGGGTTGACCCCAGGAAGAAAGATAAATAACATCTACATAACAGCCTTATGACTTGTCGGGTTGGCCAAAACCCAAACAAACTTTTTGGCCAAGCCTATAAAACACATTAATGTTGATGGTGGTTTTCTTTCCTGCATAGGAAGCTTCCTTTGAATATCTACAAAATGAAGGGGAGCGGCTCCTCCTGGAAGCCATGGATGAGTTGGAAGTCGCCTTTAACAATACAAATGTCCGAACTGACTGCAACCACATCTTCCTCAACTTTGTTCCTACAGTCATCATGGACCCATCAAAGGTACATTTCTCTGTTGCTTCACACCCAGCACCCGCCAGCACAGCAGACAGTCATTCTTATTTGTTTGCACTTGGACCTGGAAACAGGTACTTTCTTGGTCAGCTGACTGAACCCTTGCTCTTTGAAGTTTACAGAATGCTTATAGGACTGGGTTTCTGGGATGATATCAAAAATTTGATGTAACCATTGAAATCATACCTCAAAACTGAAGGTGTCTCTTTGTTCTGCTATGAAGCTTTACTTCTCTACTACCTGCCTTTGAGTTTCTGCTGAAAAGCATGTGATGGTGTCTGACTCCCTTGCTGTAGTGATCTCTGAGTAAATAACCTTTAAAACACAGTGATTTAAAATTTTTAAAAGCAATCATAATTTACCATGAGACTTAGCTGTGAGTAGAAATTTCATAATCATACATTTTAATTTATGTTTTTAATTTATAATTATGTTTAATTTACATTAGTACATACATTTTAATGTAATCATTAAATATTAACTCATAGTTTTGTTTGCTTTCATGGATATAGTTTAAAAGTGTTTCTAGTCCATTGTATTGCAGGATATATAAGCCACTAAAAATCTTGTGATATAATTTGTATATAATTAAATACATCCATTTAAGTATAAGGTTTAAAACACTGAAGGTGGTTTGATGTTATCTTGATGGTCACTTGTAAGCAGTACAAAAATATAAAACTTCTACCTCTTCTTCCGTTGGCAACTGGATATTTTATGATATTTACCACGATAGCAGTCCTATTTTGTTTAATTCCCAAACATTTCTCATCTGGTATAACTAACTTTGCTATCATTGGGCACTTTGGCAAAATTACTGCCTCTTTTTACTGGTCGTCTGATGGCCTTTGAGCAGTGACACACCTTCCCAAAGTGTCTAACCTATTTCTCTGTAGTATTTCCCACAGAGGAAGATTTGGTTGATATGGAATTCCACACATAACAATGTATGGTTTCTTCCCCGAGGCTCTATTCTAAAATGCATTCCATATAATTTAAGGAAGGGGAAAGCAAGGTGACTCTCTACTTGACCTTTTATCCCAGGTGTAATAAAGATGGTTGCTCTCTTGTTTCCACTCCCTCTAACCTTTTTATGATATTGTGGAATTTGAATAGGAGAACCAGTATATTTGAATAGGAGACCTCTTTCTCAAGAGCCATTGTAGGCATGGACTTTTGCTTTTTGAACTTAATGTTCAAAAGACCCGAGAAATCATTTTCTACTATTTTTTTTCTTCTAAACTCAAATACTGATTAGTTGCCTTGTCTGCCAGGAAAGCCAAGGTCAGGGCTACTTACTGAGTTTCGTCAAGTTTCATCATTCGGTTTAAGCAAAGGTTTTTTTGAGCGTGCTGGGATTGATGAAACTAGGAGAATTAAAATGTGCCCTGGACACTCTATCACTATGTATATTTGTAGATATGACTTAGCATTCCTCGATGAGTTTTTGCTATCAACGTCTCTGTTTCTACTCCAAATGCTCATATGCCCTGACTCTGTCTTTCTAATCATAGATAGCTGTCAATTTCCTGTATTTAGAAATTGTTGACTTTTGTTCCCTCAAAAAAAGAATGGATAGATATCTCTTGGTTAACAAGACAAGTGTGGGAATAGAGATGTTAACTCCTTGAAACTCATTTTAACCTGAAATTCTTTGGAACAGAAATACACTACAAGAGTGGCACATACTTCCAAAGAGCCACAAATGAAGGATGGAATGAGATTTTTAAAAAAAATTCTCTAAGACGTTGAGAAAGCATTTTAGAGAGATAACTTCATTTAAGAAAACATTATTTTGAGTAGTATGTCTTAGCTGCCTGTAACCATATTGGGAATAAAAAAATTCTTTTTTGCTTTAGTATGTCAGTAAGGAAAAATCACATCTAAGGCCACTTGGTTAAAATAACTCACCAAATCCTAAAAATGAGGGCCACTAAGCTGCCTTGGTATAAAGGTTAGAAAAATGAGGGAACATTTGCCCCATCTCTTTAAATCCTAGTTGGACTTAGCAGTGACCTAGCTTCAGGGTGCTGTTTAGAGAGAACATTCTAGCACCACCTACAAATTGCCTTTTTTTAATTTGTGCAATTTACCAAGAAACATATATTATAAAGTTTAATAAAATTGTATGGAAAAAAGCTCATGGTGGTAATTGCTATGTTGATTTAAGGTCCTGAAAGTGCAATGAAACATAGTTACCATGCATATAAATGCTACTTAATAGCTGTTTAACTAGAGATTTTATTCTTATTTGGGGCCTTCTCTTAAATCCCATGGCTTCTAATTTTAGATATTGCAGATCTTTGGCATAGAATATGAATACAATTGGGAAAGAGGAAGGGAGTTGCACAAATTAGGGTGTTGTGAGCCAGAGAAAACCACTCAAATGCCAGGCCAGCGTGAAACTGTCCCTGATGTGTTCTAAGTAAGAGTAGGGTTGGGGAGAAACTGTCTTTTTGGAAGGAATACATGGACACATCTCCAGGAACCAGAATCTGTTCCCTTTCCTCCCTTCCCAGAGATGGGCAGACCTGAATCAGATCCTAGATACAAGGTGCTTAAGTTTTGTGCTTGGTGATGTGTCTGTGTCAGATTGAGGAGTCCGTGCGGAGCATGGTGATGCGCTATGGAAGTCGGCTGTGGAAACTGCGTGTCCTCCAGGCAGAACTGAAAATCAACATTCGCCTGACACCAACTGGAAAAGCAATTCCCATCCGCCTCTTCCTGACGAACGAGTCTGGCTATTACTTGGACATCAGCCTGTACAAGGAAGTGACTGATTCCAGGACAGCACAGGTACAGTAGTTAAGCAGGCTCCTCAAAATTTTCACTTGGTTCCCCCAGAGAGAAGCCACTTTTCCTTGTTACAGAAAGACCAGAATTCACAGATCCCATTGTTCCACCTAGCGGGGGTTATCCTCACTCAGCTTAAATGGTTGCATGAACTTGAAACACTTCATTTGCCTCATAAGCCACCTCTGTCGTAATCCTGAATGTTTTGAAACCCTTAACCTTTGGTCATGAATTGGGGAGCCCTAACAGGTGCCAAGGGAACCTGACTCTAGAGTAATTGTACAATTAGGGTTCTTGGGCTACTTGTCTTTTCTGATCTGATTTGTCCTTGTTCCTGTTTTCAGCCTAGTTAGACCACTCATTGGCAAGGAAAGGAAGGAGAATTGTTGAAGTATGAAATATCTCAAAGAAAGAAATTTCAACGTAATATAATAATATCTTGAGCAAGATCAAGCAGACATTTTATCTTATTTACCCTTTGTTCCACTTACACACACTATCTTGCCTTCCAAGAGTTCAGAGTATCATATCTATAAAAAAGCAAAGTGGCAGACTTTAACCTATTTTTTCAGGTAGAAGAATTGAGAAAGTGAAAATGAAAAGTGACTTTCAAAGTAGATTGGTTGTATGATAACAGAGAATTCCCTTTTAATCTGTTTGATCACCTTAGTTTCTAACTCTTTGGGCCATTTACTGTGGTACAGGATTTAGCTTCATTCACCACTATTTACATCTTTTTAAGAACTGGGATGTTAATTTTAGGTCTCTGGCCCGAACGTGGCAAGTGCCTTTCTTCCTGTTAAAGGATGAACTTGCTCCTTTGTACGTGTACACACGATCTCGGTCTATTCTCTGTGTTGGGTGATGAAGAGATTATGTGTCTCTTGTTTTTATCTACGTCCTTTTAAGTCTGGGAACAGCAGTAAGAAGAGACTTTTTTGCCAGGATTTTGAAGACAAATTTTAAAACTCTGGGTTTGGACAGTTGTCTGAGCGACCTTTCATTTCGTGCTTTGATTCCCACGTAGATGGCCAGAGAAATCTATCCTGTGAGAAGTGAACAGTTAACACAGAAAGTGCGCACAAGAGTGCAAGGGGTGAGCAAGAGAAAGAGTATTCAATAATTTTCGCGGCATTTGATGTTTTTCAGGACAACCTTAAAGACATTTTCAGTCAAAGCTTTCCATGGGCAGTGATGTTTTTAATTAACTTCTACAATGGCTTCAAGGCAGTTCTATTCTTGTGAAAAATAAGATGGCCACTTGAGATTTTAATGTGTTTGATAAATATGTTTGTTCTCCATAACTACTCCCCCTCTCCTTTCTTTTATTAGAAAGCTCTGCGATTTTCCTCATGCTGGCCAGTGGTGACACAGGGACATGAGAGGCACAAATGCCTTTATTCAGGGTTTAGTAGAAGGAAATGGCAACCCATTGCAGTATTCTTGCCTGGAAAATCCCATGGACAGAGGAGTCTCACAGGCCATGGGACCCTCACAAAGAGTCGGGCACGACTAAGTGACTTACGTTTGGCACAACAAGTATTTGAAAAAATAAATGAGCTGCCTTTTGCCTGAGGGAGCTCCCTTCTTACCGTGGGTCCTATGTATCTAGGAAGCCCTGAAGGAAGGGGTGTCCCTCAGATTGCAGTGGCCACTGCCAAGTGTGAATGCAGGAGCGCACAGCTGGAGGGGGGAGCTAACAAGAGAAGGAGCTTCCCACTCGGTTCTGGCACTCCAGAAGCCTCCCTGATGCTTACCAGCAATTATAGTTTTTTCCTTTCTGTGCTCTAGTGAGTCTAACAACATAGGACTGTGCGTATCATTCAGTCATTTGTTCGTTAATTTAACATTTATTGACCACTTACGATGTATCAAGCAGTAGGGATACAAAAGTAAAAAGTGATATTTCTTCTCAAGAAGTTTACCCATGATGGAAGAAGACAAATAATTTGTTTCTCTGTTGTATGATTTGATTTGTGCCATCAAAAAATAAGTCCATGGTTCTAAGGGAGCAGACTGTATGGGATCAGAGATTTTTTTTCCAGGAGAAGCCCTTTTGATGGCCTCTGGTAAAAGGTGTATGATAAATAAAATACGTACATATGTTCATGAATTTGTAAAGTATATACTTTATCAATTTTTAATGACTATGGCCATGATAGCAGAAAATGGAATTAACATAGGTAACATAGATAACTATCTAATATAATACATCTAATATATTTAATATGTATCTGTTATAACAGTTATGTTATCATTCAGAGACTTTCAGGGCCATCCATTGTTATCAACCTCTTGTTCAAGAATAATTTTTCATTCTTTCTGTCAGCAAAGAGCAAGGTTGACTGGCTTGAGTTTCATTTTATTTCACTTTCCTTGTATAATCTTTGTGGTATTAGCTATCCTGAGCACTGATGTCAGGCAGAGTAGGGAGATTTGAGTAATCCATTACATAAGTCCATTGACTTCCAATGTTCAGTGTAAGAGAGAAATATACATTTCAAAATCATCTTTATTGAGATAAAACTTAGATGTAATAAAAGGCACTCATTTTATGTGTACAGTTTAATTCATCCTGAAATTGTACATACCTGTGATCACCATCACAGTCATGATAGAGACCACTTGACATCCTCAGAAATTCTCTTTATTCTCCTTTGCAGGCAAAGGTAAGGGCACCCACCAGGCACCCACCAGTCTGCTTTCTAATTTTATAGAATAATTTTTGCCTGTCCTGGAATACCAGATAAATGAAGTTAGACAATATGTACTGTTTTGTGTCTGGCTTCTTTGGTAAACGTAGTGTTTTTTGAGAATCATCCGTGTTTTATGGATCATGGATGTGCTCCTTTTTATTGCTGAGTAGTGATATACCAAAATTTTTATATTCATTAACCTGTTGATGGGCATCCGAGGTTTTATTTTTCAGTTTGGGCTATTGTGAGTAAAGCTGCTGTGAACATTCATTTCCAAATATCTGTATAGATTTGTTTTCATTTGAGTAAATCTATGAGTACAATTATTGGGGCGTAGTAAGTTTAATTTAACCACGTTAAATTCCCACCAGCAGTGAGAGTACCCAGAGAGCTTTCTCCAGCCTGCTTTCTCAGCCCACACAGTTATGTTGCTTGAATGACCAGCCTGACTTTATCCCAGACCTCGCAAAACTGTCCCAGTTGGTCTTGTCTTTCCTAATAGACAGGACTGTATTGGATTGGCCAAAAAGTTTGTTTGGATTTTCCATAGGATCCTCTGTAAAAACCCAAGCAAACTTTTTGGCCAACTCAATAGTTTAAAGAACCTATTGCTTTTGCTCTTTTTCCCCCCCTTATTTTGACGTGGGTTATCTCCTCTAAGTCCAGTTTTTACATACTTACACCCTAGCCTCACTTAACACTTTGAATCTCTTGAAACATTTCTATTTCTGCCTCCCACATTACTAAGACATTGCTAATTCTACCTCCCACCTGGGGACTTTCATCATTAGCTCTGTGGAAGAGGATTGGGAGCTCGATTCTGTGGGTCTTTAAGCAGTCCACAACAGATTTTGTCCAGAATAGGACCTGACTGACAAGTAAGTAGAACACGCTTGTTCCTCTTGATCTAAAGGGCTAACGATTTACTTACTTGAACTGTACCCAGGATTTAGGAGAATACCTCATTCTCTCCTGGTGCCTGTTTAGCAGGCCTGCAAATCTGTTCATTAATGGTAGACTTAAGCTTATATTATTTTAGGCCCGAAGAGATAGGTGGGTATACACACATACCCTCACTTCCCAGTCTCCATTTGTATTCACTGCACTGGGAATCTATGTTTTATGTATTCATGCATAAAGTGCCTAGCTTAGTGTCATACAACCTCTGGGCACTCAATAAATATTAATTGAATTGAAATAATGGCATCCCTTATAAATATTCATAAGCAAATAAAACTAAATATATGAAATATGAGGTACTCTTCTAGAAATATTTGAGTTAAAATGATTAAAAACTGGTGTGATTTTATTATGTGACAATATAGATATTGCAGGGTCTACTCACTAGTTGTAGACGCAGTATACTGGGGGAAATATATCTGTATGTGTATTATATTTAATAAAATGTATATACTTTTTACTAAAGGCTCTGTCTTATGAGCTCACAAGAACCAGCTAGCTAGGTGGATGGGTAAAATCTACTTGTGTCAAATCTTTGAAGCCTTTGTGTAGCTAATTGTACCTATGAAGTACCTTCTGAGCCTGTGGACTATAAAGTGTAGGTGACCCGGTAGAGCCTTGACCTGGCCTTCTATCTTTGAAGAAAGAGCAAAGTTCTCTTTGGTGCATAGCTGTTCCTCAACTTAAATACTAGGACTGCTTAGTTGGTTAGTTGACCTTCATTTCTGAATATGGGATTCAAGTCATTTTGACAGGCAAGTATTATCAGTCTGTCTCTGAAACATAAAATTTACTCTGGTGCTTTCTCATTGATTTCGACTAATTCAAAAGTGAGAGGAGGAGTGTGTGATTTGTGGTTGGTGTCATACTATTTTTTGGAGTTGGTTAATCTGCAGAGGTGAGAGTACCATGTACCCAATGTTAAGAGGTGTATCTTAGCTATTCAACTCACCAAAAATGTGTTTTAAGAAATAACATTTGTGAAAAAAAGTCACTTTAGGCAACTCATGTGATTTTTTTTTTCCCTCTTGTCTTTTAATTCCCCATGCCATCCTCTTTTTCTTGCAGATCATGTTTCAGGCATATGGAGACAAACAGGGACCATTACATGGAATGTTAATCAACACTCCGTACGTGACCAAAGACCTGCTTCAATCCAAGAGGTTCCAGGCACAGTCCTTAGGGACAACATACATATATGATATCCCAGAGATGTTTCGGCAGGTAAAGGTGGCTACCTGGGGGTGGGGGCTCTGACGTGTGCCAGAGAGGCAAGATTTTTCCTGAATTGTCGTCAGATACAGCTCACACTGAAATAGGACACTTTCAAAAGGCAGTAAGTGTCTTGACCTTGTTCTCACTTCTCTCTCTTCTGGGGTTGTGACTGCCAGCTCAGATGGTAGATGGTTCTTTGTGATGCCCAGGAAGAATGGCAAGGATAGAGGCCTCTGCTGAGTAGGAAAGAGTAAATGGAGACTCCGCACCTCTGATAGTCTGTGTGAGGGGCTACACCCCTCTGTGTGAGGGGCTACATTCAGGTGTCTACTTCCAAAGCCTGTATTCAAGTCAAAGAGAGATTTGAAATGTTGGTTCTCATTTCCCAAGATAACCCAGGTCTCTAACTGATAGCCTAGGTTAATATGATGAGAATCAGTATATAACATATACAAATGGATATAGAGTTCATGGTACACAGTTTAAAGTATCAGTTCTTTTGTGGGAGATTTATTACAGTGGAATAAAAACTAGTGTGAGAAAATATGACATTATGAATCTCATCCTCCATATGAAAATAAATTCCTTTGATCTGTATGGTGAATCATGTCTAGGCTGCAGATTTTTCTTCCATCAATAGAAGGCAAGAAAAGTATATCACCAGCAGAAAATGCAACAGATAAAGAAGAAGGTATCAAAAGAATACTGAATTTGTTCTTAAAAAAAAAAAAATCTATGAATATAGAATTTTCCCAAGTCTCCTAGTCAAAAATACCAGCGTTACCACATTTGAATTTTAATAAAGTAATATATGTGGTCTTAGTAAATAGTCTATTTGTAATTCCTGTATTATTCAGAAATACGAGAGATTTCCATTATGTAGCCATTTGTTTACAAGGTCTCTCTCTTGACACATAGCTGTCTTCATTCAGTATTACTAGTATTGTCAGCCTATAAGTTGAGTGTTGATTCTGTTCCCTAGTGCTGGTGCCATAAAAAGAAATCACTTTCTATATAATTTATCCTATAGAATAGACATAAGCACAGTGATTTGGACTTGTAGGTATGAATGAGTCATCTTGGTTTTAAATGTTGCTGTGAGTCAAGCAGAGAAACAACCAAACTAGTTCCCACTTGATGCCCCATTCATTTTGCTAATATGAAATTTGAAATGGACATCAGAATGGTTTAAAAATGATGTGTGTCTCTGTTTTCTCATATTTGAGCAGACTTGATCTGTACGTGTACAATCAATCAATCCACCTCTAGTGAGCTAATTCCCATGTATGGGCCTGTAGCTTTGGAAATATACTAGAGCAGGCATCCCCTGAACCTCTAGTAGAAACTCTATTCTTGTGTTCCTGGGTTTGCTTTGTATTAGCTGAGGTATCAGTCACTTTCCTGGTTATTCTTCTATGGCCAAGTTTCTCTAGGATTTTTCTTCCTTTTTTAAAGAGGTATTGTTGCTACTTTAGTTTTTTATTTTAATTTTCCCAGGACATTGTTAGGTCCATTGTGTTTGTTAATGGTCTCATACTAATTCATGATCCCTCAGTAGTTTAATGTTATTGGCAAAGCATCTGATTTGGGGCATGTAAAAAACATTATGTGAAAAATAATTACAAGTCTATTTTAACGGAGAATGGGAACTCTAGAATTTGGTCTAACATTTAGATGCTCAGTAGAATGCTTGGAAAAGAAAGAGCAAAACTAAATTGACCATGTTTTAGTATTTATTTTGTTCATGTTGAAATGCTGATTGTTACTGATTAGTCAAACTTTTCTCCTCCTTTAGTCCCTGATCAAGCTCTGGGAATCTATGTCCTCTCAAGCATTCCTTCCACCGCCCCCTCTGCCTTCAGACATACTGACTTACACTGAGCTTGTGTTGGATGATCAAGGTCAACTGGTTCACATGAACAGGCTTCCAGGAGGAAATGAGGCAAGTCCTGGAGATTCCCCTCCCCACTTTCTTATCTCTGTGCCCACTAGTATCAGCTTTCTATGGGGGATGGTCATTAAATAGTATTAAATAAGATCTGAGTGGCAGAGGCAGCATTGGTAGAAGTAGTCTAGTCTTATTTATAGAAGTCGTAGTCCTATTGGTAGAACTCTTTAGCCAGAGAACACAGACTGGACAGCAAGGATTATCCTTAATATTTTAGGTGTGATAATAAGATTACATTTTTTTGAACGGTATTACAATATTGCTTTATAAAAAAGAGTATTGTCTTCTGTTAGAGATACCTACTAAAGTAGTTACCGATAAAATGATCTAATGTCTAGGAGCTGCTTCAAAATTATGTTGGGATGGGAATGTGGAGTGCAGATGAAACAGGATTGGTCATGAGTTGTTAACTGAAGCTCAGTGGTAGATACACAGGAATAGATTAGTTTCTCAGTTTTTGTACACATTTGAAATTTTGGGATTTTTCTATGATAAAAGCCTTTAAATATTTCTTGATGTTTTTTCTTATTTGGATCCTTACTGGTGTATGGTTTTTAGTATGTTTTTCGTGCTCAGGTAATTTGATCTAGTGCTGTTGTGAGCATGGGGAATTTTTTCTTCGTAAAAGGGCTCCATCAGAACCAGAAGTTTATACATCAAAGGAGGTAACAGAGAACCCGTGACTCATGCGTTTTTAGCTTTAGATTCCTTTTTCCTCTATAACACTGTTAATAATGATGTATGGTCATATTCTGCCCCATGCGTTGAGATTCTTCCTGATTCTAACTGTGCTTCTAAAGTACAGTTATAACAACAATGATAACAGTAGTAATAAGCCTAAAATGAGATATGTTATTTTAACCTTAGAAATCATCCCTGGATAAAACTGGTCCCTTAGAAGGAGTAATCTCTACCTGAGTGTTCACCATAAACAGACTGGATAGACCTTCGGAGATAAATGCAATTATTTCCCTTTTTATTCAATATCTTTTTTTCAAAAAATTTTGCTAAACGTACAAGGTGCATGACCGGAGCTGCCAAATTTAGATTGTTTGATATTAAGATGGACACAAGCATTGGACCCAATGGAGGATGTCAGACTTGCAGGAGTTCTAATCTAATGCCTCAACAGATAGCAAAAGTGAGAGGCTAGGGAGGAAGGATGTATTGAATTTTGACAAGAGTAGGTATATGTGTACTTGTTAACACACAGTTGCAGCAGACGTTTATGCCACTGTGTGTAGCATCTGCTTAGTGAAGCCTTCAGCAGAAAGAAAAGCCTCATTGTGCTAGACTTAAATTCTGATTCATTGAACAGTATCGTCTTCAGGAATGGAAGGCACCCTTGTGAACATGGGACTGAGAGAAAAACGCTTTTAACTACTGTAATTAAAACACAAAATGAGATTTTTGGCCACGTGAAAGCTAGCCACAGCACCGGATAAAACCTCTTGCCACGATCTTTCTGTCCTGCTTTCTCTCTGCTCTCATTCTGCGTTTGAGCAAGTGGAGACTGGGGGAATAGTGAAGTCCCAGAGGGACAGAGCTCTGTTCTTGCTGAAATTACAAGCACAGAGCTGCCTGGGCATGAACATGTAGTGTTTACTCTGCCAGTATGAATACAAATAGTCTTATTATACGGACTCTGTACCCAAAGACACCCACCCACCCACCCACACACACACACACACACACACACACACACACACACATGAATAAAAAAAAAAATTAAAGGTTTTTTTTTAACCCTTTAAAGACTCAACAAACCTGGGTGGAAAGGGATGTCTTAACGGCACAGGACTATGGCTGGGAGCAGCAGACCATGTGTTTCCCTTTGCTCAGTGGTTTAATAATGATCTTGAAATCTAGAAATCTAATCGTATTAAAAAATTTTTTCTTCTTGCGTTTCGTCAGTTTTGCCTTTCATCTTGTCCCACTCTTCTCCCTCCTCAGTTGCCTGTTTTCTTTGTCCTCTTTTCCTTTCCATCAAATGACCGAGTAGGATTGAAGCTGAGCATCAGCTTGCTGTTTGCGTCCTTGAACTCTGGAGGGGCGAGCAGGTAGTGACTACTGCCCGGCATGGCTGGTGAAGTCAGTCAGTGGCCAGCGCTAGATTATAGGGCCCCCGCGTGACAGGAATGAGGTCGGGGTTATTAGTATCAGACTCTGTTACCGAGAGCTGGAACGTACAATGGAGCATGTCCACTGAGAGACTGACCAGTCTGAAGATGGAATTTCAGCAGGCAGAACTCAGAGGGACAGCCTTGCCCAAGAGATGAGCGGGTGGCAGGGGGATATATTTCTTTGTGCCGGGCCCAGTTTTATCAGGGCAAGTTGACTTTCAGCAATTGCCATTTAATTTTCTTTGGCCAAGAGACAACTTTGTCATGAGTCTGGCACTCTACATATTACCCCAAGAATGATGTGAGGGGAAGGAAAAGAGCTCATGCTGATGAGGGAGCAAATCGGTCTGATCTCAAAGAGAATGGGCATCTGAACGGAGCCTTGAGAAATAGTTTTATTAAAGACAGAGATAAAAAAATGACCTGTTAATGTTCCAGGAGCCAAGGTGCGATGTAAAAGCATCGATGCTACATAGACATTAAATCATCATAATTGGTGTTCTCCAGAGGTGGCGGCTCCACCAGGTCATCATGGTGGGTGATACTGCATTACCTTGAAGGACTGGAGTTTCTGGGTTTCAAAGCCAGCCCACGGATATAAGGCATACAAGTAAAACAAGAGATTCCTGCAGAGTTTCCCCATGAATTGAGATGCTTCTCCCCATAATCAAAGGCAGAAAACCTGCACTTACCAGACCATCGGCTGGGTGGGTAGCCAGTCTTTCTCCCCAATTTTTTTTTTCCAGGACAGTAAATAGGTAAAATGGTGATGGGACCAGAACTTGGAACAATTCAGTTCCATTTAGTTTTAGGGAACTTGTTTGCCATTTGAGGAAGAATATTGGCTGTTTCAGCAGAGATGTGACCTGCATTTCGAACACTGTGGCTGTGTTAAAAGCAAGAGAGAGAGAGAGAGAGCTTTTCTGAGGTGGTGTTAGCTGCTGTTTCTTTTCTATTTTCCTAGTTGTCCCTTTCCCATCGAGAGATGTAACTGAAGGAATGCCACCTTATGCATGATGAAAGCTATAGGAGAATACATTTTTCTCATTGTCAGATTTTGAATGGCATTGCGTTTAGTATGAATTTAGAGTAGGAATAAAAAAGATGTAGACCAAATCTGTGAATTGCGTTCCTTGCAAATAGCTCCAAAGATGAGTTGTCTAGGATTTTTTTTTTTCTAATAGTTTCAAGTAAAGAAGAAAATTGAGGAAAATCTGATTGCAAAATAGACTAAACTGATTTCACGCTCCTGTGATGGGCACTGTATGTAAATACCCAGCTGGATGAATGTGTGCTGTTGAACCTGGATACAAAAGAAGTGCAGCTAACCAACAGTTGTACTTCACCACTTCTCAATTTGGGGGGAATTGTTTTCTTTTTCCTGCCAGTTTGCTAATCTGTTTTGATCATTTAGTGGAAGCTGTAATTGCAGGTGGGAACATTTTGAGTAACAGTTCACAATCCAAGGCAGCTGCTTTTCGCACCAAATCCTGTTATTAAAAAGCTCAGGCTAAGATCAAGCCAACGGCTGATAACCGACTTGACGGAGAACAACTTAACTTTGCCCAGAAGGACAAAGAAAGCACTGGCCTTCTTGAAACTGAGTTCTTACTTATTCTGAAATGTTATTAGCATCCTTTTATTAAATTTCCTAAACTGCTCTGTGAACTACGTGATGAATCTCCAAACCAGGCAATGATGAAAGGTACGATAGACAGGTACCTTTTATAGCAAAATTAGTGTGGATAGAAATGAGGGCCCTGTTATCCTTACTGTTTTAAAACACAGGCTTTTTAACAATATGAATCCATCCATTCCCTCTCATTGCTCCTGTCATAATGAAAAACAGTGATAAGAAGATGATGCTGTGTCTAGAAGCAGTTATAATAATTAGGTTTAAGATGTGTACTCTGAAAAGGATTGGTAGTTAGAGACTGGAATTCTTGCGTGGCACTTCATTATTTCCTTAAACTTTTTTCTGAGGGTTAAGTGTGTTTCAAATTGAATGCAATTTAATGGTCACCTCCACATACATACTACCAGGCTTAAAATTGTAGTGGCTCCAAGACTTCATTTTTTCAGATGGGCACTAGGTGTCAGGGTTTTTCCTTCTCAGCAGTCTAGCATTCAGATGAGCCTCTTGAATTGTCCTGCATTGGGAGGCAAATCTAGTGATAGCCTTCTCTTTTTTTCAGTTGGTCTGGTAGGCTTTACCTCATTTTCCTAGAACGTGCCATTGCGTTTTTAACCCTTTGGGTGGAGATCTGTTGAATCTTATATCATGACTGCACATTTTCACGGGAAACATTTTTTTTAGGGGATGATTGAAGAGGGAAAAAAGTAGTATAAATTAAAGTTGAAAGGCTAGCTGCCGTTCTGACTGGTATCTTGGTTTCAGCTCTGCCTTATATTCTGAGGAATGAAATGGTGGCGATTAGGAATTCAGTTCTAAAACTGCTCAGCCCAGCCCACATTTAGTTGTCATGTAATTGTTGACAAAGCACTGTTGTCCAGTTCTACCAAAGTATAAACATCTTTTTGATTTTTTTTTACTACAAAATATTGCAAGCCTATAGAAAAATTGGAAGAGAGATATGATAAATATCCCTGCATGTATTGACTAGCTTAAACAAATTTTACCATTTTGACCCTGCGCCTCACTGATTTTTTGCTATAGTCCTTTGAAATAGCTCGTTTGAGTATAAAAACAAAAATAAAATGTAGGAGTTGGGTAAGGAAGTTGGTAAGCTTATCTAAGTTTGAAAGATTGGAAGAAATTAATTAGTAGATCCATTTTGACAGTTCTTAGGCTGGACCTCTTAACCCAAAGGACCTCTTATTTTAGAAAAAACACCATAACCCTCTATCTTAATTCACTTGGTTGACATTTTCCATACCCTCAAAGGAATTGCTTGGGCTTTCCTCGACTCTGCTCCTAGTGAACCCATTATCCTTTGAAACTGACTAGAAAGAGCATTTGTAGGCTTGAGTATGGAAAGCATTGACCATTTCTCATGCAAACAAAACCCAAATACTTTTCTAGTTTAACATTAGGCCTTTGCATATTGTTTTACTCGATTAAACCTCAGAATAGCTTCAGAATGGGAAGCTGATTTGAGTGTATTTTACTATGCTTTTGTCTTATTCCTTTGAAATCAGTTTACTTTTTCATGCTGGGTGTGGAAATTGAGTCCATATCAGTCTTTTAGATATGTGTTGGAAAAGAGGCATGTTTGTATTGTAGCATGCTGAAGGTGAGCTGTGAAATAGACCTGAGAAAAGCAGATCTGAAAAACAGGATCATGGTCTGTGCACTGATTGTTCAAGTTATAAAAAGAGACTAATGGTCCTTGCCACCAATCTGTCCCTAAAGATGGAAGTGTGTTTGTAAGTGCTTTGAGATCCTCAGCAGAAAACTATCACATTCCACTGATGACGTATAAACATTCATACTTTGCACTTACCTTTTTTTCATCAAGGACTTTAAAAAACCAATTTTGAATCCTTTTAGCCTAGCAAGATAGGAATTTCAAGTATGGAAAAAGACATATTATGAAATACACGGTAAGATAGTTTTATTTAAAATTATTGTGTACATTTCTTCTTTTAGCCTCTAAGTGAGCATGTTCAGTTATAATTCTTTGAAATGATCTTCAGGACCAAAGTTGAGTCCCTCATGAGAAAAATAGTGAGTCTAATTTTGAAAGCTAGGTCTTCCTGCCATGGAATTACTTCTAATGAATTCCTAACTCTTTTGGGATGTGTATAGTTTTCTTCAAATTCCCTCCTAATGTCTGTCTTCGGAGCTGGAGATTTCTCACTGATTCTGACTCATTTCACTAGTAGCAAACCAAGGCCCAATGAACCTGACTGACTTGGGAAATCCTCATGTATCCCTTGGCCAACCAAAGTGGCACTTGCGGAGAGGGCCCCTCAGTGCCTTTCCAAAAGTAAGTCCTGGGACTTCCCTGGTGGTCCAGTGGCTAAGATTTTACCCTCCAGTGCCAGAGGCATGGCTTTGATACCTGCTTGGGGAGTTGAGATCCCACATGCCTCGTGGCCAGAAAAACAACAACAACAACCAAAAAAACCCCATAAAAACAATATTGTAACAAATTCAATAAAGACTTTTTAAAAAATGGTCCACAGCAAAGAAAATCTTAAAAAAAAAAAAAAAAGCAAATCCTAAAGATAGCCTTTAAACAAAAGGATGTCCTTGCTAGCATTTTCATACATCTTAATTTTTAAGACTTTACGGAAAAAGGCTGTGATATAGCACCCTACGACAAGTAATTTTACAGCTCCAACTCAAGGCAATAATGAGCATCAGGACAGCCACAGATGACGCCCAAGGGTGAGGTGTGGGGTGGCGCGTCAGAGCTCAGCATGCGTTTACATGGTTTCTAGGTGAGGCTTCCTCAACTGTGGTGGGCTGGTTGACTACCCTGTCAAACCAGTTTCTCCGGGGCCCCGTTTCTCAACACCACTGACTTGTATGTGCTCCTTTGCCTGTATGTTTTAAAACGAGTATGTGTATTAAAATATTTTGTGTGTATGTATTAAAATCAGTGTGGTTTCATGTACATATATAGTACAGGAAAAAATGATTCCTCTGTTTAAAATTATTACTTCTAATCTTTGGTAACATTTCTGAAGAATTAGCCTCTGAGAAGAAAGTTTTTTTGCTCCCAAAATGATATTTTTCTTATCCTTTCATTGCTTTTGAGGGTTGAGGTAAGTTTGTTCAGCCATTTTTGAATTATCCAAGCATGAAAAAAAAAGAGTTTTTCAGCTGTTAAGGAAATTGTTTTCAGCTCTTTTGTGTGATCATATGACACTAGGCAATGGAACATGATATCCAGCAGATAATACAATATGGAAAGGCATTGACATTATTTTCACCATGGTTTTTCTGAACGGCACAGATTAAGTCAAATATTATAATTCCCTATGGTTTAAAAATGCACCTTTTAAGACCTATACAGTATTTTCTAATATTTCATGAAGTATTTTTTCCCATGAGTTTCTGAGTTTAAATTGCAATTATTTTTTGGTAGTATCAATTAAAAGTGAAGATTCAATACTCTACCCAACATACAAAAGCAAGGAGAAAAGGTAGCATTTTGTTATCTGTCTGAAAAGGAACTCAAGTTCAGCTTCCTTCTCTCTGGATCTTCGTTTTTTGACCTTCATGATGCAGAGGCTGCCTATATCTGTTTTGGCTCTCATGTTCTAGGATTCTTTGTATATCTGCCCAAGGACCTTGTTGGATGGTCATCTTCCTGGCATTAGCGATAGAAGCACAAAAGTCACTGGAGGCTTTGCCAGAAACACTCAACTTTTAGATTGTCAGCATGGGAAATAAAGCTTCAGTGTCTCAGCCACAATCTAACCTGTATCTAAATCCATATAGAAAGATATTATTATAGCTGAACTCAAAAGTGTGGAGATATAAGAAATGCAGGCAAGGCAAAGACATTCCCTTTCTGCTTCCCACGGCATAGCTAGACTTGATGAATGCTTCTTACATCCCTGAAAACAAATTCCTGTCCTGTTCTGCCCCTTAGTTTTCCCTTCAGATTTCTTTATTGAGCTTAGCATTGTTGTTTTACTTTGTGACAACAGCAGCTTTGGAAAGCGCAGGTGGGCACGTGTGCATATGTACACTTGCACATGCTATTCACACTGATAGTACAATTAATGTGGATGTCAATTTGGGTGTTAATTTTGGGTCATGATTAGTGTTGACACTTTGTGTCAGACTAATGGCATTTATGGGCACCATCAGAATAAATGTTAATGTTATCATGTTTTTATTATCTGTTATAGTAACATTAAACCAAGGTCCTCCCAGGAGAAAAAAATACATATATGGATAGATAGATAATGCCTTTCTGTATCACTGGTGTTACTCAGCGAGAAAATGACATCTCAGGGCAGAATCCTAATCACTGTTTGGAGCATCAGAAATAATGATCACCTCTGATCGGAGGTTGTGAATAATTCATTCGGTTTGATTTTCACGTCCTGTCCAGTGATACTTTTCAAACCAAATGTGTTTCTACAGGAAAATAATGGTCCCACTTCTTATGGAAATACTGTGGCACAAATCATTTTACCCACATAAAAACAGTTAAATAAGACTGTTCTCTTCTGCCTGCCTTCTCCTCCCCAGCCCCCTCCTCTCTCCTCGGTGCGTGTTTATTCCAGGATCCGACTGTGGCCAAAGAAATATTTTCTTCCTTAGAACTTGTATAAAGAAAACAAATATTTATTTCTGCTTATCCTCACCTTATTTGCAGTAACCCTTTTGATCCTCTTCCCTTTCTCACTTTAAGGTAATTAGTTTAGGTGGATAATCCTGCACCTGAGAAATCTGCTAATTGGAACATTCTGTTATCAAAAATAATCTGAAACTAGATGTTTTTTAAAATAATGAATTATGGCTATACTAATGAAACTCTAATTGGCCGTAAGTGCCTAGAACCATTGGGTGAGTCTGTGCCTGGGTGACATGGTGGTCAGAGAAGTCTGTGGCACTTCCAGGGCCCCAAAGCCCGAGCCTGAGACTCCTGAGGCCACAAACCCACCCACTCTCCCGATCACGTCTCAGGCTACGTGTTCTCCTTTTGTTGTTTCCTTAGCTCTCCGTCCTGGAGTGTCCATTTCACTAGGTTTCATTGCATAGAAACATTGGAGGGGGAGAGGGGCTGAAAACAAGGGAATTCAGTGATGGAATTTCCTTCAGTTGTTATTTTTAAGTTAATATACAAGGCAGCTTGGCTTTAGGTGAAATCAGTGAATGTCATATTCCTGATCACATTATCACACTTGTGTATGCTTTTATATGGCAGTTACCGAATTTTCAATATAATATACCCCATTGTGTGTATAATATAGATAGACCCTGTTCATATAAAGTAATTTGACTGAAAAACTTAACGGTGTCCTAATTAAACAGGAGGCAAATATGACTGTCTTCTGAAGTAATGACCCAATCCTCTGAGACAAAGCTATTCTTAGATAGAATATTTTGAATCATTTCTCCTGAATGTTGTGACCCCCCCCCCCCGCCCCCGCCTCTAAATCGAACAAGAGCGGAGGGAAGCGCTTTTCAACCTAGTTTTCATCATCAGACAGAAAGTATTTTGCATTCAGAAACCATTTCCAGTATCAAATTCAATTCTGTCAAGTGATTAGTTGGGTTGGGTAGAGAATAACTTAAACACGCGAAGCTGGGATGGCCGTGGCGCTTCTGCACTGGAGGACGGCGGTTGCTGGGCTCAGGTTGCAAGCCCCTTTCTGGCGACTGCGCATGGCAGTGTGGGTGATTGTGTTACATGGCTCCGCAGCTGACACAGACCTGCGTCTGTTGACACCATGTGCTCCTCCCCAGGACCGCTGGAAGAAACAGGGGAGCGGGCGAATTGATACCCTGCCTGCCTATCAGTGGCAAACGTCCTTTTATGTACATATGCTTACAAAGCTCTTTAGCCCCCTTCAAGATGAAAGGCTCTGTATAAATATGAGCTTTCGATTTTAGTACATGTTTGCAATACATGTGGTACAGTCCTAAATATGTATTTAGCTGATAGGCACTGTTCTTGTCTATTGTACAAATATTGACTTTAAAAGTATAAATATGTATTTAACCATCAGACCAGAAAAACACTGAAGCAGTTACTTCTCAGGTAGAGATATTAATATTGTATAAACCTATATATGCATATGTTTACATTATACCACATCAGTGCAGCGCATTTCTTTAAAAAAAAAAAGTCGACGAGAGCCCCAACAGAGTTCTTGATGTTCTGCTCCCTTTAAGGTGAGTCCTGATTTTAAATTTTCATATGTTTATTCCCTTCTTTCTAATTTTATATAAATGTGATCTGTTGTAGTGTAAGTAAAACCTGGAGTCAGTTCCTCTCAAGCCTGAGAAATCTGTTAGGTTGGTGAGATTTTTTTTTTCTCCTTAAATTTTTTTTTTCCACTATGAAAATGTTCAAACGCACACTGAAATAGAGTTAATATATAAGCTCCCATGTACCTATTACCCAATGAAGAAATATTTTGTAGTTTTTTTTTGCACCCTACAACATACAGGACCTTAGTTCCCCAACCAGGGATTGAACCTGTGTCCCCTGCATTGGGAGTGCAGAGTCTTAGCCACTGGACCACCATCTCCCTCTGTCAATTTATAAAATTTTTAAGTTATCAAGGCATAAGCATATTTGAAGAAATTTGGAAAATGGGAAAAAATTCAAAGTCCCATCATCCTAAATTACCATCCCATTTTGCTGTTTTCTTTATTTCTATTCCTTCTACTCCCCAACATGCTTTGCTTTCAGAGATAGAGAGTGTGTGTATATGTATGTGTCTGTGTTGTAACACTGTGTGCTTACAGTATGCCAGGTAAGATTCTAAGATTTAACATGTATTTGTCTTCACAGCAGACTGGGTTTTTATTACCCCATTTTACTGATGAGGAAATTCAGGTATATAGAGATTAATATCTTACCTAAGGTTATGTGGCTAGAAAACTGCCTGAACTTCTATTCTGTCAGAGTCAGATTCCATTAGATTCAGATTCCTTGCATCTGGTTTCTGAATCTGTGTTCTTAACCACTACCCCGCTTTTCCTCTCGGTTACTAGAGTATACATGCAATTTGGTTATCCTTTGTTGTTGTTAAGTCACTCAGTCATGTCTGATTCTTTGAGGTCCCATGGACTGCAGCACGCCAGGCTTCCCTGTCGTTTACTGTCTCCCAGAGTTTGCCCAAACTTAAATCCATCGAGTCGGTGATGCCATCCAACCATCTCGTCCCCGGCCGCCCCCTTCTCCTGCTGCCCTCAGTCTTCCCCGGCATCAGGGTCTTTTCCAGTGAGTCGACTCTTCGCATCAGGTGGCCAAAGTATTAGAGCTTCAGCTTCAGCTTCAGTCCTTCCGTGACTATTCAGGGTTGATTTCCTTTAGGATGGACTGGTTTGATCTCCTTGCTGTCTTCTTAAAATTTAGCATTACATCATGGGTATTTTAAAATATTATTCATAATTTTATAAGGCTGTTCAGAACACTAGCAATGACCCCACTAGTCAATATATTCCCTCAAGAAAAGTTTTTATCATGACATTTGTTTTTTCCATTTTATCTTAATGTTAGACTTACAGAAATGTTATAAAAATCATAGAGTTCCCATTTTTAATCTTCACCCAGCTTCCCCTAACATTAACCTCTTATATAACCATGGTATAATTTTAAAAACTAAGAAATTAATGTTGGTACAATACTATTAAATAAGATATCGACTTTGTTTTGGGTTTCACCAGGTTTTTTTTTTTTGTTTTTTTTTTTTACTAATGTCCTTTTTCTGTTCCAGGATCCAATCTATACATTGCATTTAGTTGTCAGTGATGTTTATGTTTGTGTCACAATTGATGTTTATCTTTCCGTATTGTTTCAGCTAAGTGCAGTGGCACCAGTCTGGAACATAGTTCCTTAATTTCTCTAGTAAAGGTAATTGTGACTCATACCTTGAAGAGTAACTAATTCATTCTAGGTGTAAGGACAAGTTACTTCATTCCTCCGTGCCTTGGTTTTCTTATGGCAATCATAATGGTTTTTTAAGTTAACAATGATAATAGCTACTATTTGAAGACTTTATATGCCCAGCTTGGTACTAATTTAATATGATGTTCCTCTCAACAATCCCTCCAGAAGGATACTGGTATCCCTACTTTATAATTAGAAAAATTGAGGCTACACAAGGTTATGTGACTTGTCCGAAGCTCTACAACTTGTCCAAGGCTATACAGCTGAACCAAGACAGACTTTACGGTTTAACCTCTTAACTGTTATCAGTGTTTGTTAGCATTTATAATATCATTTGACTTCCCTGGTGGCTTAGATAGTAAAGCATCTGCCTACAATGTGGGAGACCCAGGTTTGATCCCTGGGTTGGGAAGATCCTCTGGAGAAGGAAATGGCAACCCACTCCAGTACTCTTGCCTGGAGAATCCCATGGATGCAGGAGCCTGGTAGGCTGCAGTCCATGGGGTCGCAAAGAGTCGCACATGACCGAGCGACTTCACTTTCACTTTCTATAGTGTCATACAGCATAAGTGTTCAAATGATGGTAGCAATTATACTTATTATTTTTAAAAAATAGAATATTTTAATCATAGTTTAGTACTGTTTCTCTATGATCCCTAGAGATAAATTGTGGATGATGTTCTAGGCTCTTGGTGTTGAGTATTTTCCAGCTATCATTTTAAAAATGAAATGACTGTGGAACTAGCAAATATTTATTACTTCCATATTATGTGTAGGAATGTGTAGGAGTCCTGCTATGTGATGAAGCAGATGATATGACAATTCAAGCTGACAAACTAAAAGCAGTCCTAATCCATATATGAATAATTATCAAATGAATTCTCTACATGAAGTTCTTAGTAGGAGATCTGGGAAGAGAGGAATCACTTTAGACTAGGGGAAGCTTTCTGAGGAAATGGAATTTGAGTGAACTTTTATGGAATGGGTAAAATTTGGATAGGTTGAGAGGAAAAACAAAGGAAAACTTCATATGGTAAAATTAATATTATAGATTACTGCTTCTAATAGTTGTTCATCAAACCCATAGGTAATATTAATTTTGTACATGGGGACTTTGAATCTTAATGAAGTTAAGTGAATTTCCCAGGGTCACACAGTTAATAAATGGCAGGACTTAGATGTGGATCCAAATTTGTTTGATTCCCCAGCCCTACCTTCAACATTATGTATCCCATCATTTGGTTAGCAGTAAAATCTAATTTTTAATATGAGTTAAATTTAAATGTGTATAAATATATATGTAAATATATTTAAATTTATATATTTAAATTAGATTTAAATTTTAAAAATTGAGCAACAGATGCTTCCTTATATACTTATCCATTGTGCTTATTCAACACTCAGTCAAAAAGGAATCTGACTGTGCCGAGACTCAGACAGCACTCTCTATCCTGTACTGGTGCTGTTTAAGTGGGGAGGGGCCAGTCGATGAGGAACACACTTTGGAAAGACATTGATAAAGAGTAGCCTGTTCTTGCTGCTGCTGTATTGACACCTAATTAGAAGTCAATATTGTCAGCATAATGACCTGGCCAATTGCTGAACTGACTGCCTAAGTGACACAGAGTCCCCAGGTAATAGCCAAAGATAAGAGTGTTATTTGCTTGCCCAGTGCCATTCGGAACACAGTGTTTGCATTAGGATGCAAATGCTCAAGTAGATTCTTCCAGGCTTGTATCTAAGTAGCTCTGGCCTAGGTAGCAGAGGTTAATATATCATAATTTGGTATAAAACCCAACCTCCCCAATTACAAATGTGTTCACAGGGAATAGCTTTTCCTTCTGAAAAGCAAAAGAAGTGTTAGGTTTTAGAGGGCCACATGAGAAGGCAGTTAAAATATTTTTCTCCACACAGGCATTATATTGATCAGTTTCTTAAAAAAAAAACAACCAAAATTAACCTGATATTTGGAGTTTGTGCTATTTTTTTGGATGATCTGTTTCTTCTTCCTCTTCTCTATCTTTAATGAGCAGATGGTGTAATCCTGCCTTACTTCCGAAGGTGATTGGATTTTTATCCATTTTGATTTGTATTTGGCCAATGGTATATATTAAATAGCTTATATTATCTGTGGATGTTTCGTATATATATTTCTTAATGCTGAGAATCACAAATAGCTGTGTGGAAAGCTTCAACCAGCCTGATTACAGCGGATGTGCAATTGGATTGAAGAATGTGTACTCAAGAGCTTATGATCACTGGCCCGGTTGAGTCTGGGTGATGCATGTGGCTTTCCAGGGATGCCGCTATTTACATCTGTTAATGGCCCTTCTTGATGGCCGGCTCCCCAATGAGGTGACACACGGCAGCCCAGGGATGAGGGCCCAAGACTGCGAATGTGGCTGGGCTCCATTAGGCAGGACCAGGAATGCTCACTGGTAGGCTTTGTGTTTGGGGGCAAGTGGTGGGGGTGGGAAGCAGGGCAGACAGAAAGAATCAGTGGGGAGAAAAAAGAATGGAAAACATTACTTATCCTGGCATAGGGAAGCAGACAGGCAGATGTGAAAAACTGCAGCCATAACTGAGGTATGAGTGAATAGAAAAGAAATGGAACTAGTGAATAAACAAGTAGAAGGATTGACTAATTCTCATATGGAAGGGGATTAAAAGAGGAGAGGGCTGTGAGGGTTTGGGAAGAGACATGTCATCCCTG
Source organism: Odocoileus virginianus (assembly GCF_023699985.2). Classification (NCBI taxonomy): domain Eukaryota; kingdom Metazoa; phylum Chordata; class Mammalia; order Artiodactyla; family Cervidae; genus Odocoileus; species Odocoileus virginianus. Next base: position 12,520,113 of record NC_069690.1, on the reverse strand, counting down.
CCTATTAGGTCAGTTTCATTTATTTGTGTGACTGGACAGATGCTACTGAACAGTGAGCAGAGATTTACCTATATTAGTGCAGCAAGAGGTCGGTTACTTGCATACTTGCATCCTTTGGTGCTCTGGTGTTGGGAGAAAGCAACAAGAGATGCTCAGAGGAGGCAATGTTGAGATACAGCAGTTCATGGAGAAATAGAATATACCTGAAGCAAACTAGTAAAGAATGCTGCCATTATTCCTATCAAATACTTGTTATTTAGTCATTAAGTCATGTCCGATTTGTTTTGCAACCCTAGAGACTATAGCCCTCCAGGCTCCTCTGTCCATGGGATTTCTCAGGCAAGAATACTAGAATGGATTGCCATTTCCTTTTCCAGGGGATCTTCCTGACCTAGGGATCAAACCCACATCTCCTGCATTGCAGGCGGGTTCTTTACCGCTGAGCCGCAGGGGTAGCCCTATCAAATATTAGAGGACAGTAAAAGGGCCCAGGCTTGTAAAAGTTGTATAGTCATGAGAGGTAATCCTCTTCCTGCTTTCCTACATGTTAAAGGTTTCTTGGAAAGAATCTCACAAAATAAGGTAATAAGTTAGGGAATCCTGGCTTAATTCCCAGGGCCACAGTATTCTTCCATACATATGCTGAGTGTATTTAGACTTTGGTTTTTCCATCTTCTTTGAGCAAACCCAAAGAAGAAATTGAGACAGCTGTGAAATACATACATAGTAAACCAGCTGTTCTCAACATAATCTTAGAGAAGTATGCTAGAATATTTGCTCTAGTTTCCCACAGGGAGTTTGGCTCTTTAGCATTGCATATCTTTACACAAAGGTTGTGTCTGCATTCAATCTGATATCTTCAAGGAACTTGGAACAAAATTCTGCATGTAAGAAGCTTGTATTGATTTGTTTGTCTGTTTACGCCTTTGCAGATTGGCATGGTAGCTTGGAAAATGACCCTTAAAAGTCCAGAATATCCAGACGGCCGAGATATCATTGTTATTGGCAATGACATCACTTATCGAATTGGGTCCTTTGGACCCCAGGAGGATTGGCTGTTTCTCAGAGCTTCTGAACTTGCCAGGGCAGAGGGCATCCCACGCATCTATGTCGCAGCCAACAGTGGAGCAAGAATCGGACTGGCAGAGGAAATTCGGCACATGTTTCACGTGGCCTGGGTAGATCCTGAGGACCCTTACAAGGTACGGATTAAGAAAGATAATACTTCCGGTTACTTTACGGTGTGTGTGTGTGTGTGTGTGCGCAAAGGTTGGGGAGAAGTAGAGGTTTAAGTTCAAAAGTTAGCAACTGCACTGGAAATAAATTCTCTCTCAATAAGTTCACCTGGTCTTTCCTCCAGCCTGGAAATAGAACACCATTTCTTGGGTTGCACTAGGTGGAAATAGTAGGTGTGCATTTAATGAGAGACAAGCCAGAATAGTATTGTTACTAATTTTGTTATTAAATTATTCCACCTTGTCTTCTAAAACATATGGTCAGTTATCAGCAAAATCTCTCAGATCCTCAGCTTCTCTGATTGTTCTCCAACCTTCTTGCCCTACTTGAAACCTGCCTGTCCTCCAAAGACTCTTATTCCCTCTTACATGGTAACTGGTTTCTCTTTCCCTTGTGCCACATAGCCTGGAGAGAGACTTTGATGAAGAGTCCCTCCTCCCGTCTAAGGCCAATCCCACTATGTTTGGTTCTCTCCCCTCTTGCCAACTTAAGGATGTAGATCAGAGCTCCTCTCCCTTCTTTCTTGCATCGTCATGTTTTCCCTTTCTATTAGAAGAAGACACATGTCTGTGTCTTTAGCACATAGACATTGACCCCTCCAGTCACCAACCCTACCCCATTTTTTCCTTCCATTTATAGCAAGACTTCTTTTCTTTTTAAGATTTATTTGTCTTTTGGCTGCGCTGGCCTGCATGCAGGCTTTCTCTAGTGGCGGCAAGGGGCTCCTCTCCAGTTACCATGCAAGGCCTTTTCATTGTGATGGCTTCTCCTGTTGCAGAGCATGTGCTCTAGAGTGCATGGACTTCAGTAGTTGCAGCGTGGGCTCGTTAGTTGTGGCTCACCGGCTTACTTGTCCTGTTTATCATGTGGAATCAGGGATCAGGGATCAAACTGGTGTATCCTGCATTGGCAGGTAGATTCCTTACTACTGAGCCACCAGAGGAACTCCACAGCAAGACTTCTTAAAGAGTTTCTCTTCTTGCTGTTTCCAGATCCCTTTCTCCCTCCCATCCCCTCTGGAACCCATCTCTGTTTCTCCTGCACCCACACCGTTCCACCAGAGCTGCTTATGTCAAGGTTGCCATTGATTCCATATTGTTAAACTCTCTTGTGAACCTCACTTACGCAGTGTTTCGGCAGCATTCCATGCAGTTAGTTATTCCTTCATCCTTGAAATACTTTCTCCTCTTAGTTTCTAGGACCCCATAATCTCCTTTTTACCCTTCTAACCACTCTTTCTCAGTTTCCTTTGCTGCCTTTTACATTTTAAGAGTGTCAGGGGATGATGGAAATATTCTATATTTTGATTATAATGGCAAATATGCACAAGTGTATACATTTGTCAGAATTCATCAAACTACAACACTTAAAACTGATGGATTTTGTTGCCTGTAAATTATGCTTCAGTGAAATTCATTTCAAAAGTTATGAGAATTGTTGATGACCACTCTTAAGTACTTGGGCTTCCCTGGCAGCTCAGCTGGTAAAGAACCTGCCTGCAATGCAGGAGACCCTAGTTCAATTCCTGGGTTGGGAAGATCTGCTGGAGAAGGGATAGGCTACCCACTGCAGTATTCTTGGGCTTCCCTTCTGGCTCAGCTAGTAAAGAATCTGCCTGCAATGCAGGAGCCCTGCATTTGATCCCTGCATTGGGAAGATCCCCTGGAGAAAGGAATGGCTACCCACTCCAGTATTCTGGCCTGGAGAATTCCATGGACTGTGTAGTCATGGGGTCGTAAAGAGTAGGACACAACTGAGTGACTTTCACTTTCATTATTAAGTACAGGGTTTCTTTTGGGGTGATAGAAATATCCTGGAATTAGATAGTGGTGGTGGTTGCACAACATCTGAATATACTAGAAACTACTGAATTGTACACTGTACAATGGCCATTTTATGTTAATGTGAATTTTATCTCAGATTTTTCAAATTATTTTTTAAAATATGAGTGGAGATAGATATCAGGGTCACGAAGGCTGTGGCAGAACCAAGTTCAGGATCTCCCAGCCTCGACCCCATCAGGGCCCAGAGTCACCTCATCTGGTGCTTTGGCAGGATAGCTTTTATAGACGGTGAGGTAGAAAGAAAAAAAGTGTTTTAGGACTTAGTCCCTGGACCCTCTCCTCTTTTCTCTATTCACCTACCCTTGGTCATCTCACCCAATCCTCAAGGTTTAAATTCCATCTATAAACTGATGAACTTCTAAATTGGTATCCTACCCCTTGAACTTCAGATTCATCTGTCCGGACTCAACCTCTCTGCCTTCACATCTGCCTGACCGCAGATTCTAGCCGTCCTCCTTGCATTTGTTCTTCCTACAGTCTTCTCTAGCTCAGTAAATGAAACCTCTATTCTTCTACTTATGTAACAGATCTTAGAATTATGCTTGGCCTGTCTTTCTCACATCCCACATCCTCCCTGTCAGTGAATCACGTGTACATCCCAACCTGCAAAATATACCCGGAACGCAACCACCTCTGACCACTTCTGCTGCTGCGCAGGGGTCTAGGCCCCTGTCACCTCTTACTGCGTTTATTGCAGTCGCTTCTCATTGACCTTCCTGCTTCTGGCCTTGCCCCTGCCCCTACCCAAAGTCTAGTCTCAACAGAAAGTGGAGGGCTCCCCTGGTGGCTCGGTGGTAGAGAATCTGCTTGCCAATGCAGGAGACACAGGTTCAATCCCCGGTCCGGGAAGATCCCACATGCGCAGCGCAGCTCAGCCCGTGCACCATGACTATTGCGCCTGTGCTCCAGAGCCCGGGAGCTGCAACTACTGCGGCCCGCAGGCCCCAGAGCCCCTGCTCCACAACAGGAGAAGCCGTGCAATGAGAAGACCGTGCGCCGCAACTGAAGAGTGCCCCTGCTTGCCGCAACCAGAGAAAAGCCAGCGTGGCAACGAAGACCAGCACAACCAAAAATAAATAAAAACAGAAAGGAAGGAAAGTGGATTGATCCAGTTAAATGTAAATCAGATCGCGACTCCAAACTTTGCTGTGATTAAGACCCTTTAAAGGCTTCCCTGCTAACTCACGTGAGGGCCAGAAACCCTGCAGTTGCCGGCAAGTCCCTCCTAGGTTGGCCCCCAGGGCGCCCGCCTCGTCCCACACCGTGGTTCCTCCACCCCCTCGCTCTGTCTTGAGCCTGCTGGGCACACTTGGCACTTTCACGCTTGTGCTTCCTTCTGCCTGGAGTGCTTTTCCGCCAGATACCCCCATGTCTCCCTGCCACAGCTCTTCAGGTATTGGCTCAAATGACATCTTCAGCAAAGCCTTCCCTGGCTGTTCTTCTAGAAGGTCAACTCTCCCAGCTGTCCTGTCTCCTCCCTCTATTTTATTTTTTTCCCCCTCAAACGTTATTCCCATTAACATCGTATACTTAGCTTACTTATTTTGTGTACTTTCTGTATCTCCTACTAGAAGATAAGTTGTGTAATGCCAGAAACGTTTGCCCGTTTCATCCCTTCCTGTTTTCCCCGTGCCTTCCACGTAACAGGCGCCCATAAATGTGGCTGACGGACACACTGCTGACACTCCATGCCTCCTCATCAAGAGTCAGGCAGGATCGGTGGCAAATTCAAATTCATGTCTCTGGCATGTTGTGCTCGTTAAGCGGCGGACATGGTTTCTCACAGTATTTTAAGTGTTTGTCTCTGCTTGCTTTTTGTTGTTTGTTTCTTTTTTTCTTTTTTGCTCTGAGTGACTCATTCACTTAAGGTGAATACATGTGTTAAGTAACTCTGTGTGTGAGTGTGCATATGTATGTATAAAAATAAGCCAATTATGAAATGTTAGTATGATTTTTTAATGTACCTAGGGATTATTTTAAAAAGCAAGTTTTTTTTTGCTTTTTTATTTAAAAAATAAAATGTTTATTTAAAAAAACAAAAGGTACAAGCTTAGTGTTTACTGATCATTAACACTGCATAGACATCTGATTTTAAGATTGAATACTCCAGTTTTGTGTTACTCTCAATTATCCTTGACCCGTCTATATTTTGATGGTACGATGGTACCATTGTGAGAAAATGATGAATAGTAATTCATATAAAGCTTTAATTTTGTGTTGTTGTTTTTAATAGAGGTATCACCTAAGATTAGAGAATGACCCTTTAACCTTGATGAAAAGGAAATGAGAGGAATATATCAGTACCTGAAGTTGCAGCTGTAAGATACCTAATTTCAAGGATACAATGATACAGAAACAGATACCTCCATCTTTCAAAGGAGCACTCTCAATGCTAGTATTCTATGAGACAGTAACTCTAAGCCATGATTTGGCAATTTAAAACAAGCTTAGAACAAGCTGCATCATATGGGCTTTGCTGGGTCTTCGGGTCATGTGGTAATGGCAAATAATGGGTTAAAAACTATTTGTGCTTCCCACAGGGATACAAATATTTATATCTGACCCCTCAAGATTACAAGAGAGTCAGTGCTCTCAACTCTGTCCATTGTGAACATGTGGAAGATGAAGGAGAATCCAGGTAGGTATTATCTATCAGAATAATTTGGCCATGGATTCAAAAAAGGAGAATATGATCATTCTCTTCTCACTGTCCTGCTGATCATGACTTTGAGCAATGAAGATTGCTTGTTGCATTAACCTAGAAGCCTTAGGTATCTCCACTCTACCACTTACTAGCTAAAAGGCAAAATTATTCATTGAGACTTTAAAATTGTTTATTATAGTCATTTGAAAAGTTGAAACATACAATTATGAAGAAAAAGTAAAAACCAGCTATAGTCCTACCAAGAGATCACCATTATTAATATATATTATATACTTTCTGTCATATGTATATACATCTTTTTTCCTACATAATTGGGGTCATAATAGAAAAAGTCTTTTGTAATTCTTCCCACTAAAAATTATTTGGGGGGGGAACTTTTTATATTCTTACAATATTATTTGAGAATATGATATTTAATGGCTTCATATAAATCTTTATAATTAATGTATCATATTTGAGCATTCAGACAATTCTAATTTTTACTGCTATACCCTGGACTGATCATTCTTTTATGTAAACTTTGAGGAATATCTCTGGTTATTTACTTTGTGTTAATTTCTAAAAGTAGAATTAGTAGTCAAAAAGTATATCCATTAAAAAAATTTTTTTTAATATCAAATTGTCCTCTCAAGAGCTGCATTCCCATGAGCAGTATATGTAGTGCTTGTTCACCCTGTTTAATTGTTCTCCACCCTTGCCAACATTGATTACTGTCAATAAAATAGGATGAAAATGGCAATTGTTATTTTAACTGGTATTTTTTGATCACCAGTGAGGTTGAACATTTTTATAATCTATCTGAAAGTATTTTCCAGAATGTTAATCAGTTGCTCCAGGATCTTATTGAATAATTCATAGTTTCTTCACTTTTATAATAATCTTAACTCAATTACCAGGCTTTATATTCTGTTTTTTGTTCTATTTATTCTTGGACTAATGCCACACAGTTTTAACTGCTCTAATGGCCCAGGGTTCCTCACATTCTTAATTTTTCCCCAAAATGTTATTAATTATTTTTGTCTTTTTACATATAGGCTCATTTTTTTTTTAATTCCCCCAAACCTCCCATAATGATTTTGATCCAAGTTGCATTAGGTTTATAAATTAATTTAGGAAGATCTGAGTGCTTCATAATATTAACTCTTCCCAACAAGATATATGGTGTGTTTTTTTAATTATTTAAGTGTATATTTGAAGTTTTATAGTTTTCTTCACATAGATTATGCCAGAAGGTCCCAGTCTTTTTTGGTTCACAGCACCGGTATTGTCTCTGTAATTTTTTCACAGCAGCTTTAGGCAAAAAGATATACCTGGTATTTCTGATTATTGAGTAGTCAGACCCAGAGAACTTCATAAGTATTTACACTGTGAACAACATGGGTTTGAATTTCTTGAGTCCACTTCTACATGGACATTTTCAACAGTAAATGCAACAGTACTATACACATCTGTGGTTGGTTGAATCTATTTATAGATTTATAGATTAACACACGGAAGAACCATGTGTTAATAATCGAGCACCAACTATAAGTGATACTTGAATTTTCACCTACTGAGGGTTGATGCCCCTAACTATGGTTATTGTTCAAGGGTCAACTGTATAATACGTATCACAGCTGAAAATTTTTTTATTTCATTCTTAAATTATTGCAGTAACTTACTTATGGGATATTTTCATCTGTACGATGTTGCAGATGTTAGAATCAGCTTGGACATAGCCACCCTCACATCTTGTTCTGCACTGATTTTTGTGTAGAACTCCCTCCACCCCGCACCACCTTCAAAACTGAAAACCCAGCTTTGCAAAGATTGTCAGAAGGAATGTAGCACTACCTAGTGTTAAACCATGAACTGCTTGAAACTAGTAGTCCACATGGGAGCCAACAGATATCACATAGTATTTCTCTCAAAAGTGTGAAATGTCCTTCGATGCCCCTGACGGTTCACTGTGGCGCCCATCCCAGGATTTCTGGGTGCACAGTGTAGGTATTGTGGGATTTTGCCATTTTTTAAATAACTCTGTAGTTTTGCACCTTTTTCTTGCTACTCTGAACAGGATTCCCACCCCACCCCCACCATTGTATTTTTTAACTCTTTGTTACTGGTACGTCAGAAGACTTGATTTTTGTATATTGCTTTTGTTAAAATAAGTCAGTTTTCTTCTCTGAGCTTTAGTTTCCTCATCTGTATGAAGAAGAATCAAGTGAGCTTATGTATGTGAAGCCCTTATTGGCACAGTACTGAGCACATAGTAAGCAGTCACATATCCTGGCTGTTATTATCTGTGATAATGGAGATGATATTCCTTATCACACTGTACTGTTGTGAGGATCAAAAATGACACATGTAAATCTTTTGTAATTGTATTATGTTGCACAACGGTTTTTATTATAAGTAACATCAAAATATGGTACTACCTTTTTGTTTTTTGGCGGTGTGATGTGACATGTGGAATCTAGTTCCCTGACTAGGGATCAAACCTGTGCTCCTTGCAGTGAAAGCACAGAATCTTAACCACTGGATCTCCAGGGAAGTCCCTGGTACTACTTTAAAGAATGATAGTCTTAAAGGTGGAAGACTTAGATCATAGAGCAGAAAATGGGAAATTTTTTATTCTCTTTCATGTGATGCAATAGGAAAAGATGTCATTTAACAAATCATAAACACCTGTGAAGCAGTAAGCACTCCTTAGGAGGGAAAAGATCTGCTTTGCAAGGAAGGCTGGCTGGGCCCATGAGTATGTGTGACTATATGGCATGTGGGCCTTATAAAAAGAACACATAACCCCCTCCCCCACCACCAAATTACTGTGGCTCATTAACCCATTAACACAGATTAACTTTACCTGTAACATAAGTCTGGAATCTAGAGTCTAGATACAAAACCAAAGGAAGAACTGGGAGAAGGAATTACTGGGAATCCGGGAAGCAGAAACACAAAGCCACAGAACAACAGCGAAGGCAAAGAAAAGAAATTGGTGGAAGGCTGGAAGTAAAGGAATAGAGAAATATGGAGGCAAAAGAAAAAAAAATAGTTTAAGAGCCACTATGGGACATTTATTTATTATTTCAGTTTCTAAGACTGCCCAGTGCCAAGCCTTCTGGGCACACGTGGAACAATAAATAATATATGCCCATCTCTATGTCCCACTTTGTATTTTTCCTTTATTAGCTGCATTCCCCATCTCCCATTTCGCATTATCAGCTATCACTCCTAATCTCCCACTGAGAAGACCCATGAGTGGCTCCCCTTGGATCCACAGGCTGCTTTCTGGACAACTTGTCCAGCATTTCACTTTTGCACACATTCCCCCTGCCCCTCCAGAGGACTGTGTCAGGAACTCTCGTATATACACTGGGTACTTTCCAAGGAGCAGGGATAGAGTGCACTGTGTTGACCTTCCCTTCATCCTTGTCTTGGAAAGAGAAAGGATTTGGAACTTGAGAAACTGTTCTCACTGTGCCTCTGGATTTTTTTTTCTTTTTTTTTTATTCCTAGGTAACATTCATCTAAAATGCTTGATTTAATGGCTGTAGATGATTGTATAGAGACATGTCCTAGAAAGTAAGAGGTCTTCTGACACTGGAGCGCCATCTATGTGTCAAACCCTCTCATTGCTGCTTAATTTAACTCTGCTCAGCTCTCAGAAGTGGATGCACTCTAATTCCCATCTTACAGAAGTTACCTTATCCCTAGAGTCGCACTGCCGTGTGTGTCAGAGCAGGGATTTAAACCTGTCTACTTAGTTCCAGGTTTTGCTCTTTCCGCTATACCATATTGCTTCCAGACAAAATAGGCACCAAGCTGAGAAGGAAAGATGTATGAATGAAGAGTATAAAAAATGTACGGAGCTCTGGTGTTAAATTATAAGAGTTCAGTATGCTTTTAACAGCCTATTAATGGTGGTTATTCTCTTAATGGATTGTTGTTACTGTGTTTAACCTGTCTAATTTGGCATGGCTCTATCCACCAGGTACAAGATAACTGACATCATTGGGAAGGAAGAAGGACTTGGAGCAGAGAACCTTCGAGGTTCTGGAATGATTGCTGGGGAGTCCTCGTTGGCCTACAACGAGATCATCACCATCAGCCTGGTAAATCTTGGCCGAGTGTGAGATTTTTGGAGAGCTGGCTGTGACTAGGATTTGCTTTTGCCACCATCACTGCTATTCAGCCTCAAATGAGAGCATTTCTTTAAAAAAAAAAAAAATATTGATTTATCGGCAGTGCTGGGTCGTTGTGGCTGAGCGTGCTTTTTACTTGCAGCGGGTGGGAGCCACTCTCTAATTGCGGTGCGGGATTCTTATTATGGTGGCTTCTCTTGTTGTGGACCACGGGCTCTAGGGTGTGCGGGCTTCAATATTTGCAGTACCCTGGGCTCTGGAGCACAGACTTAGTTGCCCCATGGCATGTGGGATCTTCCCAGACCAGGGATCGAACCTGTGTCTCCTGCACTGGCAGGCGGATTCCTATTTCTGTGCCACCAGGGAAGCCCCAGGAGCATTTCTTTAAAATTGTAAATCTGCAATTTGATTTTAATTGTGCATAGTAGTAGGACAATAGGGTAATGTACATAACTGGATTCCCCAGATAAAACTAGCACCTTGTGTTAGCCTTTAGTTTAACTTATTATTTCTCAAATATTCTACACAGTATTAACAGCTTAAATTTCTTTTCCTCTTAGCTAGTTCCCTTTTTCATACCTCTAGTGTGGATGCCACACATCTGTGGGACAGGCAAACGTGTAAGAGGAGTAAAGGGTCTGAGACCCTTTAACTGTGACTTGAATCATTGAATGAATTCTGTACCTTCTTGGCTTTAACCAGGAAATTGTGTTTTTGTATTGTTATTTAATCAAGCAGTTTTCCTATTAAAAAAAAAGCTAACTTCTGTTAATGTGAATTTTTTGTACCTATACCTTAATTCTTACAGCTTGGGAGGGAACATAAATATGTGACATGTCGAATTTATTCTTTTTTTAAGGTTACATGCAGGGCCATTGGGATTGGGGCTTACCTTGTCCGACTGGGACAGAGAACCATCCAGGTTGAAAATTCTCACTTAATCCTGACAGGAGCTGGGGCCCTCAACAAAGTAAGTTTCTAGGGTTTGGAAGAAGTATGTGAAGCTTTTCAAAGACTGTTGTGAATTCTTAATTCTAGGTCTTGATTGGTGGGGGAAGATATTAAGCCCACGCCTTCCTCAGTCTCTCCCTTCTCCTGTCTCCATTTTCTCTGCCTATTCATTCATTTGACATAATGAGTTTATGAGTACCTACTGTGTGCCTGACAGTATTCCAAGCCCTGTGGATATGTTAGAAACAAACCATATATATCTCCTGCTGCCAAGAGTTTACATTCTGATGTCTTTCTAGAAAGATCAAATTTCATTGACTGCTTCTGTTGTGCCCTCCCTCCCTTTTTCTCATCTGTGAGCAAGCAATGTGAGATCTATACCTATGAAACATCCTCTGAACATGGCAAGGGTGTCAGGTTTTAATATTTTGAGAAATTTGTGAAAGTACCTCTGAAAAGGAGCACTTAAGGTAAGGAAGTACTTGGTAAATGTTGAATGGGAAGTAGGCAGGTGGATGCATGGATGGATTGCTAAGAAAAGAGTATGACATGGACATTTACTTTCCCTTCCAAAGAAATGCTTGTGCCTTTTCAATCCAAGTTTATAGTGGCTTTTCCACAAAGGGGAAAAAATAGATAGTTTTCACTCTTACAGTGACCTCAGTACCTAAGAATACCTGCATATTACAAAGGACCATGTAGTTCCCCCTTCTTTGCAGGCATAGGAAAATTATTTCCTCTCCAAAGCTAGGAATATGTAATAGTCTAAGGCTGGCTGACTGACCTCATACAACTCACATAACCTCTCATCTTTCTTTATCTGTCAAAGATGGGTAATAATTTCCCATCATCTTTTAAATGATGCTGTAAACATCAAATGAGAAAACATAGGTAAAAGCACCTTGAACTTCGTGCAAAGCATTGGCCTGCACTGCAGTTCCAGTTACCTTTTCCTCTCTCTTAACTTGGTTTGAGGATTGAACTTGGGGAATTACACAAGTGCTAAGTTGTTTATTAGACTTGCACAAACTTTTTTTTTTTAAGATCCAGCCTTGACTTTCAAGTGGAAGGACTGGAATTAAGTGCCCTAGCCTATCATCCCCATTTAGAATAAGTTGACACTGCCATCAGTCCAATTAACTTTGAGGGACAACAGAAATGAGAATGGTATGAGGTGATAAGGTTGCTCTCTGCATCCATGTGAACTCCGTATCCTTCTCTGGGTTTGTCTTTCTCTCCAAGGAAAGCAGAGCAGTGCTCACAGTGGCCAACCTGGATGTCCTGCTCTTTCTTTAGAGAGTAGCCTGGAAATAAAGATTGTGAACTGTCTCTACTGAGGGAGATTATTCCTCTGAATGAAACTGGCTGAGAGTCTTACGTTTTAAAAAAAGTTATTCTTCTGGATCCTTTTTCTTAGAATGAGATATTGATGCATGCTGAAGAGAACTGTAGGTACCATTATCTGTGAGGATCCAATGTAACGAAGACACCTACATTTCTGTACTGTTCCTCTGCCTGAACAAAGAGCTAATTTCTGAAAAGGGTCTTGTCACACTGAGTTTCTTATTTTTTTCCCTGATACCAAAAGACTATTCCAAAAGGCAAAGGTGGTGTCACTGTTGTGTTGTTTTCACTGCTGCTGGGGGTTTTGTTTGTCTTTTCCTGAAAGCTTGGTAGTAATTTCAGTCATGCTGCAAAGAAAGCATTAGGGATTTTGTTTTGTTTTCTTAAAATCTGGTTGAATTGCTGTGGTCAAATTCAGTATATTCATCTTCCTCTTAGCCTGCAGGGCTGCTGGTTAAAGAAGAAGTCTAGTTGTAGGGAAGCGACAGTGAGGCTGCAGCTGTAACTTACCCTACAGTGCTCATTTCCAGAAGGATATGATCATTTGTAGCTGAAGGGAGTGATCAGTTAGAGGGGTTACCTAACCCTGCCCTGACTGCTTCACCATCCTCATACATGGAGCCATGGAGCTGGCAGACCCCCGATTTCGTGCAAATTCATTAAAATGTCCTGTCTGCCCCTGTGCCTCTCAGGTATGAAGAAGGGGACTAGACAGGAGCCAGGTTCTCCGGCGGCCCCCTCCACCTTCCTGCTTGTGCACATCGTGTCTTTGTGTGCACCGCTACCGCTCTGCACGCCTGCCTTTTCTTCTGTAGGAATCTGCGTCTCGCATCCACTGGGCGTGTGTCCAGGTCACTCTGAGTGCTTGTCTCTTCCTGCCTGAGCACCAGTCTCTCTCTTTGTGTCTGTGTGCTTCCCTGAGTCTCCATGTGTGAGAAAGTCTTTGTGTGTGTCTGGAGCCCCGTAGAGCCTCCCCAAGCCCTGACCATCTAGCCTGTCATACACGTATACCTGTGTAAATGTAGGTGGTGGACGCGAGCCTTTAGACTGTAAACATTTGACCCCTACCTTTCTGAGTCTTCATCCTTTATGTTAAACATTAGGGTGAAGAGTCAGAAGAGGGGGGGGCATGCAGAGGTTGTAGGGAAAAAAAAAATCTGTGTGTGCAAGTGCCGATCCCGTTGACCCCTTTGAAAATTGAAATAATGATAATGCGCGTCTCCTGACTGCATCAAAGTATCAGCACATCAAAAGCCAGGAGGCATGAAATGCAAATGATAAAGTGAAAGCAGATGGATTGTGCATGATCGCCCGATGCCCAATGAATTTTAAAAGGTGCTGGATTGTGGGGGGGGGGGGGGGCTGGGGGGTGGGGGTGGAACTGAAATAAACACGTTATCCCTGCGATTTTTTTTTTTTTGTTCTTGACGTGCACTCCTGACAGTATTTTTTTCACACTTGAGTGAACACCCACTTCATCTCTCTCTCTCCTCTTCTCTCTTTCTCTCTCTCCTTTCTAACTCCACCTCCCCCCCACCCCCCACCTCTTACACGTCTCAGGTCATGTCGCTGCAGCTCCGGTGGAAATAATAAGATATAAACCACGAGGTTGTTATTTGCATAGAAATAGCATGGAGCCCCAGGCAGCAAGGGAGAAGGACACAGGGATCATTTGTCTAAAATTTTAATGAAAACTTTTGCTGAGGCAGAGATTTTTTTAAAAACTTTCTTTCTCCCCGCTCTTCTCCTCCCCCTCCCCACCCACCTGCACCCCGTCTCTGCTTTGACTGAACACAGTTGGGTGTGAAGAGAAAGGGTTGATGCTCTACATATCACATTTCTGTAACGCAGCCACATGTAAATTGTTTGTTCCTTTAATAGAAAGGAAGCTAGAAAGACACGCATTCCCAACTTAATACACTGCGTGTCTGCGTCAAGATTTTATGGCTGCACCCCATCTCAGCACCCACGTGGTGTTGCCCGTCATTAGCCAAGCCGGTTTTAATTAGTTTAGCCCTTCCTACCTCTCTCTTCCAAAGACTCTTACTTTTAAAGGATTTCCTTTTGTAGCCGGCAGTGGTCACCTGCTCATAAAACATGACCATCCCCACGGTTTCCCGTTTCTTCCTTTCAATGATTTCACTGTTCACTTACACATCTTTTTAGGGGCTCTGTCCTCTGCCACTCTGTCTTTTGTTTTCCACAATCAGAAAGTGCTCCCCACATGTGTACTTTGGTCCCCTGTCCTTGTGATCTGAGTATTTGTATATCCTCGTTCCTTGAATGTCTTGTTCTTTGCTGCCTGTAGTTCTGTGTGAAATACTCAGAATATTACACGGGCGAGGAGAGATACAGGAACCAGTTTTCTTAAGCATTGCAGAAGCAGAGTTGACATTTGAAACTCAAGGCAGTGGGCTGGTGATAGGGGCAGCCTGAATAACTTTATTTAAAACTTAAGAACATCTGTGTGGCTCCTTGTTACTTTCTGGGTGGGCTGGTGACATGAGGCCTATTTTACAGATGGGAAGACGGATATAGTAGAAGGCAGAGTAACTTCGTTCCACAGACAGACTAGAACCAGCTGCAGAACATGAGCCTCCACGTCCCTGAGTCTCATTCAGAGTGCACTCAGCTCCCTGGGCTCGGTGTCCACAAGGCCTGAGAAGAGAACGTAGTCGGTCATTTTACTTATTTTACTTTAAGCTGCCCTGGGTCTTCAGTGCTGCCCGGGCCCTCTCTAGTTGCAGCAGACGGGCTGCTCCTCGTTGTGGGGCTTGAGCTTCTCCCGGTGGCTTCTCTTGCTGTGCAGCGCTGGCTGTAGGCAGGGGGCTTCAGGAGTTGCAGTGCACGGGCTCAGTAGTTGTGGCTTAGGCATGTGGGACCTTCCCCGACCAGGGATCGAACCTGTGTTCCCTGCATTGGCAGGCGGACTCTCAGCCACCAGCCATCAGGGACGTCCCACTGGTTATTTTACTTTTTGTCCAGTGTCATGGAAGTGATAAATAAGAGAAGCGCCTAAGGGCCTGCTCTTTCCTGTCACTCAAGGTAGGGGGTCCTGGGTCCCCAGTTCTCCAAACAGTAGGCAGTGGGTGGGCAGATCCTTCAGAATACCTCGCTGAGCGGTAAGGACGGACTTGATGGACGTGACAGGCTACCTGCCAGAAGGGAGTCAGGCTGGCTTGGCAAAGGCAGCAGCTTGTGTGCTTGGGAAACTGGAAAAAAAGACCCTTAATGGGCTGTGACAGTTTGTAGAGTCATAAACTCCTAAGTCAAGGCGACATGGGACGTTTGCAGTGACTTTCAGGTCCACTCCCTCTCCTTCCACTCCCTGCTCTACGTGCACTGTAACGTCGGGTGGTCAGTAGGCCGGGAGGACCGAGAAATGTAAGGGATATAGACTAGAGCCTGCCAGTTCTCAATCCACTGCCCAGACATGGTGAAAGCTCTCTCTTTATGCCAAGAAATCAAAACTGCAGTTTATGACTTGTCCTCTGGACAACAACTGTCTCTGGAGGTAAGGCATGTGCCAATGGTCTGACAGATGGATTATAGATTCATTCAAGAGGTGATGTATGATTTTCTTGTGCTAAGGCATTTTCCCCCTTCTGCATTAAGGGGGGAAAATATCCAATAATCTCATTCCCTTTAGAGAGACCAGGTCCCTAGTACCACTGGATCTGCCAAGAAAAAGTAAATTATATGGTGAGTGTGGCTAGGGCTATGTGTTAGGCCTGTAGGGGGGCTAATTCTGCTAATCTTGTTTTTGAAACTTGTTATCAGGCCCTCTCTGGATCTCAGTTTCCAAATACATATTTTTGTGTGTCTCTACGACATGAAATGTGACTCTTGGGGGTACAGTATCAGCACCCCTCCCAGGAGCTTGTAGCACCAGGAACCTGCACTGCATTCTCCGTCCTTGCCCATGACTCTCCGATGTATGAGAGTCAACCATGGAGGCTCGGGAAAGGAAGGGGTGGTTCTTCAGCTCTGGCTGCCTTGTAACTGTCACGTGACTTAAAGAGGCAGACTGGGGACTTCCCTGGAGGTCCAGTGGTTAAGACTCAGAGCTCCCAATGCAGGGAGCACGGGTTCCATCCCTGGTCAGGGAACCAACATCCCACAAGCCTCACGGTGAAACCAAAAAAAAATAAACAGACTGGCCAGGTTTGAGTCCAGGCTTTGCCAACTCTGAGCGGAGTGACCTTGAACAATGTACGTAACCCTTCCAGGTCCCAGTTGTGTTAACCATAAAAGAGGGATTGTAACAGGCTCTTGCGAGGATTAAATGAGTTAATACAGGTAATTCACTGGTACTGTCGTCGTCTTCCTAAGATGCATTTAGGGGCCTGTCTCAGTGCAACTCTTTATCTAAGACGTGGAAGTGAAATACAAACACAACATTCGCTCTACTTTCTGACCCTTGGAAGGCAAAGATTCCTTTAAGAAAATGTTAGATGTCAGTCCTCACTGTGGCAGTACATCCACATATTGACTTTCCCCATAGATGTTATCTAAAGACAATCACACACTTTGGAAAGCCATTAACGCGAGAGGCACCATGTTCGGTCCTGATAGGGTAGTATATGTGTCAGTCATCTGTCTGCGCGGGTCCCTAAGGACTTGTTGGTACAATAGCCCATAATCACTCTAAGGATCAGTCCAGCAATTTGCATTTTTAAAAGTCCCTAACTACCTATTTTCACAACAGACAGGCCCTGTTCTCTGGAGCTCCAGATGGGATCAGTCTCCTTTCTAAAGAGGGCATGTGAGCTTCCTCTCGGAGTCAGCCTCTCTTTAGCATGAGGAATGAGCTCTCAGAAAAGGTTGCCCATCCCCTTGGTTTTCAAGCCCTTCCCCCTGCGCACACATAAAATAGGGGCACACACCCGACCCCATCTGGGGGGTTGTTTAGTTTCTCATCCGATGTTCCTCGGGTCTGGTAGGAAACTGTACCAGGTATGTTTGACTCCAAGAGTGCGCTGAGGCAGTCGGTCAGCAGTCTGAGCCCCGATCTGTGGTGGAATTGTCACTGAGGGATCCACTGCCTCTGACCCTCTAGGAGAGCCCGCGTGGGCGTGGTGGCTTAGAGACTCGGGATGGGAGAGCCCACACAAGCATCAGACTAGAGCTTCTAGAGAAGATCAGAGCTCTGAGGCTCTGCCTGGGCATTGAGACTAGGGAATGATCATGATCGACAGCCTATTATAAATGTGCTAAAACTTCTTGAAGTTCCAAAGCCTTTGATGTTAGTCACTCAGTTATGTCCAGCTCTTTGTGACCCTCTTTGTGACCCCTATGGACTGCAGCCCTCCAGGCTCCTCTGTCCATGGGATTCTCCAGGCAAGAATACTGGAGTGGGTTGCCATGCCCTCCTCCAGGGGATTTTCACAACCCAGGGATTGAACCTGTGTCTCTTATGTTTCCTGCATTGGCAGATGGATTTTTTTTTACCACTAGCACCACCTGGGAAGCCCATCAGAGCCTTTAGATTTTTAAAAAATTATTTATTTATTATTTATTTGGCTGCGTGGGATCTTGATTGGAGCACGCAAGATCTTCGTTGCGGAGTTTGGACCCTCTAAATTGTGCGCGAGTTTAGTTGCGCCTTGGCACGTGAGATCTTAGTTTCCCAACCAGGGATGGACCCCACTGCATTGAAAGGCAGATGCTTAACCATCACCAGGGAAGTCCCTCAGATTTTTTTTTTTCTAAGAAAAAAATAAATTCTTTTTTTTTATCACTCCTCTCCTTGCCATGTACTCGGTAAAGCAACTAGCCCAAAGCAATTTTGGGCTCTTATCTCTTTGGGTCTCACTTTCCTCTATGTGAAATACATTTCCTACCATAAGGTGAAGGCCAGAGGGTCTCTGAATCCTAAATTCTCTTTAATTTCTAGTACTGTCTTATGCTATGAAGGTGTGTCTTGACTTGTAGACAGGGAACTGTGTTAGGTTCGGGCAGGGAGAGAATAGATTGGGGCACTGGTGGGGAATCTAAAAAAGTGACTGCATGTGAGAGAATTCTGTGTTAGTGTGATTACATACTGCTGCTGCTGCTGCTAAGTCGCTTCAGTCGTGTCTGACTCTGTGCGACCCCATAGACGGCAGCCCACCAGGCTCCCCCGTCCCTGGGATACTCCAGGCAGGGACACTGGAGTGGGTTGCCATTTCTTTCTCCAGTGCATGAAAGTGAAAAGTGAAAGTGAAGTTGCTCAGTCATGTCCGACTCTTAGCGACCCCATGGACTGCAGCCTACCAGACTCCTCCATCCATGGGATTTTCCAGGCAAGAGTACTGGAGTGGGGTGCCATTGCCTTCTCCAGTGATTACATACTAGTGATATATAAAATTACTATGTATTAGCAAGGTTAGGAATGGGAGTTGTAGAGCATAACAGTTAAAAAATTTTTTTTCCCGTATTACAGAAGAATAAGTGCCATGTGGTGATGGTGGTGATGTTGTTCATGTTGAGAACAAGTGGTCATACAATTATTGCTGGAAGCGGAAGGATCCTCCAAAGTCCCACTGTCCGACTGTTGTTTGAATTTCTGCTGTAACTCCATTACCAAACTGTCATTCAGTGATGCTTGAAAAACTCAACTGAAGGGCAACTCAGTTCTCTTTAAGCCAATCCCTTTCATCTGTATGAAGTTCTTCCTAGTCTGTTTCTCTATACAAGCTAATTCCTCTTAAATAGTAGTTCAAAATTAACAAAGTGACTCCCAGTTTAATGGTCTGGCCTATTGTAGAACTGAACAGAACCAAACTCTTTCCCATGTATTTTTGGTTTCAAAGTCCAGTCTTGTCTCAAGAACAAACATAGTAAAGATGAAAATGCTCTTCAAAGATAGCAAATAACATTCCGGCCAGCTGAAAACATGAAATAAATTTTAATTACTGGAGGAACAGCTAAAACTCACCACTCTGAAGTAGTACTCTCTAGAACCATAGGAGTCTGCCGCATGCTGTCCACCCAGGCTTCCCCCCACCTTTGGTATTTATTTATTTGGCTGCACTGGATCTTAGTTGTGGTACATGGGATCCCATGGGTTCTGTAGGGTAGGCGGGCTGGCTTAGTTGCCTTGTGGCATGTGGGATCTTAGTTCCCAGACCAGAGATGGAACCCACGTCCCCTGCATTGGAAGGCAGATTCCTAACTACTAGACCACCAGGGAAGTCCCAGTCTAGTTCCATTCTTGAAGCTAAAAGCCTCTGGATCAGGGACAAGAAAACTGGGGGTCTTGTGGAGGCATCTGTAGGATATATTTACCATAAACTTTCTTGCCCGCCCCCCTCCCCAGTTTAGTATTGATACTGTCTACCTGCAAAGGTGGTGGCACAGGTTTTATATTTTGCTTTGTGTCTGGGGACAGTTAAGTTAGGAGAGAGTGGGCCAATTGCAACCATTTGTCAATTTTTTTATTAGCTGAGTATGTGTTAATATAGGGTCTATGGAGTAGGGCATCTGTTCTTCCCAGTTATGAAGAAAATTGCCTTTAATCTCCAGAACTCGAGCAAGGCTTTCAAAGCAGTTCTCCTGAAGAGTATCAGGCCTGTCTCTGTTCTGAACTCTTCCCTAGAAAAAGGAGAGTCCAGAAGCCTTGTTTCAGGAGAAGCTGGATCACCCTCCCCCTGTAGCAGGCTGGCTGGAGCCAACTCTGTTCATCTGGGCCAGGTATATTGTCCCGGGTATGTGAGGACACAGTTAAGAAAGTGTCCATATGCCACCCAGGCTTTTATACCTCCCATCACCCACCTTGTTGAAAGCCAAGGTCTTGATACAGGACTGGAAGATAGGGTCTTTTTTTTTTTTTGCTGCTCTGGGACTTCGTTGCTGCACGTGGGGTTTCTCAGTTGTGGAGAGTGGGGGCCCCTCTCCAGTTGTGGTGCGCGGACTCCTCATCGCGGTGGCTGCTCTTGTCGTCGAGCTCTGGCTCTCTGCACACGGGCTTCAGCGGTTGAGCCTCTTGCTTTTCGTTTCTCCTCATAGCATGTGGATCTTCCCAGACCAGGGATCGAACCCGTGTCCCTGCATTGGCAGTGCATTCGCAACCCCTGGGCCACCGGGGAGGTCCGAAGATAGGTCTTTTTGAGAGCTATATATTTAGATACTAGTTAAAATTCATAGTTTAGTGGGATTCGTTTCAGGAATCGGTAGGGTGATGTAGACTAAGGGACTCTGAGGTCCTTCGGGCACACAAACCAAACCAGATACTAGTTTCTCACCCACTCAGCTTGGGGAGCAGTCTCTGGCTCACGCCTACATGTGACCTGTGCTCTATGTCTGCCCTCTCTCCAGAGCATGCTCTCCAGCCCCCAGGACTGGGATGCTCCCTGAGTCTTGGAATCAAGAGATGCCTCCACTTCACAGGTTCTGGGGTGTGTTGGGTCTGTACATGTTCTGCCTCTCGTAAAACATCATCCCTGAACTCAAGCTAAGTGCCCCCCAAGGACTGGTGCCCTCAGCAGAGCAGCTCAGCATCTTCATCTTCCCAGTCATTTAGATGTTATGCCGCCTTGTGCTGGATTTTCTTCGCTTTTCTTTCCAGCCATGTTCATTGCTCTGTCTTTGCAAATTAGTGTTCATTCGAAGCTCTGCTGTTGCATCTCTCCCTCTCCTCTCCCCTTAACCTTTCTTCTCCCCCCCAAACTCCAGCCTGAAACCCAAGTAAATTAGCTTCTCACCCCTGCCCCCCAGTTTAAAAAAAATTCCCATACTCCTCCAGCAATATCTGTTCTTGGATTTGCAGTCAGCAGCCATCTCCAATAACCATCCGGCTGTCAGCTCTGCAGCTCCCCACTACCTCCCACCTCCCCCATCACTCACCAGAGGAAAAAGAGAGCCAGGGCCAGAGCTTGAAATATATCATGCAATAGTGTATCATGAATTTGTTGTGAATCACAGCGGTGAAGCAGGTTTATTTATTTCTGAGATCTTAAATCAATACAAAGTAGGTCTCTTAGTTCTGAAGCTGGGATGGAGTGTGAAAAAATGAGCCCATTGTACTCTTAAAACTTTGGGGAAAGGAGATGACAGCTATATAATTCCATTTACCAGGCACTAGGGGCTTTAATGTGAAGGTGACAGGGAGCTCTTTGTGCATTTAGAGCACCATATCTTCTAAATAAAAGATCTGTAGACTTGATAGTGGAGCATAGCTCCGAGTTTAATAATCTCCAAGCATTAGACCGAGCCAATATGTTCCCAAGTCAGAGAGGTCCCCCCCAAACACTCATAAATTAAAAGTGCAAGAACTGCACACGTTGGTAGATTAGAAATGCAAGGACTTCAGTCTTCCGGGGCGAAGACAGACCTGGTCCCTGGCTGTGCACAGACTGCTGTGTGAATATGATAAAGACGCAGGAAACGAGACTGTTTAGAAACCTGATTCCTGACTGTTCATCATTCTCGGGAATGTCCCCTGTGCATGGATCCAGATCTGGCTGTGTCCCCTCTCATTCAGAGTGGCCTCCTTCACACAGTCTAATCAGCTAATGTCCACCGTCAGGAGTGTTGAATTATGAAAGGAGAAGCTTTAAGAGCAGTTTAGATTGATACAAATTACTATGCCCAGGCTTCGAGTTTTTCTGGTTGATTCTTGACTGAGTCCTAATATTTTAAATGTCTCAGAGTCTGGAATTTAAGCCCTTAAAAATAGTTTGCAGATAAGAAAAAGTGAGAAATCAGTGTTTATTTAAGAAAGGAGCTCATCCAAATTTAACCAAGAGCATAAGATGCAAATATGGGAAGTCAAGACCATTGAAACATATCATCAACTTATGGGTATCTTCATTTTCTATCTAACCCTTTGATAAAATGTCTTCTCAACAGATAAAGCAGGTTTATGCAGCTCAGCAGAGCATCCCTAATATAATATGACTTTATAGTATATAGAGTTACTAGGTTAAGTCTAACCCAGGTAGAGAATTTTGAAAGAAAAA
Source organism: Odocoileus virginianus (assembly GCF_023699985.2). Taxonomy (NCBI): domain Eukaryota; kingdom Metazoa; phylum Chordata; class Mammalia; order Artiodactyla; family Cervidae; genus Odocoileus; species Odocoileus virginianus. The sequence continues at coordinate 12,498,008 of NC_069690.1, read as the reverse complement.
CCCAGTATCTCCACTGGGGAAAACTAAAAGGAGGGGAAAAGCAAACCACTCATTTTGCTTAAGGAAGCCCCAACACATATTAGCACTAATAGGAAAGACTTCTTTTGCTTATAGCAGTTCAGCTTACTGAAAATACCAACCAGAGCTGAGTTTTTATAGAGTAGTGAGAATGATGGCAGTTGACCAGCATTTATTGTGTACCTGTTGTGTTAAAACTAACAGGTTTTTCATGTGTTCCAAGAGGAAAACGTTAAATTGCCGCCCACCAGTTGTAGATGAGAAAACACAAACAGAAAGCCTAAAGAGATGACAGGCCGGTGTTACTCCCCAAGAAGCCAGGTCACAGCAGGCACCAAATTCTGTGCCTCTCCACTGGTGTGCAGAGGCAGTCACACAGCCAACTGCCTTCTAGTACCAATCTCATGTCCCATGTCTATTCAGAAAACCCCCTGGGAGGTGACTGGAAAATAAATTTAAAAAAAAAAAAAAAAATATATATATATATATATGTATACATATAAAGAGTTCTCACAACTCAATAATAGGAAACAACCCAGTAACTTTTTAAATGGGTAAGAAATTTGAAGACATTTCACCAAAGGTATAAGGATGGGTAAATAAGCACATAAAAAGATATTATCATTAGCATATTAAAAGATATTTATCATTAGTCATTAGGGAGACACAAATTAAAACCACAGTTAGACACCACTAATATAAATTTAAGTTGACATACTAAATGTTGAGACACAAGGATCCATGTTGATCAAGGGTGGGAGAAGGGAATTAATTACAAAGGAAATGAGAACACTTTGGGGGCTGATGAAAACTTTGGGGGCAATTGTGGGTGGTGGTTATACGCCTATGTGATGTCAGATTTCATAGAATCGTACACCTATAAATGGACAATTTCACTATATGTGAATTATATGTCAATAGGTCAGACTTTTACATTTTTTCCTGTATTTGGAGGTAATTTATTATCAGTATGCTCAAGTCTGCAGCTAAATGAGCAGTTGATGGATCCCTGAGATGAGTGATTTTATCTGGCATCAGTTTTGACTCTGGAAGTCTATGTCTTTTTCTTATACATTTGACAAGTAAACTGTCACGAGGTTCCTCTGTACCTCAGTTCTTCCTTCTGCCATCTGCCTCGTTCCTCTATTCTCCCTGTATCGCGGTTTCTTTTTGCATAAATATCTTTTCTTTTTTAAAACATTTACTTATTTTTGACTGCACTGGGTCTCCGTTGCCACACGCGACCTCTCTCTAGCTGTGGTGTGCTGGCTTGTCATCGCGGTGGCTTCTCTTATTACAAAGCCCTGACTCTAGAGCGCGGGCTTCAGTCGTTGTGGCATGTGGGACCCTAGTTCCTGGGCCAGGGATCCAGTCTGTGTCCCCTGTATTGGCAAGTGGATTCTTAACCATGGGACCACCAGGAAGTCCCCTAAATATCCTTTCTACTGTGGGTAGCACAGTCCCTTTACTCCAGTTTATCCATCAGCAAACCTGACCACTTTGTAATTTTGCTGCTTATAAAGAGATTTTTGGGTTTCCCAGGTGGCGCAGGGGTAAAGAATCTACTTGCCAATGCAGGAGACGCCAGAGTCCCCTGGAGAAGGAAATGGCAACCCACTGCAGTATTCTTGCCAGGAAAATTCCACGGACAGTCCATTGGGGCCGCAAAGAGTTGGACAAGACTGAGCACGCGCGCACGCACACACACACACACACAGATTTTGGGTCTTGCAGTGGATGGTGTTGAATCCAGCCATGGCTCACATCAGAGGCCTCCCCATCCTGTGCCACCAGTATGTCAGTCTGTCCCTTCTCTAGTCCCAGCCTGCCAGTTGTCAACCAGCTCTCCCGTTTGCCAGTGATCACACACACACACACACACTTTGGGTCTTGCAGTGGATGGTGTTGAATCCAGCCATGGCTCACATCAGAGGCACACACACTCACAGATTTTGGGTCTTGCAGTGGATGGTGTTGAATCCAGCCATGGCTCACATCAGAGGCCTCCCCATCCTGTGCCACCAGTATGTCAGTCTGTCCTTTCTCTAGTCCCAGCCTGCCAGTTGTCAACCAGCTCTCCCGTTTGCCAGTGATAATAGTGGCAACAAAGCAGGAGAGGAATTTGCAACCCTGGGTCTCTGTATTAAGGGACTATATTTTGGAACCCCCAAATATTCTTGGTCTCATAGGCACTGGTCCTGTCTCCCTAGAGATTTAATTCCAGTCACCCTTGGATGTATTCCTGGAGAAACATTTACACAGTAATATGTGCTGCACCACTTAAAATTGTTAATTGGAGATTGAATTACTTGTCAGCTTTTAAAAATGTAGTCCTCTCAGGTCAAGGAGGAGGGTGTTAGCACCAGGAGTAGATGAGCTATTACATTTTTTTCTTCCCCTTCCTCTTTTCACTCCCCCTCCCTTCTCTTCTCTCTCATCCTTTCTCCTTTCCTTTGTTCCTATTTTAATACTTCTTCCTTCTTCCCACTTTTTCTTTCTCATCTCTCTCTCCCTTTCTGCCTTAACCAAACCTTTATCAATAACCCGACAGATCCCAGAGTGACTTTAATGTCTAAAATCATGGAGGAAATCCAGTGATGACAATTGCTTAGGAAATTTACAAAACCCCTCCTGAAATCCTCTTGAGAGTGGAAATACCCTAATGAGAAAGAGGATGGCAGCAAGGACTCCATGTGCATAGCTGAATTCTTAGATCCACCAGGAATGTTTAAAGGGGAAAACGTTGGGTAAAGTGGAAGAAAACAGCAGCAGAATTTTCATTTTTTTATGCATCGATATGCATCATTATTTTTCACATCTGCAGCACACAATTGCAAATATTTGCTTATAAGTCTGAGGGGCCCTGATATAATATGTATATATCAGGACAAAAGCAATTTTTTTGAAAAAAAATTGAGCTAAAGTTGCATCTATGAAACTCGGAAGGCTCAAAGCCTGTGTGCTGACAAATATCCTGACAAGTAAATACTACACTCATTCAGTATTACACAGTGATTTCATTTGCACAAAACCTCACAATACTCTGCCACTTCACTCAAACGTCTGGAGCACTGGGGAAGGGAAGAAACGAGTTTATCTTGATCTCCAAAAAGGGATTTAAGGGCGAGAGCAGGCGGTATATTAGACTGTTTTCATTGCCTGTCAGCTGGGGTAAACCTGAGCTGTCTGCAGCGTCTCTAGATAAGCGGCAGCAGCCGCAGTGTCTCAGGCCTCTCTCTATGTGTATGTGTATGACTGCATTCATTTGTGCTGCCTGTGCATCTCAAAAATTCCTAAAGGCTCTCGAGCATCTTTCACGGAGCCTCAAACATTGGTGTTCTGCTAATCACTGGCTAGAGGCAGTGCCCTTAATTCCCAGGTCTGCCAGCTGGAATGACTGAGTGCTAGATGAGGCTTAATTTTATGTGGAGAGTGAACAGAGATCCTCTTTCAGGCTGAGCCCTCATTCAGCTCTGTAGGCATCGGCACTCTTCAGCAGGGGACCTGAGATGGTGCCTGTTCTAGTATTTCGTGGCACTGCCTCTCCACTTAGACTTGGGAGCAGGCAGCCAAGTAGGGCCTCAGCAGCATCCCCTGTTTTGAGTAGTTCCTATGTTTAAGTGGTTATTGATGCTGTTGGCAGATAAACCAAGAGTTTGTATCATGCAGCATAAAATGTGCAAGGAATAATTTCGAAAATGGAATGTGGCAAGCAGCATGACCTATACACAAATCGGTGTGTCCAGGTTGAATAAAACTGTATGAATGAAGCTCACCTACTTCACGAAAATGTTATGTTGATGAGGGTTGTGTACCCCAGGTTTTGCCATAGAAGGCTGGTAGGGCAACAGATTGAAGACTATAGCAGTGGTTCTGTCTAGGTGGGTTCTTTTCTCTGCCTTCCTGATGCTCATCAGGGTTAACGTAACTGTTCCAGTGCCATCATTTCAGAGTTGAGCAGAATGGGTTTTGTCTTTGCCCAGATTCACCTTCTGCAGTTGAAGCTTTTGTTGTGAAGTATTCTAAAATCATTAAAACCACTTGAGTCAGCCACGACCCCTATAAATCAGGAGCTGTTGGGTGCGCCCTCATTCTCCTGGTACGTGCTGCAAACACATGGTCGTTGAAGATGAACTGGAGGCTCCTGCTTTCTCTTCCCCAATTGTTGAGTAGCCATGATTGTTGGCATTTGTTTGTGGTTAGTGAAGCAGGCTTCATTTTTTGTGTGTCCTTCCCCTCTGCCCCCACCCCCTGCTGCCCACCTCCTGCGATAAGGCTGACCAGAGAGAGAGCTCTTCGGATACTCTGCCTGCCATATAATTTTTATCTTTAGTTCCCAAATGTAATGAATCCTCTCAGATGGCAAATATTTCTTTAGCCCAGGATAATGTTCTTGGCTGTAGTAAGCCCTGGTTTTCCTCCTCAGAAGAGAAGAAATACTGCTGCCTTTTCAGAACAATGCCAAGATGTCAGAACCTGAGTTTCCACTAGTAAAGGGAAGACATGCTAAGTGATTAACTCTTACTCCTTCCAGATCTGACTCCCATTAGATGTAAGAATATGGGGTGGAATGGGTGGACAAGGAAGCCTCCAGGAGGAACCCAGTTCTGGAGGCTCTCTTCCTCTTTGAAATGAGGGGTCAAAGATGTCTGAGGAAGGTATATTTGAACAGCTAAGCATCTCTTGGTCGGTTTCAGTCCCTTTTTCTGAGATTGGTTCTCAATGGGTCCATTACTGATTTGGCAGAGGTGTGAGGTTCTAAGTGGTTGGATGTTATCAAGTCCTAGAGACAGGGTTTCATGGGAAAGAAAATAGCATTTCTGAGTACAAAATAACCCTAGCTATTTTCTTGCTTCTAGGCAGCAAGGCATTCTGGGCCCCTGACATACTCTCTGGGTATCAGATATTCAGGGTCAGTGCAGTGTCTCCTTTTTATTTCTTTTTCCCCTTTCCAATTTTATTTTAATAATTAAAAATACTGCTGATCACACCGAACGACTTCTGGCAGAGAGGCAGTCTGTCCCAGAAGGACCAGCTGTGGGCCATCGGGTTTATGACGTCCATAAAACCAGAGCCAGATCGGAGCGCGGCCTCCCTGAGTGACAGGGCTTCTGCCTCCACCGGGGTCCCCCGTCATCTGACTGCTCTGGACATTTGCTGGGGGTCGGGTTTATTTTTTTTTTTTTTTGCTCTATCTTGTTTCCTGATGCATGTGCGAGTGTGCATGTGCACACACATTTAAAGAGAAAGGAAACAGGTATGTAATGCCCTCTGCCTGTTAGAAAGACTAAAGCCATAAAAATAACAAACGGCGTGTATTTGCTAGAATGTCAAAGTTATGAGTTTATTTTGTAATGATGTGCTCCTGCCTTCATGAGGTAAACTGGCCGTGGCGGAGGTGTTATTAGTAATATGGACGCAGTGGAGCAGAAAGCCGAGTGACCGAGAGATCAGTGTATCAGTCAGGGAGAGGGCAAATGGAAAGAGACAGCAGGAGAATGAGAAAAGAGCCACAGCGCCTGGGCTGAGATGAAAGAGCCTGGGCGGAGGACGGGAGCCCAGTGGTCAGATTCGGCCTCCCCACTTCCGGGGGCTCCTTCAAAGGCGCTGCGGGGCATGTCGCTCAGCTCAGAGGCTGAGCAAAGGCTTGTCTCTGTGCTTCCCTAGTAAGGAAAGCAGAAATCCGAGAGCCATTTTGCCTCCCATATTCCTTTCAGAAGAGTCTCTTCCACCTTTCCTCTTGCTGTGTGGTTGCTAAGTGAGTGTCTGATTCTTTTGTGACCCCATGGACTGTAGCCTTCCAGGCTCCTCTGTCTGTGGAAATTTCCAGGCAAGAATGCTGGAGTGGATTGTGGTTTCTTTCTTGAGGGGCTCTTCCCCACCCAGGGATCGAACTGGCGTCTGCTGCATTGTCAGGCAGATTCTTTACCAGTGAGCCCCCTGGGAAGCCAGCCCCTCTCCCCTTTGTAGCTGAAGCTAAATGGAACCCAGGCCAGCTGGGTCCCAGAGAGGTGATGGCTCTGGCTGCCCGCTTCCTCAGCCTTTGGCAGGTCTTGATCCCAGGGCTGACCCAGCCTGTAGGGGAGCTGCTCACAGCTCCGAACAGGAAGGGGCAAAATGGGAATATACAGGTAGAATTCGCTGGTCTCTCCCTTATTAGGTTCTCCCCCAGAGGCTGGAAATGAATAAAAGTAAGGAAGAAATTTTGTGTTGTGGTTATTTTCCAGAGGAGGAGGAGGAGAAAGGGAAAAGAAAAGGTAACATACTGTAAGCAGCTCCACAACTGTTAAGAGCTCTCCAGGGCTACTGTAGATGACTGGCAATTACTACACACTCAGCAGTTTGCAGGAGTCCATGATCAGGCTGCCCAGCTTCCATCTGCTGGCTCAGAAAACCTCCCTCCCCAAAAGAAATTATTAACCAATCTTCAAGGGGAAAGAAACCCTACAATTTCTGAGTCGAAAAGTGTTCTCTCTCTCTCTTTTTTTTTCTTTTTTTCTTTTTTATTTTTTAAAGGAAACTTTATGGTTTCCAGTTGCAGGTGCTTTTCACCCTCACAAGAGTTAAACTCCTCTTGTGGACAGACCAGGGAATTAAGGCCCTGAAGTCCCTGGAACCTGGGGAGAAAAGGACCCAGGAGAAGCGGGTTTGGGCATAAATCACTGCCCTGTGCCCAGCACACAAAGAGGACTTTAGGCTCAAGGCTTCATGTGTGTGTCATGAGTCACTTCAGGATTTCACGTGAAACATCAAGTGTAAAGGGGAAAAGTAACCCTTGGAAGAAACGAGGAGTCCGAAGCTCTCAGTGCTCCTGTTCAACTGAGACTCGTTGCTTGAGGTCGTCAGAAGCAGGCACTCCCCCTTCTGTGTCTGTGGGCAGCAGCGCGGTGTGGCCTGCGTCTCAGGGCCCCAGCTTTACCCACCGCGAGGGTCCAGCCTGCCACCACGCATCTGTGGCAGCTGACAGAGAGGGGCTTGCTGGTGTTTACATTGCCACAGAATATGTGATTGTCTGAAACGCCCTGTGTGTCTTCTGAGTGTTCTTTTTAGGACAAAGGTCCAGACAGTCCCTCGACACAGCCCACGGAGGCTGGACTCTCTGTCTTGCAGAAAAAAGAATCCATTTTAGTGGCAGTTACGAGACAGACCTTGCCTTTCTCTCTGACGGAATGAACGTCTTCTCTCTGGCCTGTTTCTCTAGGTCCTCGGGAGGGAAGTATACACCTCGAACAACCAGCTGGGGGGCATCCAGATTATGCACAACAATGGGGTGACGCACAGCACCGTCTGTGATGACTTTGAGGGGGTGTTCACCGTCCTGCACTGGCTGTCTTACATGCCGAAGGTGAGTCCTCCCCGCTTGCTGCCGGCACCCAAAAGCCCGAAGGACCCGGCCTTTTCGCCACAGCTCACTGCCTCAGCGTGTGAGACTCATTTATGGGAGAAAGATTTTTTTTCTTACAAAATATTCTCTAGAAGCTGTTGATTTCTTTTTTTTTTCCCTTAAAGCCATCTTTTGCCTCCTACCTTTGTTTAAAATGCCTTTGGATTTCAGGGGTCAGGCCCCCTTCTGATGATTTCCAGCCAGGGAAGCCTTGAGTCCTGTTTGGGCTCAGACCCCAGCTTCTCAAGGCTTCTTCCTCATTGTGGGGCTTTCCCCTTTGTCATCGGTGCCCACCCCTCTGGGGGACTTCCCGGAGAGCCCTGGTGCACTGAAATCAAGAGTCCAATCGCCCCACTTTCTAGCAGGCTCCCACGTGAGACTTGCGAGCTGTACCTGTTCCTCAGGGCCTGGCTCCCGATTGGGCTGCTGCCAGCTGCCGGATGGGACTAACGGGCATGCTTCCCTGTGTGGGTCCTGCTTGCTTTGTCCGTCACGGTTGTTGCTGAGTTAAGAGTTGTTCGCTGACCTCTGTGCTCTTCCCTCCCATCGCCTTCTAGAGTGTATACAGTTCAGTTCCTCTCCTGAATTCCAAGGATCCGATAGACAGAGTCATCGAGTTTGTGCCCACGAAGGCGCCGTATGACCCTCGGTGGATGCTGGCAGGCCGGCCTCACCCAAGTATGTGTATGTTAGAGGGTCTGTGGCACCCTGGCCCTCAAGCTTCCAGTCTTCCTTTCCGTCACTAACCAATCCCTGCACGATAGCACATGACAAAGAAAACACAGCCCCTGAAGTGCCTGGGCATGAGGGAAATCTGGAAAAACAGCAGCCCTCTGAAGGAAAAGGTAGAAAATCCATCAAGAACAAATGGAAAATGAATGAAATCAGTTGCTGAGTCAGTTCTAAGCCCTGTAGTCGTTAGTACATTTCTTCTCTTTATTCTGTTATTGGAGCCCTTATTACTTAATGGCCTCAAAAAACTTTAAAACCGTTAAACATAAGCCATAAAGTCCAAGAGTTACAGGACCAGCATCTTTGACCATCTAGTCTGTGTACACAGAGGTGTATAATTTATTTTATCGCCATTTTTGAAACTTTATTTATTCAGCTCTGTTGGTCCTAGCTGTGGCGCGCAGGATCACTCATTGTAGTAAGTGGACTCTGTTGGTTTTGGTGCACGGGTTTAGTTGCACCGCAGCATGTGGGATCTTCCCAGACCAGGGATTGAACCCAGGTCCCCTGCATCAGCAGGCAGATTCATACCCACTATACCACCAGGGAAGTTGCTGCCTTCCCTGGTTGGAAGACAGAACTTTTAAGTTGATAACTATATTGAGTTAGAACAAGCCCTCCCCCCATGTTTATCTAATATATCCCTCTGTCTTGGGGCTAATTTTACCAAACTTAAAAAGCAACAACAGGGGGAAAAAAGAGGTAACTTCACCTAAGGCAAATGTACATTCTTGTTTGTCAGTTCACTTGGCAATTTTAACAAACCTTTTGTAGCAGGAAGTTCTTTTGTGAAGCCCCAAATCCTCTTGCTACATTTTGAATCTACGTTTTTAGGCTTTTTGAGAAAATGTTTGTTCTTTTTTGCATGTTTCTTGCAACTGTTTCCTCCCCCACCCCACCCCCACAAAGGGCTGTATTTAAAAGAACAGAATGCAGAAGATAATTCCTTAAATTTAAAAGTCATTGTGATTTTGCTGAAAGAGAAAGAGGTATTTAGGGACTTCCCTGGCAGTCCAGTGGTTAAGACTTTGTGCTTCCAATGCAGGGCACATGAGTTTGATCCCTTATTGGTGAACTAAGATCCCACATACTGTGTGTGCAGCCAAAGAGTTAAAAAAGAAAAAAGAATTCTTCATAAGGAAAGCTTAGTAATCCTTTATGGGCACCGCCTGTTAAGCCAGGTGGGACTGTAAAGCACTTCCATCTATACCATCTTATTTGGACTTCCTGTTTCTCAGAGATAAAATGAGATGACCGTTTTACAAGCTCAGAGAAGTTAAGTGATTTGGGCACGGTCACACAGCTAATACTTAGGAGTTAGGCTTCATTCGGAAACCTAACTGTAGATAGAAAAATCACCAGAGTAGGGCTGACTTTAATTTAAAACCTTACCTGTTGTCTTCAATGCCCTTTCTTGTTAGTCTTAATAAAATTAAATAGTTCTTCTGCATAGACAAATCACCATAATAATCTTTGCCCTACCTCGTTTTTATTTCAAAACTTACTATAAGAGCCATGGACCTAAGATATCTATCAGTCATAAAATGCAGGACTTTTCTGGGAGAAATCAGAACAAGACCTAGTGAGTGTTCTCCTGGGAATAATGGGGAGCCATGTTAGGTGACTTCTAAGTTCTACCTAGATGATGAACCGAACATGACCTGCTCTTTGAGGGGACCCAGTAAAGCCCACCTTTAATACCTGTAGCCCTCCAATGACTCCCCTCCATCAACCAACATATTAGGCAGGAGGGGTTTTAAAGAAAAAAATATTTCCACTTTGAAATGAAGTCTGTAGTTCCAAATCATTATTATTGAAGTAAGAACCATAAAATGATCCAGGCATACAAAGTTAAAATGCCAATATCCTGGGCTTCCCTGGTGGCTCTCTGGTAAAGAATTCGCCTTCCACTGCAGGGGACATGGGTTCAATCCCTGGTCTGGGAAGATCCCACATGCCTCAGAACAGCCAAGCCCGTGCTCCACAGCTGCTGAGCCTGAGCTCTAGGGCCCAGGGAGTGGCAGCTAATGAAGCCCACGTGTCCTAGAGCCCATGCTCTGCAACCAGAGAAAGGCCCATGCAGCAGTGAAGACCCAGCGCAGCCAAAAATAAATAAACAAATTAAATTATTTTTTAACAAAACTTCGATAACCTTAGAGGCACTTAGAAGTTTGGTTTAGAACCCTCATCAAAGTCTGAGCCCTTTTTCAGGGGTTGAACAGGTGTGTGTGCACATGTAGATGGGCATTATCCTGGCTATTATTAATGAGAACCACAGAATAAAATGAATTTGTGATAAACTAAGTTTTCTGGTTTTTGGATAATATTTTTTCATCAACTCCCTAGTAATTCATCCTGCTGTCTCTGTGCAGCTAACACTCTCTCCCAAATCGAGTGACTTCAGATTTTAATTTAGTAGAAGCGTTAAAGAAAGCAGATGATTCCTTGTGATAAGTTAAAGCAGATATCTTCTAGGTGAAAAGTTAAAGTCATTTATTAGAGGAGATAGTGCCACGATATTCTTCAAACTGACGCCCAACACGAGCCCAGAATCTAAACGATCAGCTTTGGGCTCACGATAGAGAGATAATTTTGAAATGGATGATCACATTTTACACGGGGGCCATAGAGGCAAGGAATGTAGAACACAGTAATTACAAGTTTAGTCTTGATAAAACACTCTCCATCCTGTTTAAGTCAGCAGAGGTTAGCTTGCTTGGATCTCCACTTTTAATTGGTTTTGGACTTGGGTTTTTAGGGGGCGGAGGGCCACGTTCAAATTAGAAGACTCGCTGAGAAATGGTGAGCCGAGAGGGCAGCTAGGAAACAGCTGAGGCTGTTTGCAGAGGCTTTGATGGGTCCTTGGTCAAACATGGATACCTGTGGGACAGAAGTTGTTTCTCTTAAAGTAAGATGTTGAGAGTCATGTGTCTTGCCAGTGAAGTAATTCCGTGCACAAGGGAGGTTAATGACATTAAGTGTAGGTATCAGAACCTCCTATTTCTGATACCTTTTAAGAGTATATGGGCATGGCCCTTTCTTTTAGTAAGATTATCCTTTGTCAGCAGTAAATAAAGCAAGTGTATCTTGTTGCTTTTCTAGCAGAGAAGCTCTTCCCCAAATTGAGGTCCTCATCTGATCATTAATATTGATACTTATTTGCCTATCTTCATCTTTCCATTGAAAGAAAAATCAGTGGATTCAGATTTTAAGATATTACCTCTAATAATTTAATCCTGTTTCCCCCCTTCAAATGCAGAGCATGACTATTACATGAATACAGTTTGTGCTATAATGATATAACAACAGCAAACAAAAGAAAATCAGTGGAATCAAAATTGTAAGCTAAGTTTTAAAGTAGAAATAGACATTTTGAAAACATCTTTAATGACTTGGCTGCCTTCTGACAAATGTTTGTAGTGTTTTGCAAAAGAAGCCAGGTTATTTATTTAAAAGCACGCAAACTCTGCTAGCTGAACCCCATCGTTTAACAATAAATGATGCTTTTGCTGATAAATGATTCTTTTTATTCAGACTAGCAAATGAAATAGGAGATGAGGTCTGTAGGCAGATGAACACTGAGCTGCCTAATGTTTCCATCTACTATAATATGTTTAAAAACAACAACGGACTCCCCCAAATAACCCCTCAGATCCAACCTTCCATTCACCAGTTCTGGTGTATTTTGAATGAACTGATCATCTTTGTTTTCTGTTTCCTTGCTTTCCCTTCTGCAGCCCAGAAAGGTCAGTGGTTGAGTGGATTTTTTGACTATGGCTCTTTCTCAGAGATCATGCAACCATGGGCACAGACTGTGGTGGTTGGCAGAGCCAGGTAAGACCTCTTTTGTTTTGGAAGCAACTAAAAACAAGATGAGATGGTTAGATAGCATCACCGACTCAGTGGACATGAATTTGAGCACACTCCAGAAGGTAGTGAAGGACCGAGGAGCCTGGTGAGCTACGGTCCATGGGGTTGCAGAAAGTTGGACAGGAGTTAGTGACTGAACAACAACAAAAACAAAGGGCTCTGTGGGTTTTTTACCATTAATGCTCTCTTTGGCTAAACGTCCTAGGAATACTGGATTGTAGTCATGCCCAGGGCAGCCTGACTGGAGCCCTGGTTCCCAGTGGTCATTCAGCATGTAACTCCAATGACGCGTTTAATCTGAAGTCTGGTTTTGACAACATTTCCTTTTCATAATGCCAAAAGCAAAGTTCTCTGGGGGCTGTAAAGCCCAACCACAATAGCCATAGCTCACCAGCGACACCAGCCCCCTACCCCAGCTCCAAAGAACATTTTCTTTTCAGAGTAGGTTCCCATTTAATCAGACTCATCTACTTCTCTGTGACCCCCCTGAAAGATCGGTGTAACCGGAAGAAGTTCCTTCAGGGCATCGAGATTATTCTAGTAACAAATGCACTAGACTGGCTTATCATCAGATTTGAATTACAAAAAAAAAAAAAAAAAAGAGTTGACCTGAAACAGGAGTAAAATAAGCTGGAATAGTTTGCAGGAATACCTCTATTTTTCAAGTGGGAAATCGAAGTTTCTATTAAATTTTTAATACCCACTCTAAGAAGCACTTCACTCAACAGCGAGCCCTACACGGAATAATCTGCGCCGCTCACTGTAACGAGCACCTGCCAAGGCTGATCTTAATCTGGCCCCGCGCCGCAGAGACACGCCACCCCGGGGACCCACATCTGGAGCTCACCTGCCTCTCGGGGGCAATCAGTTTTCCTTATCTTGCTGAAAAGTGGCACCTGCTCCAGATTCTCAAGCACGCCACGTCGAGGGGAGATTTAGATTCCAGCCTCGAAAATAATTCTAGGCTTTGTGGTTGTCTCTGCCTGGCCGGTCAGCACACCTCGAGCTGCCAGTGACACGGAGCCATCAGATGGCAAATCCCACAGACGGGCTCTTTCCCTGTGGGTCTGAATAAGAGTCAGCCTGGAGTCGGCCCTGACCAAGGCTCCCAGGGACTAGTTCCCATTTTCTTCTGGCGTCCCAGACTTCTGCCTTGCCACAGGCTTCCAAGTCCCAAGGAGGATTCTTTGTGCCTAGAGAAGTCCCACTGGGGAGAGAGTCCCTCTACTTGGGACCTATTGGTTTGTTATAGGCAGTCTTTGAAGGACGCTGGGATCAACTTTTTGAGAAAGCATCTCTCAACTATACACTGCTTCAGTTTTCCCCTCTGTAAAAAACATGCCTGATTTTAAGCCTCAGATAAACCAAACCTTTGTTAATGTCTTTAAGATCCTCCCATGAGAAACAAGAGAATAATGCTTTCCACTTATGATGGGAAGAACAGGGCTTGTTCCACGAGCAAGATCAGTCAAATTTGGCTTCGGTTAGCTCTGCCGTTGTTTATTGCAACACCCACCCTGACTCCCTTTCTTTCCATCTGATGAGTTCTGGGCTTCTTACTCCAAACCACATACACATGCTCTCAAGTATATAAAACACAAATGGAGCCAGCTTCTTTCTAAAGCAATGGTATTTCGAGAAATAAATATAAATGTATTCTTCTGGGATTGTTACTGTAAGTGCTGCCAAAACTCATCTTTGGTATGTATGTTTGGAATATGTGTGCTATTGGCTGTAAATTGTCTTTTATTATTCCATGGCACCTTGTCCAGGGACACACTATAAAACAAGATGTAGCATCTTCATGTGCTAGCCTGATAAAATTTATATGAAGTATAATAGAAAACAGAAGTTGTTCTGAGCTGTTTTCAAGTTCAATAAATAACTGTAATACTCGGATAAAGATGTTCTTTATTAGGTCACATGGGCCCTAATATATAAGTTATAAGTTACCGATTTAGGGTGGCTTTTGCAATTACAAGTTTCCAGTTGGATTGTTAATCATTGTGAACAGAAATATTTCTAAACCCTCCTGTGTACCTTCTGCTCGTTGTCTGGTTGTCTAGAGGGCTTTTGATTCTGATTCAGTGCAGGCAAGTGACAAGGGGGTGGGTGGTCCCCACTCTGGCCCCTGTCAGGCCTCTTGTGATGACAGGAATCCATCTCCAGTAGCCAGTGTGACAACCGAAGACCATCCTCCACGGAAAAGTTTGTTATGGAGATGCTGTGGGGAACGAGAGCCTATAACCCGCTCCAGCCCCAACCCCAAGAAATGCAGCTCAGACAGTGAAGATTGAATCACATTTTCCAGAGTGAGGACTCACCCTGTACCTTGCAGACTCGCTTGCACTCACCCACTCTCTCTCTGCCTTCCTGATTTTTACTAGGAAATCTTTATGAGGACCACGTGTGGGAGGGTGTCACAGAGTACAGATGCAGAGGCTTTGAGCCCTTGAAGAGCTTTTTTTAAATTAACAGCGTGGAGATTAAATATATTCTTCCAATATAGATCACCTGTTCGACCAAGGTTACTTCTGAAGGTTATCCCTGGCCCCTTGCTCTTTGCAGTGGAAGAGGAAGTTGAGGGCTTGTTTAACCACCTCCCGACACTTGGTGCATATCTTTCATCATCCCACAACACATCTGCAAACTCCCCATCCACATGCCCAGTGGTGAGACCTGCTTTCCCATCATGTCTTACCTGGAACCCCATTATTAGTAGTCCATAGAAAACTACAAGTCTGTTACAGAGAAGTTTCAGGTTACCACCACCTGTCCAACCGTTCCCCTCCATCTTTACCAAAGACCTGCTGTGAACTGAGAAATTTCACCTGACTACCACAATGACTGAATATGTGTGTGTGTGCGCGTGTGCACATATATGCACACATGCCCTTGTGCACAAGATCTCATACACGTACTAGGCTGTTGAGTCTCGATGCAGATGCTTCCCTGGTACAACCCTTGGTTTAAATTTATCCTGTGCTGGGGAATAAGAGTGACGCTGAGGGCACTTTTCTTCCCATTTACCATATTTACCAAATCTGTAAAGCAATATTTTACCCCCGGAAGAGTCTGACTTCCCCCTGACTCTATATTTGTTTCCACTTCCCCCTCCACCAAGGTGTTGATGTAGGATTGAAAAACAAATGACTAGCTGTAATGATGACGTCCACCAGGTCCTCACATAGGTCATTTTTTATCAGGCTAGGAGGAATACCCGTGGGAGTAGTTGCCGTAGAAACCCGAACAGTGGAGCTGAGTATCCCGGCTGATCCTGCAAACCTGGATTCTGAAGCCAAGGTAGGTCACCTCCAGTACTCCTGAGTGCCCATGCTTGGTGCTCTGTTTTCCCCGCTGCAGAGCGGGGATGTACTGGGAGCATTGCGAACCACCAATTTTAGAGGCCAGACAGCAGCCTTGAATGAGTCTAGACCATCATGTGCTTACTTTTAAGAATACTCGGAATGCAGCACAAGCTAAATTCTTAGGTCTTCACAGTGGTCTTACGGATGCTAGAAAAAACAGTCTCCTTTCGTGGAGGACGTGGTCTTGCCTGAAGACAGCTGAGATGATGCTGCAAGCTCACTGGTCCCAGGTTCTCCGAGCACACGCGTGGTAGAGATGCTTCTGGAATTGATAAGGACGCCTGTCCTCAATACCAGATGTGAATGCTTCAGTCCATCCTTTCTGAAAGGATGGATTAGGTTTTCACAGCCTGACTAGGGGCCGGGGGAGGGACAAGAGGAGGTTATGCAGTGGGGGTTCCCTTGGGTGCTGCTGACTAAGCAGAGGACAGGGAAGCTGGACCAGGCACAGAGGTGACCGCACGTGGAGACTCTGACCAGGGGGACTGATGGAGTTGTGTAGTCAAGTCACTTCAAGTGGCCCTGGGAAGCATTGAACGAGAATGCCTCAGGTCACGTCCTTCTCTTGGAAGCAGTAAGGTTCCCCCCTTGGGACTAAGGAGGGTCGGGTAGTAGAATCAAGGCTGAAAAAGAGGCGTATTTAACAAAGTCCAAGAGCCAGGATCCTTCTTTTTTATTTCAAGGATGCTGATCTTGATGAACAACTTTGGTTTAATTTTTTTTTTTTTTTTTTTTCAGTTTCTAACAGTAAAACCCTCCCCTCTTGAAGAGATTCCCCCTTCAAGCTGTGTCGTTATTTGTGTCTTTCTCTGGCTTTTCCCAACAGATTATCCAGCAGGCTGGCCAGGTTTGGTTCCCAGACTCCGCGTTTAAGACGTATCAGGCCATCAAGGACTTCAACCGTGAAGGGCTGCCTCTGATGGTCTTTGCCAACTGGAGAGGCTTCTCCGGTGGGATGAAAGGTGACTGGCCCTGGGCTGGAGGGTGACCAATGCCCCTGAGCCCTGCAGCAGAGGGTGGGGAGGGTTTATATCACACAGAGCCTCTGGGTGTCCTGAGCACATCACCCTAGGCTTTGGGGGGTTACGTGCCCTCTGAGATACCTTCCGAGTTGTAACTTGAATGGGAAAATTAAGTTTTAACTGCTTCATACAAAATTTCAGAACCATCTACTAGGGTTATCTAGGTGGACCGCCGTTGGAGGTTTAGTGAGCGATGGAGTTTATGATGGTCCTGAGTTGTGCTGAGTCCCTATGCCTTTCTTGTGGCCATTCTCTTTGTTGGTGTTACTCTTTAATGCTCTACCCCGACTAAGATAGATCCTGAAATTAGCCTTCACCAGGAGAAAAGGAACAAATTCGATACCAGAGGGTGTTGTCGGTGGCAGTCTGTGTGGTATGTTTTATGATGATCCGACAGCAGCCCCGGGCCTGTGACTCCAGCATGTTAGACCGTGATTAGGGAGGCCCTGCTCTGTGCCCGAACTGCCATTACCGAGACGACTCCTCCGTGTGCCGAGCCACCGTGGACGGTTCTGGCAAACGCACTCTCCCTCCCAGCATCGCGAAGCTTTCTCTCCAGTGGCCAGAGGTTCACGGCCGTGTGGGAGCCAGAGAGGACTGACTCAGGGCGAGCTCGAGAGTGGATTAGGGGAGGAGAGGGAGGGAGGAGCCGATCCTGCGAAGTGAATGGCGTGATCCGAGGGAAGGCAGAGAATGAGTGAGGGAAGGAACCCAATAAAGCACCCAGAGTAGCTTGGGGCAGGAGCGTCTCTTGCCTTTAAGGGAAGAAAAGCCTGGCGAAGTTGTGCTGTTATAGGTCATCAGCTGTGTGTGGAGGGAGTGAGAGCCTCTTCCGACAACTTTCCCTTCCTCGGCCAGGAAAACCCCTGCACTGACGGCCAGCCTCCCTACCCAAGTGTAGACGGCCAGGGCAATTTTTGTGGGGTTTTTTTGTTTATTTTATTTTAGTTGAAAAATCCCCTTTGTCCACATTTACCAGAAAACTACCCCATTTTGCACTTTCTTTGAGGAGACTTGGACTATACATGCAAATTAGTGTTTGTATACGTTCCTATTCAAGGTGAATTATTTTTTGACCAAGATAATAAATCAGTGGAACTACCATGAGATACTGAGAGTCTAGGTTAAACAAGTCAATCCTACACATTTTTATTGAGTTCCTACGTGCAGGGAGCTATGCTACTTCAGAGAAAACAAAAATAACTCAGGAAAGACATTGCCTGAAGGAATCAAGAAAAATGTCCTGTGCAGAAAGTTAAACCCATGATGTATAAACAAAATATCACAGTATTCAAAGGAGAGTGATACTATATGGGGGGTGGGTAGCCGAAATCCCTTTCATTTATTTTTTTGTTTCTTTTTACTTCTGTGGCCATGACGCACGGCATGTGGGATCTCAGTCCCCTGACCAGGGATCATATCCACGCCCCCTGCTTTGGAAGCACAGGGTCTTAGCCATTAGACTGCCAGGGAAGTCTCTGAAATCCCTTTCCTGTATGTATGTTTGAGATTCATCAGATTGTCCTTGATCCCAGATCCCTTGGCTCTAAGATTTCCATTAAGAGGTGCTTCCCAGGTGGCACTAGTGGTAAAAAACCCACCTGCCAATGCAGGAGATACAAGAGATGCAGGTTTGATCCCTGGGTTGGGAAGATCCCCTGGACTGGGAAATGGCAACCCATCCAGTATTCTTGCCTGGAAAATCCCATGGACAAAGGACCCTGGCAGGCTTCAGTCCATGGGGTCGCGAAGAGTTGGACACGACTGAGCAAAAAAAAAAACCTTTAAGACTTAGAAGAGAATGCAGGTGCTATTCCTTCTTAGCTACCTCTTTTCTAGGAAACCATGAAAAATTCACTCATCCTGACATTACTTAGGAGTAAGTCAGCCTGGCTACTTTGTCCCAACAAATGTAGGGCTCAGAAGATTGCGATGTGCCGCTTGTAGGGGAAGCTTAATTCTGCTGCACGTTTGGCTCCGGCCCAGATTGGCTGCTCGCCCTGTAACCGTAAGAGCAACAACAATTAAGATTCATTGAGCTCTTTTCACCAGCAAGCGCACTCACCATTTTACATGCATTATCTTACATAATCATCACAACAAGCCCCTGTAAGGGGCGAGTTGTATTATTATCCACAATTTACATAAATTGAGACTTAGGTTAAGTAAATTTCCTAAGATCGTTTAGCTAAAAAATGAACACAGATCCATTTTACTTCCTGCAGCACAGTTTAGAGCCACTAGCCAGAACAAGACCTACTATACTATCCCAAGAATAGACTATCTGGGTTCCTGAGAAAGTATAATTGTCCACCTACCTCCCCTCTGCTTTGGGATGATTGTGACAAGAAACTGCAAGAACTCAGGAAATGAGTTACGGTTTTTTAATTGTAAAATATGCACCACATAATGTTTGTCGTATTAACCATTTGTAAATGTATAATTTGTCGGCATTAAATACACTCGCAGTGTTGTGTAACCCTCACTCCTCTCTATACCCCAAACTTTCTCATCATCCCTGACATAAAAGTCTATACCCACTGAATAGTAACTCCCCATCCCTACCCCCATCCCTAATCAAAAATGAATTATTAGCCTGACATGGAGCAAGATCAGCTGTGTTTTCTGAATCTGTGGTGCTGCTGGTTTCATTTACACATTGCTTAAGACAAATAAGCTTTGGGGAAGATAGAGAACAGTGCGGAAGTGGGGGGGGAAACAGCCCCCCCCCCCCATATTTACATACAGGTCAGGGTGTTTCCTACATGTTATCTCATGTAAAGGGACCAAAGCTGAGAGCCATTCCATATCCCTTGGGGAGATGTTTGCAGTTTGGGTTTCAATACTGGCTGGGGATTATGCAGGGAGGGAAAATAAACAATTATGCCATCCCTGAGTGCACACAAACACACAGCCAGGAGCCGACTGCACTGTGGGTAAAATGACTCCAAAATTGTGTGTAATGAGTAGGAAAAGATTAGAGACAGCTCTTGCTATGCTGAAAATTGACATTAGTGGAGGGGGAAAAAAAAAACTCTTTACTAGTCGGCCTAGGAGGTCTAATTCGAGCAGTAAAAATATAAATAAATAAATAAAAGCATGTCAAGATGGTATTGGTGCTTTTTTTCCCAATGAGCTCTATCTGGCCGGAAGGCTATTCAGCATAATGCAAAATTAAATTATAAAAACTGGCTGAATATTTAGATGGAAGAGCCATTTGGAAGCAGTTTATTTAGACGAACCGGCAATGACCCACAACAGGGAGACATCAAGCGTGAAATTTACTAGAAATTAGCACCAGGGTCCCAGCCTCAGCATGAATAGCTTGATAGGATGCAAATCCCAGTGATATTAAGCTGCCTCACTGCTGGTGCTACAGGGTCACTCTCAGTCGGCTTTTCATGTTATACTTATTATTTTTTCCCAGGACAGGTTATAAATAACAACAAAAAAAAAACACATTTATTGAAAACTTTAACTGGAATGAAAGTCTATTTTAAAGTCTCTGATTACTCGGATGTTGAAATACCGCGTCAGCGGGCCATAATGAACTCATAAGCGACTTGATGTGTATGTGGCCCGTGTACGCCTGATGTTTACCTTCAGCTCCTGAGATAATCTCGCCCCAAGCCAATGAGATCTGTCTCGGGTTTTGAGAGAGTGGGGCGCTGCGGAAACACCCTACCCCCTGCTCCCTTGTTTGGCACATGTGGCCGCTGCGGAGTGTCCACGTTGGGTAACAGTGAAGGCCCCAGACAGGGTTGGTGCCTGGGTGCCCAGAACACCCTGGGAAGGCTGTGTGATCACCGTTGACGCAGATGGGTTTTGCTCAGAACACTTAGAAATCTGCAGGCTCCCGCCTCTCCAAGGACGAACCTATCAGTATTTTCCATTCCCGTTGTATTTCTCAGCCCCGAGAATTGACAGTCAGCATATGCATCGCTTTACAGTTCCCCAGACTGATGTCTAGCAGAAACCCTTGGGGATCCCCCTTCCCCTGCTGCTTCTGGCTCTGAAATATGAAGAGATTTCAAACAAATGTGATTCAGATTGTTGCTAAGTGCTTCAGCCTGCCTTACAGAAATGTCTGGTTTGGGGCAGCTGGGACCCAGTACAAGCATGTTGTGTGTAGACTTTGCGCGTGTGTTTATTATATTCTAACAGCCTTTGTTGCTTTCTGCATGTTTTGGTGGTTTGGACTGGCGGAGGTGGGGGGGTGCGGGGGGCTGTTGATGGTCCAGGTTAGATGGGGGCATTGTTTTCCGTCCCGAACTTGTCAGGTGCAGTGAAGCTTGATGCTTCTTTTCTGCTCACAGTCTTGGAGGCCTGAAGATAATTGTTTGGCAGTCAGATCCAGGCCCTGCACAGAGCTGCTAGTACAAGTTCTGGTATCTCTGAACATAACCAAAAGTCCAGGCAAAATTCAGCAATACTTATGTATTCATGTCTCTCTTAGGGCTCTCATTCGACTTGGCTACTGCGTCAGACACAGGAAAGCAGATTATTCTGGTCTCGGGCTCTTTTCTCGAGGCAGCAGTGGTGGGCTAAGAGTGCAGTGGTAACGGGGCTTCCCTGGCGTCCAGTGGTTAAGCCTCCGTCTCCCAAGGCAGGTGGCGTGGCTTCCATACTGGTTGGGCAGCTAAGGTCCTACATGCCTCGTGGCCAAAAAACCAAAACATAAAATAGAAGCAATATTGTAACACATTCATTAAAAACTCAAAAAATAGTCCACGTCAAAAAATCTTTTTTAAAAATCTTAAAAAAAAAAAAAAAAAGAATGTAATAGTAGAATGTGGACTTATGAGAGCCAGAAAGATCTGGGTTCAAAGTCTCAACTCTGCCTCTTACTTACCTAAGCCTCAGTTTACTCACCTGTCACTTGGGTACAAGAAGAGTTTTCTGATGATTGATTTATATGTGTGTGTATATGCAGTCATGCTCCCTGGTATACAGTAAGCTAGCTGTGAAGATAAAAAGAGGGACCAAAGTCCATTTCACAAAAATAAAATGCACACATACTCAACTTTATCTCAAACAATTTGCTTATACACAAAATCAAGGTTTTTTAAATTATACACGGGAAGTACATTTTCAATAAAGTCCTCTCCTTTTTTGGGAGCTGGGTCTGTTCTTCGTAGCACAGAGCTTGATTTTGATGTAGACATATCTTTAATGGAGCCAACTTCTCCAGTGGGCCAGTGGTTAGTAGTTTGCTTTCCCCCACAAAAGGGTGCAGGTTCGCTCCCTGTTTGCGGAACTAAGATCCCATGTGCCTCACAGGCCGAAACCCAGAAGATAAACAACAGAAGCCATGTTGTACCACATTCAGTGAAGACTTAAAAAACCCAAACCCAACAGAAGTGAGCGAAGAGGCTGGAAACGCAGTGATTTACCTCTTAACTTACTTTTTTGTTTTTCACATGGAATGACTGTTTTGCGCCATTTCCTGTCATTCCACCTTGTCATTTCATCTCCGCTTCCCATTTCTTCTCCACGCGTGGTACCACTCAGGACCACTCCTTTCTGTTTCTCAGTTTCTGAGACTGTACTCTTGGCAGCACTAAAAAATGTACTGCTAATTACACAATTATTTTATTATGTAGCTCTGGTCGAAATATCCACTAAAGAATTAATTTAGTTAAAATAATTTGAACTGAGCAATTATTTTCATAACCACGGAATTAGCGTAAAGCGCTTAAAGTCCTTTATTCCCTGCTCTTCACACAGCAGTTGTGTAATTAGCAGTAAATTTTTTGGGTCTTTGCTTTCCTCCCAAAGGAATAAATGTCTTTGTTCTGATCATATGCAGAGTTTATGACCATTCACATTCCACATAGAGTTGGGAGTTTTTCCTGGGGCAGCTTCTGAATTTGGGGGATTCCTTCACAGACCAGCCAGCCAGGTTGGAGCAGTGGAGAGAGGCGTACTTCCCTGCACAGTTTCCTCGGAGAGACCTGTGCTCACTGATGATTCATACAGAGAGAGGGCCGTTTTTACTTTGGAGAAGGTAGCAGTTTAATTTGCCAGTAACTACAATGAAAGCCATTTCTCTTTGCTCTTAAGTTTCTGAAAAAATCCTTCTTTACTTTGGCTCTCTAGACTGATTTATTCCAAATTGAGATCTTCTCTTTGATAGGAGAGTTTGAACTCAGTTGAACCTGCTATTTGGTGTTTCAAAGGATCCATTGTGGTTCCACTGAAATACTCATTAAACATCTGGAATCATAAACCTAAAACTTTAGCAGTGTTTAGACTTCAGTGAGCTAGGAAATGGGGAAAAGCCATAAATTATTGGGAAATAAATAACTGATCCCTCTTTCCAAGGACTGACTCTATTTTCACACCAGGGGTCCGTTTTCTTCAGGCTGTTCCTGGCCTTGGCTGGGGGGTGGAGGGGAGGGGTGTTACAGAGCATGCTCTTTTGCAGAATAAAGAGGTGGTTCCTCTTTTCCTGTGGTTGTGTGATATTTCCAATAAACTCATACACATCTAAAATTTTTTCTCTCATTGATACCCTGATAAAAATGCAGCTGATAAAGAATTAGTTTTTTCTTTCTCATCGTGTTTTTTGCAAAGCGTGCATGTACTCATTCATTCATTCAGCAGACGCTTTACTGAGCACCATGTGTCAGGCACCGGCCAGGGCCCCGGGGATGCACAGATGAAAGATGCAGTTTTTTGAAGATAAAATATTTGAAGGATCCAGTTTCATTAGCTGTGCATTTGGAGGGCTTATCATATGCTAAGTATCATGAGAAGAATTGAAAAGAGCTTGAATAGTTCCTTCAGAAAACTTAATGTAGTGAGAGAGATCACATATTGACATGAAAAATACTCAACACTGGTAGAGCGAGTGTGAATTAATGTGGTGAAACCTGAGTACAGAAATTCAGGGAAGATGTAAAATGGAGATGCAGTCCACAGGGCCTGCACCCTGTATCTCATGAAAGACAGTGCACTTTTTTTTTTTTTAAGATTTATTTATTTTAGTTTTGGCTGTGCTGGGTCTCCATTACTGCACAGGCTTTCTCTAGTTGCGGCAAGCAGGGGCTCCTCTTCGTTGTGGTGCGTGGGCGTCTCCTTGTGCTGACTTCTCTTGTTGTGGAGCACAGGCTCTAAGTGTACAGGCTTAGCAGTTGGGGCACACAGGCATAGTCGCCCTGTGGCGTGTGGGATCTTCCTGGACCAGGGTCGAACCTGTGTCCTCTGCATTGGCAGGCGGATTCTTAACCACTAGACCACCAGGGAAGCCCAGGCAGTGCACAGCTGGCGTGCTTTTGAAGATCACCTGGGGTCTTAAATAGGACACAGCTGGGGACACCAGCCACTTTCGTCTCCAGGACCTGGGGTGGCTGCACCCCTAGACCGGTCACCTTTGGTCACGAGCAGCCTTATTTATTTCTCTGTGTACCGTGATGGGAACAGTGTTTGGAAGCACCGCTTCATGGCCTCTGATTTGTCTCTTTCTCCCCAGATATGTATGACCAAGTGCTGAAGTTTGGCGCTTACATCGTGGATGGCTTACGGGAGTGCTCACAGCCCGTGATGGTCTACATTCCTCCACAGGCCGAGCTCCGAGGTGGCTCCTGGGTGGTGATTGACCCCACCATCAACCCGCGGCACATGGAGATGTACGCGGACCGAGAGAGCAGGTAGCGCTCCTTCCTTGCTTCTTCTCGCTGCCCATGGGGAGCCTCTAGCTGTTGGGTTTCCTCTTGAAGAGCCTGTCTAACCAAGAGGCCTTTATCTGCCTCAGACTTTCCCCAAAGGGCTCCAAGGTCACAAAGCTAGGCTTTCTAGATAGCATCCGCCAGCACGAGAATGGAACCAGGCTGGAGTCAGACTTTCCCAGTGTAACCCCCCCCACCCTAGGTTCTTTTACCATGAAATTCTCTACCCGGGCACCCCCAGACTTGAGAGACACTCTCCTGTTGGTTGTTCAGATAGACCTATTCAGTATCTTTGTTTTGTTTTGTTTTGTTTTTAATATTTTTTGTTCTTAATATGGACCATTTTTAAAGTCTCTTTTTAATTTGTGACAGTATTGCTTCTGTTTCATGTTTTGGTTTTTTGGCCACGAGGTGTGTGGAATCCTAGCTTCCCGACTAGGAATCAAACCCACACCGCCTGCTTTGGAAGGCGGACTCTCAACCACTGGACTGCCAGGGAAGTCCCTCACTATCTCTTTCTTAGGTGTCTGGCAGAGGTAGCGTTCAGCGAGGTGGGGCAGAAGGACTGAGTTGTTAGTCTGCAGTCCTGGAGTCTTCACCAGACCCTGCCGCAGGCTAGAGGGGACCTTGGAGCGGTCCTCACTCTCCCTGAGCTGCTTCCCCTTGTCTGTGGGATGAGCTGGATGGCCATCGAGGTGCTTCGTGGCACCCACATTCTGTGGTTCCAAGCAAAGCTTCTCCCCCACGGCCAGTGCCTCGCTCGAAGCTTAGAAAGCACAGTGTTCGCAGCACGCAGAGAACTGCAAGTGAAAATCCAAAGCTTCCGTTAGGCATTGGCACCTGAAACAAAATGGACCAAATCCAACTTCCTTTCATAATCTGTTTTCAGCCCTTTCATAAATCTTACATCATATTTCCATGACATTTTCCATGCCAGTCCCTATAGCCAGTCATTTTGTTAGAACACCTATGTCTCCCTTTTCCCCAAAATTTCAGCCTCTTACTTTAAAAGCTGCCTGAGAATCCAGTGGTTTTATTGTCAAATCGCTATGCTAACGTTCTATACTTAAGAACTGACTTTTAAGTCCCAGCTTAGCCTCTGATCTGGTATCAGATTGGAGACGATTCCTCTACAGAATTTAGAACAAGACTGTCTGGTTTCAGGTCCAGCTCTACCACTGGTTATCCTTGGACAAGTCTGTTAACATCCCCTACCTTAGGTTCCTCCTCTGTGAAATGAGGATGATAGTACCTTACCTCAGAGTGGACATAGACTGGGCATGAGACTGTCATGAAGATTGGTATGCCAGCAGTTACCAGCAGTGCCATGCACTGAGTAAGCATTGGCTCTGTGTGTGTGTGTGTGTGTGTGTGTGTGTGTACACATACCCACCAGTGAATGTGTTAGTCGCTCAGTCGTGTGGGACTCTGTGACCCCATGGACTGTAGCCTGCCAGGCTCCTCTGTCCATGGAATTTTCTAGGCAAGAATACTGGCATGGGTTACCATTTCCTACTCCAGGGAATGTTCCCCACCCAGGGATCAAACCCACGTCTCTTGCATTGCTGCATTGGCAGATTCTTTATCATTGATGCCATCTAAGGAGTCACTATCTATCTATCTATCTATCTATCTATATATATATATACATTAAAAAAAAATAAAACCACCTACATTTAAAAATTATGTGTATATATATATGTATAAAATAATATACATATGTATGTAATTTTTTTAATGTGTAGAAGGTTTTCTTAAAGGTGTTTAGGGTGAACTTCCTGGGAATGGAACATCATCAGTAGGTACTAGAAGTGACCCTGAAGCCCTTCACTTTGTCATTTCCATGGCGTCAGGCTGATCGTTTCCTCTCCCGCTTGGCCTGGCCCCGTGAGCCCGAGTACAAACAGCAGGCTGCCGTGCATTTGTGGGACTGGTCGGCACCCACTCCCCTCGTTGCACAGCATGCGTGATGGAGATTGTTCAACTGTCACTGTGCCTACATCAACCTTTTTTTTTTCTTTTTCTGGAAAATGTGACTTCTTTTACCCTTATCAGCTGTAGATGGTGGAACCTGTATTCTTTTCCCTTTGAGATGGAAGTAGACTGATGTCATAATGAGAATTGTTTTATTTGCTTTCTGCCAGGCCTTTCTCGCAGACCACTTAGACGTTTCTGTGGTGCCTGAGCCTCTCCCCGGGGTTACCTCTGTGAACTGTGGGTGGGCAGAACCATAACGAAGCTGTTTCCTGGTTCCACAGATTGTAACCGGCCTCTTTCTGTTGTCTCCTTTCGTTAAGGTGTCTGTATTTCTGTTTTGTCTCCTTTCTTTTCTCTCTGATTCAGGGGATCCGTCCTGGAGCCAGAAGGGACAGTAGAAATCAAATTCCGCAGAAAGGATCTGGTGAAAACCATGCGTCGGGTGGACCCAGTCTACATCCACTTGGCTGAGCGATTGGGTATGTCTGCTTGTCCTCCTGGCAAGTCAATGAGCCGTTCAGCTGATTTGTAATGAGTGCATTCATAGGCCAGGGGAGGAGGTACTGAAGCATTTGATCAAATTCATGATAATCTTTATTTACTGTCCTCTCTATGGTAAGAACCCTGGTGGAATGAAACAGTGTGTGTAATAGAAGGGGAAGTGGGCCCTAAAGAGGCAAAAGTCACCCGATTTTCCTTCTGACATTTCCTTGTAGTCCAAGCAGCCCATCTTTCAGGCTCGTGGATGTCCTTGTCCAGAAGGGTTAGTGGGACACTGCTGTTGACGGCAGGCTGACCAGGCAGGAAGCATGGTCAGCCTATGTACCCTGTTCCTGCTCGTCTCTCTGGACGAGCCCGCCTCATTACTGGGGGACGTAAGAGTCCGTGTCATGGGATGGGAAAGCCACAGCCCTGGCCCAGCAGCATGCTGGGGCCATCCTGAGCTGGGGAAGTGGAAGCTGAGAGCGCGCCCTGTGCATGGACAGCAGAGGCTAGGCAGCAGTGCCCGTGAGCATCTGTGCTCCGTGCATCCAGCCTTTACCGTGTTGCTCACTTGTTCCCGGGGCTTTTGGAAGGCTCTTGGGGTTTGAACATTGGACTAAACCGTGGGAGCCCTGTGTTGAGTCCAGAGCCTGAAAGAGTTTCCGAGTCTCTTAAAACACTGATTTTCTGCCCAGGTCTCCCACTGAGATCTTTGCTATGTTAGTAAAAGATCATGACTTGAGGTTCTTTTGTTTGTTGGTTTGGTTTGATTTTGTTTTTTTTCTAAAGGAACAGAGAGATTGTCTTTAAAAGCTAGTGAAATCCAGTGAATGGAAGACGTAAAACAAGAGGTGCTAGCTCTTTATGTTCCAAGTAATAGTTTAATTAGTAAAGTACCACTGGTGAACCCTTTGCATCCTCACCATCTAGAGACACAGAGGTCTGGTGTGTGCCCGCCCTCACTCTGGAGCCCGCACACATCTGGAGCCCTGAGCCTTGCGTCCGACTCTGTGCAGCCCCACGGGTGGTAGCCCTTCAGGCTCCTCCGTCCATGGGGCTTTCCAGAATGTTTGCCTGACACAGTGATCGGGCTACCATGAGCCCTGTTCGTGTCCCATTGTTTGCCATTAGGAAACAACTGCCAGTAACTCTCACTGAGCACAGCCTGATCCTTTTAAAGGACATGCACACAGACAACAAGGAATTGGCCAAGTTGTTTCTAAATCTGTTGCCACCCAGAATTGTTGAGGTGTTTTTTTTCCCCTCTTCTCCAAACAGGATAATTACTTCTGACCAGCCCCGTACACTTTAATTAAAGTAACTGCAGCTCAAGTGCAGGTTCCTCACACCTGTACACAGAGAGAGCTCTAAAAGCTCCAGCCACCGATAAGCATCTCGCTCAGATGCTCATAATTGCTCCCAGCGTCCAGCAATCGTTGCTGCAGTTTTTACCCCTCATTCCGTACAAAGGCAGCAATGCCACAATTGCAGGACACCGAGAATTGCATAATTTTCTCTCTCTCTCTTTTTTTTTCTTTTTTCCTTTTTCTTTTTCCTTTTTTTTTTTTTTTTTTGCTGGTTTTCTTTCTGGCCAATTTAAAATTTGTCAAAGTCGGTCTTCTTCTGGATCACTGCCCTTTGATATTTCGCGCACTCCATTTGCCACAAACAAGCCGCAGGGCCGCAGTTCATGCTGACTCCAGCAGAAGCAGAGAGAGCCCCATTTATCTTACACTGCCTGCTGAATTCCTCCTCATTAACTGGGGGTTCACTGCCTCTTCTTAACCCCCCAATGGCTGTTATCATCTCTTCAGAGTAACTGGGTGGTAGGCAGAGGGATCCTCTCCGACATCTGTTTGCGGAGTGGCTGGAGGGTGAGGGGTGTGGGGCTGAAGCTTCTTTCTCTGGGAGGCAGTGACATCGTTCCACCTTCACCCAGCACCTTTCAACTTTTGAAACGTGGGAAGGGGGAAAGGAGGAGCTTCCCAAGTGATGGCCATTTAATCATTTGTTACAAATCATCTCATTATCAATTTCCGATCCACGTTGAAGAAAACCATATTTATTTAACCTTGACCAAAATGGCACAAGAGAAGGACTCCTCAGTGGGCTAAAGATGAAGCAGGCTCTGGCCTGGGGCAGCCTGGGACATGAGCAGTGGAGCTGGAGGAAAGATGACAGAAAGTGAAAGTGTTAGTTGCTGAGTTCTGTCTCACTCTCTGCGACCCCATGGACTGTAGCCCACTAGGCTCCTCTGTCCATGGAATTCTCCAGGCAAGAATACTGGAGCAGATTGCCATTTCCTTCTCCAGGGGATCTTTCCCACCCAGGGATCAAACCCGCATCTCCTGTGTCTCTTGCTTGTGCATGTGGAATGAGATAAGTGTGTATAAGTCCTGCGTGTGTTGCTTGCAGGAAGGTTGTTGAACTTCTCCGAGCATCCGTACCTTCATCCCGAGAGTGGGGGCCACTCCCCCTTCCTGGTCAATGTCGGGATCGGATGAACATGCATTTGCTCTGAATCTGCAAAGCACCTTCCAAACATGGGGGTTGGCATCCTTTCCTCTCCATCCTGGTCGTCAGAAGCAGCAGCAAGTGCCATGTTTGGAGTCAAGCACTCTGGGTGACTTCGGCCCACTTTGGGAGCGAGTGGCATAGGGAAGGAAACGTGAAAGCAGCAGCAGAAGCAGTCTCGTCTCTCAGGCGTTCTCGGTCGGGTGGGGAGGCCATGGACATTGAGGTGTGTTAGTGACAGGACAGATCAGCGGCGGTGTAATGGGAGGAAGACTGCAAAGCCAGCTCCTCTGGGGTTCACATCAGCTTCTGACTCCATTCTTGGGGCCCAGAAGCAGACTGCCAAAATGCCTTTTTTTCTTTTACAAAATGGGTGAAAATGACTTAATTTTCCAGATTGGGAGGTTGAGGGAGAAGGAAGTGTTAAATAAGTCATCCAAGATACAAAATAAATACATGCTGGTGCCCAGAAGGGAATTTCTGGTTCCCTGTGTGCCGCTCTTAGGATTTCCTCCGACTTTCCTTGAATATTGAGCCTGATCAAAGTTAAACAAGAGTGCTTTCCCTTTGTGATCTGAAGCCAGCTCCCCTGAGAGGAACCTACTACTGCAGGAGGAGTTCTGTGGGAGTAGATGTCCTGTGTTCCCCGTCTCTTCCCAAGTCAGCCTCTACCCGGAGGAGCGCGCCATCCAGTCACTTAGACCCGTGCACGGTGACTGACTGTGCTCAAAATCGGAAATAGTATTTACTCATTAATAACACTTAATGAGTAATGAACAGCTGACTTCAGGGAAGCCTGGCATGCTGCAGTCCATGGGGTTGCAAAGAGTCAGACACGACTTAGCGACCGAACAGTAACTTCATCTCTGTCAGGATTTTTATTTTTAAGAAAATGACCTTTTGTCATTTTATCCAGTTAGTTTAGGTAGCGGTGGTGAATTACTAGTGTACATATCTCTGGTTACGACAGAGAGTATGAAATTAGTATGTAGATTGGCCCCTGATGAAGGAAAAGGGGACAATTGCCCCAGCAAAAAATGCGATGTCAGCCCAGATGCCAAAACCTTGCATTGCCGGACGGGTTCTGACCCTGAGCTCTCGGACCCAGGGCTTGGCAGAGTCGGTGCTGAGGGGGGCATGTCCTTCCATCTGGTCACCTTGAGGAGATGAAGCTCCGTCTCTGGAAGCAGCGCGCAGCCCGCCAAGGCCGCCCCGTGTTGCTCTGACATCCTCCTACCTCGGGACAGGCAGGGTGGCCGCGGAGCGGGTCGGCCTTCACAGCTCGGCCTCTTGATGCCGCGATGCACAGTCTTCCTGGATCCTCGCCCTCCTCCTGTGCTCAGAGGGAAGTGACAAATCAATTTAGGTGGAGAGAGAGCCGTCCGGTCCAAGTGCAAAGCCACTGTACGCTCCCTGCCGCCCTGTCCTCAGCGCAAAGAACACCTGGGCCAAGGGGCTGCTTGGTGGAGCTTCTTTCTTCTCCAGACACACGTCTTGGCCATGGCCCTGTTCCCAGGCAGCCAGGCAGCCTGCCATGCTGCATGCTGGCTGTGCCCACGAGGACAGAGCGTGCCCTGGGAGTGGTGGTCTAATGCAGGCAGAGGCAGCCCCGGCGAGCTGGCCCCTGCCCAGATCTGCAGGCACATCTACCCTTCACCCCACGCCTTCCAGCCTGAGGCACCCGGGGCAGAGGGAGTATCGTGGCTTCAGATGAGGATCCATGTGTCTGAAGATCCTCAGGACTGCCTCCCTCGTGAGCTTCCCCTTTAGCCACCAGGATGACAGGAAACGGACACTTCCTTGAGTCAGGGGGACTCAGTCGAGCTGCTGTTTCTGGCAGAGGTGATGGGTCACTGCGCTCCACGTGCTTTTCCATCTCTCGTGTCCTCTTCGAGATGCTGGAAGCGGAAAGGAGCCCGGGTGTCTTGTTGAGGCAGGAAACAGTGTCCCTGCCTGGAAAGCTGAGCACAGGAAGGAAAGAAGCCCTACCAGTCAGCCTGGGGAGTGGCTTCTGTCCCTTTCTCTGTTGTTTGCGGAGTGTCCCCCTGGGGGCGTCGAGGCCCCCAAGCCCTGGTCTCCGTGATAGAAAGGCTGCTGAAGATTAAATCATGAAGCACCTCCCCTCTTAAGGAAGTGAAGGTGGAAATTTTAGTCCTTCAGTCGTGTCTAACTCTTTGTGACCCCATGGACTGTAGCCCGCCAGGCTCCTCTGTCTATGAAATTCTCTAGGCAAGAATACTAGAGTGTGTTGCCATTCTCTTCTCCAGGGGATCTTCCTGACCCAGGGATCAAACTCAGGTCTCCTGCATTGCAAGCAGATTTCTTTACCGTCTGAGCCACCAGGGAAACCCCCCTTAAGGAGGCCCAGCTTAAACCCACCTCATCGCACTGATTCAGAAGCTCTTTGGCCTCATACAGTTTAGTGCAATAGTGACAGCTTCTTCTGGTAAGAAGGGGTCCTTTTGGTGTGATCTGTTAATCAGATTTTGCTTGTTGAAGCATCTGGGCCTGCCTCTTCCCAGGAAGGAGTGTCACAAGTTCCCCAGGCTGGAGGGACCCGGCAGGCCCTTTGTTAGACTGAACCTAAGCTTCTGCCTGCCCAAGGTTGTTGTCAGAACTTGCCAGAGGGACCCTCTTCCTCTCTGGGTCCCCGGTGACCTTCCACCTTAGGAGAGCAACTTGGAGAAAGAAAACAGGCTGCCAGGCTTCCTGCCACTAGAACTCAGCGAATTCTGCGCTGTTTCCTGACCCTTCCGTGCGGGATGTGTGCAGGGCGGCACAGGGGACAAGGCTGCAGGGGAAGTAATATATTTAATATATATTGTTTATTCCCACCTGAAAATCTCTGGGCTGACTATAAGGATTCTTAAAAACATGAGCAGTAGAGGACTGACATGACCAAGGAACCTTAGGGTTAAGAGTCCCTTGAGAGGGCTGCTTTAAAATCAGTATGCAGATGCGGTTGTATTTAGGTAGGTATAGCTCCCTTTGAAGAAACGCAGATATATGAAAATGGGATTTAAGGGGGAAAAAAACAGATACATTGGGAGAAATTATTCCCATTACAAAAGGATTATTTGCTTTACCAAAGGAGTCACTGCGGGGTTCCTTCTAAATAGCTCCCTTAAGGCATTTAAAACAGGATCTGATTTACACAGTTTTTCAGGAATGCTTTTGTGTAAAGAAAGGCACACCTGTTAAAGGCATAGAAATAGTTTTGCAGGGTTGGGGTTTTTTTTTGCATCCTATCTTACTATCTTTGTAGAGAATTTTCTTTCAGCGTAGAAAATGGGGTTACATAGATCTTTTTAAGCAGCTACTTATGTTTGTACGTCTGAATCTTAATAAGATTCCAGTCTTTTTTTATGCTGATTTTTCAGTCTCCAGGTTAAAGAATGAGTGTGTGTTCTCTGAGCTGAGATATTCAGGAGCTTAGTGGGGAGGGTGATCTAGTCCTTTTTCTCTAGCATTATAAGTATTTAACCAATCAAAGCAAATTGCCTTCTTCCAAGGAGGAAGAAGGGCCCATAAAAGTTAAAATTGGGTTTAAATTTACATAGGCTTCTTGGTAGAACTAAAAAAAAAAAAAAGTTAAGAATTAAAAGAACACACACTTCAATATCACATTCTTTTATAAAACATTTTTCCTATTTGCCCGATTAGGATGGTTGTTCCATAAATGAGAGACAGCTCAGAAAAGGAGAGAGATTTCTGCAAGGTCACCCAGTGCCTTTGGCTGAGCAGAGAAGTTTCAGCCTACCGCTCTGACTTTTGTTCTGAGCTTTGAAGGTCTCACCCTTCCCCCCAAATCCTGCTCCACAGGATGGTCTGCTCATGCCTAGGGTAAGGTCAGCCATCTCCTGCCTTCCGCAGGGTCAAGCCTGGGTAAAAACACCTCTGCCGCTGAAATCAGTGTTCTCCTCAGAAACTTCTCTTCAGCTTTGACCCCATGGAGGAGAGAGTGTCCTGGCCCCAGGGCTGCTGTCCTGTGGACACTTGAAAGTCAGTTTAACTTGTTTCATTTCAAAAGTATGGACTCTGAAGCCAGACTGCCTAGGTGCAAATCCAACCCCACCATTTCCTGCCTTTGTGGCCCTGGACTTCACCTTTGTATGTGCTTCAGTTTCCCCATCTATAAAGTCACAGCAATCTTTTGTCATGAAGATGAAAGGAGATGAGCAGTACTTACACATGAGTGTATGGGAGTATCTCAATAATGTTAGCTCTCACTAGATCACACTAATAATACCTCTTCTTGCATTTAACTCTTTAAACATTTTTTTTTAATACTTATTCATTTATTTATTTGGCTCGCCAGGTCTTAGCTCGGGCTCACGGAATCTTTGATTTTTGTGGCAACATGTGGAATCTTTAGCTGCAGTGTGAGGGCTCTAGTTCTCTGACCAGGGACCAAACCCAGGCCCCAGGCATTGAGAGCGCGGAGTCTTGGACACTTGACTGCCAGGGAGTCCCCCTTTAAACATTTTTCATTGTGAGGCTGGATTTCTAGGTTTTCGTGGGGACTCTGTCTTGGGGGAAGGAAGGACATGGGAGTGACCTACCTCTCTTTTCCCATTTCAGCCTTGTCCTAAAGTAGGATTCTAGAAAGAATGACTTTCCTCTCTGAGGCATATTCTTAAACACACGCACACATGCCAGCTTGCTTCCCTAAAAACCCTGAGGCCCTGCAATCTGGCTAGAAAAGAAAGAAAACCATTCCAAGATATTTAATTGTACAGGGAGCTTACAGGATTGATCGAGAGCTTAGCTTTTTACAATAGTCCAGTGAATAAGAAATGCTCCTGACAAACGATCAATGATAGGATAATCACTCTTTATCCCCCTCCTCATTCTTACCTCCTTTCTTCCAGGAGAACAGGGTTCAGAAGTCAAAAATCTTTATAGACGCCGCTTTTAAATTAAGCAGAAAATAGACATTGACATATTTGTTAATCTCCCCTAAATCATTACCGGGACTGGCTGCTTTCCTCTACAAGGAGAGGGGCCTTCGTGTGCTGCACAAGGGTGTGTAACCAGCTGAAGAGCAGCCTTTTATTTGTAGAAAATAAAATTGAGAAAACCTTTTATTCCCCCTCTTTAAGTACACTCATCTTTCTCATGGGCATTTAAAAATGCATACCTTCTCTACTAATGTATTTGCCTTGCTTTGCTGCTTTTGGAGAGGTAGGTCTTGAACTATAATCAGAGGCATCGCCCAAGGAATCAGACCCTGCAGGCTTTGGGGGGATACTCTGGGATCCTCCTAGTCTCCAGAGGGTCAGGCTGTCGGAAGGTTTATTTCATTATTCTTTCAGTGCTCTAGAATAGCTTGACTGGGTAGATGAAAATTTTGTTAAGTCTGGGAACTAGCCTGTGTCCCTCCAGCTGGTAAAGGACCAGTTATCCCTCCAAGGCCTCGTTCCCAGAATGGCCTGTTCCTAAGCCCAGAAGTCCTCCCACTCTGCACCCAATGCTGAGCTGTGTGCTCTTAACTCCGCCTAACACTGGACCAGATTCTCAGCCAATTGCCCTCCTGTGGCCACCGCTTAGCCGCTTTCAGTACTATTTACCGTACAGACTTCCTAGACAGCCAGAGCCAAGTATAAGTCCTGACTTCTCTACCTAAGAGCTGGGTGCCGTTGGGCAAGTCACTGTCACATTTCAGATCTTGGTATCCTCATACCCTGTCTGTAAGGTGGGGTTAGCATAAGGATTAGAGACGGTCTGCCTGAAGCAACTTGGAAGGTGTTCAGTAACGCTGAGGTGGTCTGCTGGCAGGTGTGGTGTGAGCTGCTGACCAGACCCGGGTCTGAGCTGTGGTTCCTCACGCGCTGTGTGAGCCTGGAATCAGGAAGTGCAGCGCCTGGCCCGTGGGAAGTGCTCCGTAGATGGTGTGCGTTACCCAAGGGGCACATATCTGTATGGATGTCGTTGACCCAGAGCAGGAATGCTGTGAGGGTCTGGAAGGCCCTGCTCAGCCACACGCACGGCCCTGCCATCCGTGCCAGTCTCGTAGTGCCGCAGGGGTACTGTGAGTTCAGCTCCAGTTGTGTGGTCCCCAAGTCGTGTCCTGCTCTTTAGAGCCATGCACTGTAGCCCACCAGGCTCCTCTGTCTGTGGGATTTTGCAGGCAAGCGTACTGGAGTGGGTTAGCATTTCCTCCCTCAGGGGATCTTCCCGACCCAGGCATCTAACCCCTGTCCCCTGCATTGGCAGGCAGATTCTTGACTGCTGAGCCACAGTTCCAGACCACCACAATAAAGTGAGTATTGCAATAAAGTGAGTCCCATGACTTATTTGGTTTCCCGATTCATAGAAGAGTTAAGCTTGTAATATTCTGTTGTCTGCTAAGTGTGCAATAGCATTATACTATCTTATAAAACTATGTACACACCCTAATTTTAAAATACTTCAGTGCTAAAAAGTGATTACCATTTATCTGAGCACCTTCAGTGAATCATAATCTTTTTGCTGGTGAAGGGTCTTGCCTTAATGTTGATGGCCGAGGAATGATCAGAGTGGTGGCTGCTGAAGGCTGGGGCAGCCGTGGCCGTTTCTTAAAATAAGACAAAAGTCAGGTCTGCTGCATCGATTGACTCTTTTTCACCAACGACTTCCCTGTAGTGTGCACTCCTGCTTGAGAGCATTATTTGATTTCACCATAACAAATACAATTGCAGGTATACCTCGCTTTATTGCATTTTCAAACTTTTTCATTATTATTATATTCCTCATGGTGATTTGTGATCAGTGACCTTTGATATTATGTTTTGATGTTTTTGTACTTGTTTTGGCATTTTTTATCCATACGTATTCTCTAGGTATGTATGCCTGTAACAGGGGGCGACATCCTGGCCACTCACATACAGAGTGGGGTTTATTGGCCGTGTTGTCTTGGTCTGGTTATGGAATGGGACTGAGGTGGCACCTCAGCTTTATCAGGCAGGATGCTGCCATCCTCTGATTTAGCCTTTTTTAAAGTTTTAAGGGATACCACTGCCAAAACACATGTACACATAAGCCAGGAGCACACACAACACAATGTGCATAAGCTTCAGGAGCCCAGCGGGGCCTGGCTTGGCCCCATCTAGCTCTGTGGCCTCAGTAAGTTACATAAATAAGCAATGCCTCGGTTTCCTCACCTGTAAGATGAGGATAATAGGAATGCCAACCTCATCAGGTCGTTGTAAGGATTAAACAGGTCAATGGATGAAAAGCACTTAGTGTCCTGTATATATTAGCTTTGGTTAACTGTACGCACTAGGGGGCCAATATAAACTTTTTTTTTTTTTTAGTGGCACTTATTTTTCTGATTTTTTCCATTTGATGAAATTTTATAGAAAAGTTACAAGAATGGTACCGTCAACTTCTGATGCCCTGTTCTCAGATTCACCTCCTGTTGCCATCTTGTCTGACTTGCTTTACCATTTTCACTTGCACGTGCTGCCTCGCTCACTCTCCCCACACACGTACACGTTTTCTTTCAACCATCTGAGATCATTTGTAGACATCACGCTCCTTTGTCCATACATATTCAGCGTGTGTTTCTAAGAACACAGACTTTCTCTTACATAAGCAAAATACATTTATTAAAATCAGAAGCTATAACATTGATACAGTACTACTGTCTAATCCATGATTCATATTAAAGTTTTACCAGCTATCCTCATAATGTCCTTTACAGCCTTATAGCTCTTTTTTGGGGGGGAGGGTGTCCAGATCTGAGATCTAATCTCAGAGCACGTGTTGCAATTTATCATCCAGGATTTTGTCTCCTTTAATCTGGGATAGTTCTTTGGCCTTTCTTTGTCTTTCATGATCTTGACATTGTTTAGAAAGTCCAGGTCACTTTCTGTAGCATGTTCTGCAATTTGGGTCTGTCTTACATTTCCCTGGGGTTAGATTCAGATTATGCATTTTTGGCAGGAATATTGCAAAAGTGATGTCATGTCCTCCTCAGGAGGCACGTGACGTCAGCTTGTCCCGCTCTCGGCGCTGGTCAGCTTTGATGACTTGTTTAAGGTTTTGTTCACTGTAGCGTTGTCATCTTCCCCCTTTTGTAATTAGTAAGTAATTTGTAAGGAGATACTTTGAGACTATGTAAATATCCTGTTCCTCGTCAAATGCGCACACACAGTTTTAGTATCTATTGATAATTCTTGGCAGAATCAATGACTGTGATGGCTGTAAAATGGTGATTTTCTAACTCTGCCATTCCTTCTCTATTAGTTGTTGGTCTGGGGAGAGGGAGGGCTTTCTTTTCCCTTCTCTTCCATTTAATTACGTGTGTCAGGGTGACTTACAGGTTCTTATTTAGTTCCATAAATATTCAGCCCGATGCTCAAATTGTCCCAGATTTAGCCTGCCAGAACACCTTCACACTGGCTCTTGTGTCTTTTTTTTTTTTTTTTTTAAGAAGTTCTTTGTTTTCTTTTGGCCACACAGCATGTGACGTCTTGGTTCCTTGATCAAGGGTCAAACTTGCGCCCCCTGCATCAGAGGCATAGGATCGTAACCACTGGACCGCCAGGGAAGTCCCTCCTGTGTCCTTGTTGCATGCCTGGCCAGTTTTTGAGTGCTTTCCCACTTTTTGTGACAGTACGTTCCAGGTTCATCTTAATATTTCTCCTGCCCCAGCCCTGGAATCAACCATTTCCCCAAGGAGTCTCTTGGTTCTTTTTATTGGAAAAGAAAAGATCTTTGCTTCCCTATCAAGGGTATTATACCTGCGACCATCTCATCTCAGAAGAAGCTGGTCAGCTGTCCTCCCAGGAATTCTCCAGACTGGTCCAGCTGGAATGAATGGGCCTCCATCTCGTCTCACAGTGGGGGGCCCACTGTTGTCATGCCGTGTACCTGCTTTGGAAAGAAGGCTGCTGAAGGGCAGGGGCCCAGTGTGATCGGTCAGTGTCAGAGCCCAAGGAAGGATCGCCCTCCCCACTTCTCATCACAGCTTCAAGGTAGTGATGGGTTTTAAAAAAAAAAAAGTGGACTTGGGTATCCAAAAACCTCATAAAACTGAAGCTAGGTACTAGAGTTCCACCCCTGTTCTATTAACATGTGTTTATGGATGATACTTACAGCTCGCTCGGCAGCCCAAGGCTGTTTATGGCATGTGATTCACAGTGGCATAAAAAGCGAGGCCCGTTCCAGACAGACATGCTTGAAATAGACCTTTCTCTTCTGCATGCCATCACCTGTGGTCATGCAGTTGTTTGTCAGCTTTGGTGACCAAGCACTTGAGGTTGTCGCCAACACCAGGGGCTGTCACCTATTGCTCCTTCAGCTAGACTTAACGCCTCCTTGCTAGGCAGGCAGGTAAATTTTTGGTATTGATTGCATGTTTCATTCTGAGAGTCATTAGGGAAAAAAGTACAACGGAGCAGCTCCTCTCCTGGGATACTGTTGAGTGGGGGTGGGAGGCTCCTTGTTATAAGGAATTCCACGGTCTCATC
Source organism: Odocoileus virginianus (assembly GCF_023699985.2). Classification (NCBI taxonomy): domain Eukaryota; kingdom Metazoa; phylum Chordata; class Mammalia; order Artiodactyla; family Cervidae; genus Odocoileus; species Odocoileus virginianus. Next base: position 12,459,515 of record NC_069690.1, on the reverse strand, counting down.
TATTGAGTGAGGGTGCCATGTGCTTTTGAGTTTGCTGATCCAGATGGAGTTTGTGGACTGTCTTTTATTTATTAGGCTGTGCTGGGTGGGTCTTAGCTGCGGCATGCGGGATCTAGTTCCCTGACCAGGGATCAAACCTGGGCCCCCTGCGTTGGGAGCACGGGGTCTCAGCCACTGGACCACCAGGGAAGTCCCCTGCCTTTCTCTTTTCTCCTCCTCTCCTTTTAGCCTAAGAACTAGAGTGTCTGTCACGGTGGTCAGGGGTTGGCTCTGGGCATAAATCCAAGCAGGAGACGAGGAGGCGGGCTAATCCACCGAGCCGGCATGAGACATGTGCTTTAGGCTCTCACTGGGGTGGATTCTAACTGATTTCAGGTTAAGAGTATCCACATGTGAGTTTAGAGCTGTGAAGCCAGGCAGCTCCCAGCTTTGAGGAGACGGCAGGTCCTCGGGGTGGGCAGGTGACCGGACGTGGGGAGGGAAGCGCTGTTGGCCTGTGTGTGGAGGTGGAGGGTGTCCCAGCTGGTCCATGCTCGGGGCAGGGTGGCCCTTCTGGGGCTGCTCACCGGGCGTGCAGTGTCCTTCGTGGGGACCAGGGGCCCACTGTCAGTGAGGTGGGGAGAGGCCTCCAGGAGGTGGTTGGCACCTGCTTGGGGAGTGGGCCCCCCAGAGGCTGCTTGTAGGACTGTCACCCCCACCAGGAAGGGCCCCCACGGCAGGTCTGGTATCCGCAGGGTCCAGTTATCAGCAGAGGCAACGAAGACAGCGGAGAGCCGGGCCTCTGAGCCCCCAAGACCATGGCCGCTCCCGAGGAGGGCTCCTGGCCCCCCGCCCCTGACAGTCTGTCTCCTCGCAGGCACCCCGGAGCTCAGTGCAGCCGAGCGGAAGGAGCTGGAGAGCAAGCTGAAGGAGCGGGAGGAGTTCCTCCTTCCCATCTACCACCAGGTGGCCGTGCAGTTTGCAGACTTGCACGACACCCCGGGCCGCATGCAGGAGAAGGGAGTCATTAACGTGAGTAGGCGGCCGCCGCTTCTGAGACCGGCTTGTCAGAGATGCGCACGCGCACACGGGCTCCCTCGTCGGGAGCTGTCGGCTGTGCGTGGAGGAGACTGTTCTCTCCTGGAGAGGATACCTCTTCCCTTCACTATGCCCGTTATCATCCTAAAACAGTTCATGATTTAGGTTCCCGGGGACTCCTCAGGAGGCAGGCTCCATTTTACTGGCGGGAAACTGAGCCCCACACAGTCCCCTGGGAACAGCCACCCCAGCGGTCCTGGAGTGGGTTGCCATGCCCTCCTCCAGGGATCTTCCCAACCCAGGGATCGAACCCAGGTCTCCTGCATTGTAGGCAGATTCTTTACCGTCTGGAAGGAAGGTAAACCAGCAAGGAAACCCAAAACCTGCATGCAAAGTTGAGCTATCTACTCAAAACCAGTTCCACACTCTGGCTATCTGGGAATTCTAGACAGCCCCCCCCCCCCCCCGGAATGTCTCCAGCACGTGCGGGCCTGCAGCCAGCCAGGCCATCCCTGCACGGTGCTGGGGTCAGGGGCGCGCTGGGCGGTGGCTCTGAACTGGGGAGACGTCTACAGGGGCTGGGTGCTCACGGCCGGCTCTCAGGTCTCCGAGGCACTCTCTGCAGAGTGAGGTTTGCGCCCGTGGAGTGCCTCCGGCCTGGGCACCGAGCTGGGCTGACTGAGCTCACTGTTGTCCCGGGGTAGGACATCCTGGATTGGAAGACTTCACGCACCTTCTTCTACTGGCGGCTGAGGCGTCTGTTGCTGGAGGACCTGGTCAAGAAGAAAATCCACAACGCCAACCCCGAGCTGACCGACGGCCAGATCCAGGCCATGTTAAGGCGCTGGTTTGTGGAGGTGGAGGGAACCGTGAAGGTAGGTGGGCGCCCCCAGAGGAACCTTCATGCCGTTCCTCACCCCCCCACCCCCAGCACTGCCCAGCTTGGCATCTGAGAGTCTCTGGGCCTCGGGAGGGGAAGGGGGGTACGGGCCTCAGCCTGTGTCCTCCCCGCCGTAACATGTCCTGACGGCTTGTGAGACGGGCGATCAGGCGTTCCTTGCAGCTCATTCAGCAAACCTTCCTGAAGGCTTCTGATCAGTATATACCGGCCAGGGAGAGAAGCAGACATTGCTCCCGTCCTTGCTGAGCCCACCACCAAGGCAGGGCGGCTGAGCCATCAAGAGGTCACGGACAGGAGTGGCCGACGTCAACTATGGCAGACCCAGGGCTTCGCAAAGTGCAGAGCCTGACCCGCTCTGTGGGAAGATTTCTAGAAGTGGTCTGACCTGGGAGCAGAGTAGGAGGAAGCAGAGGGAAGGCTGGGCTGGGGCACTGGGGGAGCGTTTCAGGCAGCAGGAGCCGCGCGTGCCAAGCCTGATGGCGGGAGTGCCGTGCGTGGGACACCGTGGGCTCTTCAGGATGGGGGGGGGGGGGTGCGGGGAGGCGGGGCTCTGTCCTGGGCTCTGTGGGAGCCACTGAGTGTCTCACAGGCGCAAGGGGCTGCTGTGATGCGTGCCACCCCTCCGGGGCGGTGCTGAGGGGGCAGGAGCCGGACAGCAGGGGACCCTGACACAGGCACTAAGGTCTTCGGATCTCAGGTCCACCCTGAGGGAACCGCGGGCCAGGCCTCTCCCAGGGGTGACTGCACGGGGCAGGGCAGGGCAGGCGCAGTGCCCGCTGAGGCTGCATCCCCAGCTATCCTGCCCCGGGGCTGAGTTCAGGATCCCGTGTCCCCAGCGATCCTCTCAGGGGTTGCAGCCGGGACAGCCAGGAACCATGGAACTGCCTCTGGAACCGTGGGCTGCATAAGACCGTCCACGGGAGGATGGGCAGGAGAAGTTGGAACTTTTATTTCTGTTTATTCTTACTAAGTAAAAGCAATCAACCTTTATTCATAGTGAGTATCTGGATTGAATCATAAACATCATATACACATCTTATCAAGATATGGGTAGTTATGTGCTGGAAATACACTTCTCTCTTCCTGGTAGCCGCATGATGGAAGACAGGTGGTAACTGCCGGCTTAGAGCACGGGCTGCAGGCTGTTGGAGGGCCGGGTGGCAGGCACGCCAGCCTCCTCCTGGGAAGTGTTGCCTGAGGTCTCCGCTGACTGTTCCTAGGAAGCAGTTCCAAGGCCTGCTGTCAGTTTTAAAGTCCTTGGGTCGGGCTGATTCTAAGATTCCCCTCTGTGTTAAGTCCCCCCCATTTCTTTACGACTGAAAAGCTGCCTTGGATAAATATTTCAGCTGTGCAGCCAGGGAGCACAGCCTTCTGTGACTCGTGGTTCAGGTTCAGGTCAGTCCATGGCATCATAATTGAGTGAGACGATTCTGTCAGTGGCCACTGGCAGCTTCGCGCGGAAGTTGGCATTGAAAGCCACGCAAGTGTAAAATAAGAGGTTGTTCTGCAGTTCGGAGTGGCCGGCCAGGTAAATGGAGTGTGCACGGGCCGCCGGGAGAGGGCCTTCCTCTTGCGTGAGTCACTGACAGACGCGCATGGCCTGGTGCGGGGGCGCCCCCGCCTCCCGCCCCCTGGGGGCGCCTGTTGGGGAAGCAGGTCGCGCCTCCCTTGTCGATGGAGGGAACAGTCACCTGTGTGCACACGCTCCTGGCTGAAGGTCAAGTGCAGAAGACACCCTGACTCAGGAGGGGAGACCAGAGGCTCCAGGACCCAAATGTACCGCTCCCCCCATCTACAGAAGTCAGCGTCCCCTGGAGCCCTCAGGGCAGGGGGACAGAGAGTGGAAGCGCGGGTGATCTCTCTGTGTGGCTTTGAAACCTCCTTCTGGATTCTGCGGGCTCAGCAGAACTCGGGTTAGTGGGAGGCAGGTGATAAAATCTGCAGCGCCCTTGAGAGCAGAGCATGTCGCCCTGTTGAAAAGCCGTGTGGCTGCCTCGGAGGGGCCACGCCTGCTCGGTGCTTGGGAATAAGGGGGCATCTCAAAACCCGCACCTTCCCTCGGTTCTTCAAACGGGGGTGGGTGTGGTGCGCTGTGGTCACTCCAGGTCTAGAGCCTGGCTTGGCCCCTCTGATCCTTACTGTGGTTACAGGTAAGGAAGGACACTTAGCGTAGACGTCTGTGGGCCATGCCGTGTGTTCCTTCTCATAGAAATTTCTTTGTTTTAAATCTTAGTCCTGAAAAAAGAGATTCTGGGACAGCAAGTCTGAAGACACCGTGATGTGTTATAACTGAGGAGTAGAATTCTTTTGTCTCCCTTAGAGGAATCTGTTACCATGAGTTATGGGACTCTGTTTGAATCCACAGGGGCAGTCCCACTGTAGGAAATAGTAGGGTTTATAGTTCATAGTTTGACTGCAGGCAGAAGAGAAGCATTGCCACAGTTCCCTGAAAAAATAAGAGCTTAGGTTCAATTTGGCTGTCAGAACAAGGCACAAGTATGTCTCATGGGCACATTTCCTCTGCTGACTCTCAGATCCACAGTTGAAGGTGTGTGGTTTTTCAGACAGGCTGACTTCCCACCCACCCTGTAGCTCCCCCAATTCAAGCTCCAGTAAAAGAAATTGAGGAGGATGTGTTTTCTGGAATCTTAGCACTTTTTGGATCCCACTTTGCCATTTGCTGGCTCAGACGTACTTAACCCTCCCTTTCCTCACGTGTAAAATAGGGATGTTGTTTGCTTCACGAGGTTCGGGGCATTTTTAACGACGTTGTAAGGACTGTCTGGCGCTCGGCTTCCTCCTCCCCCTCAGCATGGCATGTTAGCAGGCGGGCTCAGTGACTGCATAGCTCAGAATGGTGGTGGGAGCCGTATGCCCCGAGCGCTCTCAGGCCATTCTCTGACTTCTTTCTGTTGCCGAGTCGCTCAGTCGTGTCCGACTCTTTGTGACCCCATGGACTGTAGCCCGCCAGGTTCCTCTGTCCGTGCCATTTCCCAGGCGGGAACACTGGAGTGGTTTGCCAGTTCTTTCTCCAGGGGGTCGTCCTGACTCAGGGAACAAACCTGAGTCCCCTGCATTGGCAGGTGGATTCTTCGCCTCTGAGCCACCAGAGAAGCCCCTGACTTGGCCCGAATCTGTCCACGGTGCTCCCTTACGAGCCAGGAAGCTACAAATCCATTCTTCTTCTGGGTTTCCAAATGAGACGAATGGCCAGTGGAGGCCCTCATGAAGTTGGTAGAGGAAGAAGCACCACTGATAAGGGTCATCGGATTTCTACTGTCCCCAGGCTTCCCGTTGAACAAGTCTCAGGCATCAAACTTCCGATTTAGAGCCAGGAAGGGAGGAGGTAAGGTAGACCCTGGGCAGCAGGGCTGGGGCTGGGGCAGCTCTCCAGAAATGAGGTCCAGCAGGCCACCCCAGCCCACGGGGCTACTGCTACTACACTCCAAAGCCTCAGGGAAAAAAAAAAAACGCTTTGCAGAGATGTCTCCAGGCTGCTCATAAGGTGAGTTATCTGCGGGGCCTGGGCTTCGGGCTCACATCCATCAGCCCGCGGCCCGCTCAGCCCCAGGCCCTGCTCCACCACTGAGTAAGGAGGCCTTAACAGCAATCTGATACATTAGGAATGAAACTTTCCCAACAGGTCATTTAGATTTTGTAAGATAGACTAATTACTACACACAATTAGTGAGCCGAGTCGTGCCAGAGATACTGACCCACGGATGCACAGCCGGATAAAGTGCCTGCTGAACACGTACTGTATGGCCATGCTGCTCCAACCTTTAATCATTGATACTTGACTGGTATTAAAACTTTCCGATTGGGATGAGTGCAGGCAGGTAACATACGGGCCCAGGCCTGTCATGAGATGAGCAGCCCAGCATGTCTCAGGTGCTTGAAACCCACAGTGGGAGTAACCAGCCATGTTTTCATAATTTCAAGGAGGGAGATGATGACAGCAGAGTGTCGGCCTGTCCTGGGTGGAGTGACAAGCCTCGCTGCTCTGTTCCTGGAGGGCAAACGAGCAACTGCAGACTCCCTGGCCCTGGGTGGGGGAAGCGTGCTCCCAATACAGAGCAAACCCTCCCAGGTCGGTTATAAAAAGAACCCGTGGGGCTGCAGTGCCTGCGTTTGTTGATTCTCTCTAAAAACGCTGTTGACCAGGATCGCGATCCCGTGGCGGCTGTGTGCTCAGCGCTACAGTTGACACTTGACCAGAGTTGGACTTGGGGGTCGTTGTCCACTCATATTTTGAGTGACCAGCAAACCATTCATATAAGGGGGCCTACATTTTCCATCCCGTGGGACGTGTTGCTTTAATTCCATCTGGGGACTTTTCCAGTGTTTGAACACCTAGCGTACTCTGGCTGCAGGGGGTGACGGGAGAGCCGTGTTCTCTGGAGGGCAGCGGGCCTGCCAGTGCAGTGTCTGAGCATCGTTAGAAGCAGGCATCTCGTTAGCTAATACATTACACCAATCAAGGAGAGTTATCTTAAGCCACAATTAATCTGCTCCCTGGCATATGTTGATAGGAAAGCATCATGCTGTTTCTTAATTAAAAGCAAACGGATTAAAAATGATTAATAAGAGTATTAAATATTCTCCTAAACTAAAGGCTTTGGAATTCTTGGGTAAATCTAGGCTTCCCCCCCCCCCCCGCCCATTCTGAAACCCAAGAAGCATGCATTGTTTTCTTTTTTCCTCCCCCTAAATCCTCCTAAGTAAGGGCATGTGCAGACGTCCAAATTACCAAGGTGGAGATGGGCACGCTGGCACACCATACACAAGTGGGGTGGACGGGGGCTGGCATGCGATGCTAAGATCACTGAGCCGCGGGGACCATCGCCACCCCCACCCTTGCTGATGAGAGTGGTGTGGTGCCTCCTTTTTCCCAGAACAAAATACTCGCCTGCCGTCAGCCTCGGGGTGCCAGCGTCCTGCCCGCGCATGGAGCGGGGGGACGACCCCCCCCCCAGCCTTGCCCTGTCCTGGCCACCTGCCCGGACCAGGAGAACTGACCCTTTCACCAGTGATTGATTACAAACAGGGATGGGCAAATTTGGGACCAGCAAAGGAAATGGACGAAAGAACTAGAAACGGCACCTCGCGGATCCTTAATCCTGGGGCTCCTGAATCATTCCACTGTGAAGGACTCCTTAAGACTCGTTAGAAACGAAGTCAGTTACAAGGTATATAATAAACAACTAGCCCCCCCAGACTCACCGGCCAAGGCAGAGATGGGGACGGGAGAGTCTGGAAAGAGACCCTTATTTTTAAAGGCCGGGAGTGGAGCCTTAGGAAGCAGCGCGGCTCCTGGCCTCCTGCATGCCACCTCTAGCGGGTGTGGTGGGGATGCGCCCTCCGCACTTGGCAGGCCCCCTGCGTCCCAGCCGTGGTGTAGGCACCTCTGTGGGTATCCAGGCTTCCTGGGCCACCTCCCGAGCTCCCTAATGCACCCACCTATTAAATTACAGTGCCAAACTCATTGTCATTCTGACTTTGACTCGGTTAGTGATAACAGAGGAGGATAGCGCACCTTTAAATGACGAGCTTTGTGTTTAATTACCCAAACAAAATGACATAAATATGAATGAGCCCTAATGGCAGTGCTTGGTTTTCCGGAAACCATTAACAAAACGATTCCTAAATGATTTGTAAAGAAAATGAGAGGAGACGAGAGCCAGGAGAAGGCGATTAGGTTTCTAACACACTCCTGAATTATTATGGAATCAACTACCTGGGAAATGCTCGGCTAAATGATTTGACAGGGGGGAGGTGAGAGGTGGTGTGTTGAGACTTTCAGGGCGATGGACGTCCTGACCCTTCGGGAAAAACCGGGGTGTACGTTTCTTGACCCGGTGGCAGCACGCCCCTCGCCTCTGGCTGCCTCGGCCTCCGCTTATGCTTAAGAATCATGTCTCGGCTCCTCAAAAAGCACAAGTTGCTTTCTTTCTTTATTCAGCATTTATTTATCTGTTTGTTTATTTGGCTGCCCTGGGTCTTAGCTGCAGCACTTGGGATCCTGACTTTGGCATTCGAACTCTTAGTTGTGGCATATGAGATCTAGTTCCCCAACCAGGGATAGAACCCGGGCCCCCTGCATCGGGAGCACAGAGTCTTAGCCAGCAGGACATCCCGCACGTGTTTCACGCCCATTCAGCTCTTGGCTAAACAGTCAGGGACGAAACAGCGGCATCAGCGTCCATGTGAGCACGGACGCGTCTGGGCAGACCCAGGTGGGTTCTCCAAGCGTGCGTGTCACATCAGAAAGCTGGCTGGGGGGGTGAGGGCAGCTCCTGTCCTGAGGCCTGTTTCCGCTGCCTCCTACAAAGCCAGCAGTCACGGAGGAACTGGGGGTGACTCTTTTACACTGAGGACACTTCTGCAGTGGCCCTCGCAGATGTAGATCAGTCGGGGTGTCCGGCCTGGGCGGGGCCCTGGCGTCTGACCGAGCGTCATCTGTTCGCAGGCCTATGTTTGGGACAACAACAAGGATCTGGTGGAGTGGCTGGAGAAACAGCTGACAGAGGAAGACGGTGTCCGCTCGGTGATCGAGGAGAACATCAAGTACATCAGCAGAGACTACGTCCTCAAGCAGATCCGCAGGTGAGACCCCAGGGAGGGGGCCCCTCAGCAGCAGTGGGCTCACTTCTGGGGAGCGAGCGACGTCTGCACAAACGGCGGGGTGACGATGCCATGCCGTCTTTGCAGGCCCTTCAGTTTGAGACGCTGATCAGATGAGAACAGGGTCCTGGAACACAGGGCTCGCTCAGCGCCTGCTCCCCAGGGGCACTTAGCAGTGGTGGCTGAGCTCACCGTGCCCAACTGTTAGCTCCAGACACAGATCCTTCAACTGGATGAACGGCTGGGGAGGAAAGCCCATTGCGTCCTAGTTTCCTAGGAGACCACCTCCTCCCCTCCCCCAGCCGAGAGGGAGCTGTTCTAGAGGCTCCCGTCTCCTCCACGGGCTGGGTGGCAGAGGCTGCAGGGGACGTTCTCTGAACTTTTCATTTGGCCTGCGTTTCACTCACAGAAACACTGCACAACTAAGCACAGTGCAGAGAACAAGTCTGAACCCAGAGTGCCTGCTGTTTACATCTTGCCTCATTTGCTGTATCATTTTTGGTTTTTTTTTTAACTTGCTTTATTTTATATTGGAGTGCAGCCAGTTAACAACGTCATGGTAGTTTCAGGAGAACACCACAGGGACTCGGCCGTACATGCACATGTATCCATGGTCCCCCAGACCCCTTCCCTCCACGCTGCGCATAACATGGAGCAGTTTCCTGTGCTATGAGGAGGTCCCTGCTGGTTATCCATTTTCAGCAAAGCATGTGTACATGTCCATCCCAAACTCCCTAACTATCCCTTCTTCCCATTCTTGATTTGCTGTATCATTTGTGTGTGTTTTATATATAAAAAAAGTAAGCACACTCTAATGTGTATTTCTTTTTCGGAACCATTTAAAGGTAAGCTACATCTATGATGGCCTGTCATGCCCTTTACCCCCAATACTTCAGTATAGCCTTTGCTATCAGGGCTATGCCCTAACATAACCATGGTAAAATAATTTTCATAAGTTGAACACCACGGCTTTTTATCTAAACCACCCTTTGTAGACCCCTGCTCGTTTTGAGTTTGCCCGATGTCTGCTCATGATTAGATTCAGGCTGTGCATTCGCAGCCCTGATGTCACGTCCTTGATGGTGGGGCCCCACGGGGCACCACACCTGAGGGCACGTGACGTCACCTGCCAGTCCCCACGTTGGCTTCCGTCACCTGGTCGAGCTGTTGCTCAACTCCCCCACTGTCCAACTCCTGATCTTTCTCCTCGAACCTACTAACCAGTCTGTGGAGAGACACTTACAGGCCAGGCAGATTGCTGCTCATCAGAACTGCTTGCATTTAGCACTCGGGTGAGTCATGCCTGATCCAGCCTTTACAGCAAAGTTGCAAAATGACAACATTCCAACTCCTGCACATGCTCCACAGTCACCTGTGACCACCCCGATTCTCCCGCCAGCAAAAGGCCTCTCTCCGCCTCCATTTATTCTGTATTCATTATTGGTATAGACCAGGGAGTGTCCTCTGTCTTTTCAATGACTTTAACTCATTTTTGATGCCCCACGTGTCCCAGGTTTAGCCAGTGGGAGCAGCTTCACGCAGGGCCCACTATGTTTGTGACGTGCCCCCATCTCGGTTTTGGCTTAAGTTACTTCCGCACTTTTTGACATAGCGGAGCGTAGTTGGCAGTTCATCTGGTACCGACCGTGCTGTGGGGGGCCTGTCTCCAGTAGGAAGACAGGACAAGGTGAGGCAGGGGCTGCCACAGCGGACCCTGGGAGTGGGTTCTCGGCAGTTCTAAACTCCGCTGACCCAGGCACCGCTGTCTCTCTCTGTCTCACCACCCCCAATTTCCCCTTCCAGCTTGGTCCAGGCCAACCCAGAGGTCGCCATGGATTCCATCGTCCACATGACGCAGCACATCTCACCCACCCAGCGAGCAGAAGTCGTTCGGATCCTCTCGACGATGGACTCGCCGTCCACGTAGGAAGAGCTGCCTGCCCACCCCCGCCCTGCCTCTGGAGCCGAGGGCCAGAGTGGCCCGTCATACCCGAAACCACCGCGATGAGCAGGCACAGGAGACCAGCGCTGGAGTCAAGTGGCTTTTTGCTTCCCCTCGATGTGTTCTGGTTCCGCATGACACTTTGGGCCGCGGGCCACAGCACCCCGTTCAGTATTTATTACCCTGGCTGTGGCCGCAGCCCCCGCTCCCCACCCGAACCTAAAAGGCAATGACGGGTACAGCATGTACCACGAGGTCTTCCTACACCCGAGCAGGGTCGTCCTGGCCGCCCCGGCCCACGCTCGGAGGCGGGGTGGTCGGCAGGCGGCAGCGCGCGCTCGCCCCTGGCCCCATGAGCCTGCAGCCACTGGCGCAGAGGAGGGCCGGGAGCAGGAGCGGGGAGGGGGATCCTCGCGCTGTCTCCACCCCGCACCTGGCCGGGCACACGCCGGGCACCCCGTCTCCTCGCACCGAGGCGCTGCTTAGGAAGGAAAGTCAGAGTGTGAGGTCTGCGGGTCCGTGTAATCAAAGACGGCGGCAAAACCGTGATCCGAGAAGCAGAGAGACCGAGACTGTTGCTGGTTTCGGGGCCCCTGCCTGGGTCCCCTTCTCTGAGAACAGCCTCGGGGAGGTTGACCTGCCACGGCTCCAGGGGCCACTGCGTGGCCAGCTGAGATGCCCGGGGCCCCGCTGGCGGCGCGGTGGTCCGAGCTGGCAGAGGAGGAGCTGGGGAGCTGCCCTCCTGTCCCTGACGGAAACCAGGCATCGAGCCGCGGCGAGGGCGGGCCGGCCAGCCTCTGTAGGACGTGGAAGGCTGGCAGCATCCAGCCTGGCACCAACAGTCACGGGGTGAGGAGTGCCTGCGGGGCCGGCCTCTGCTCCCGGCTCCTCCCTTCCAACAGCAGACGCTCCTGCTCGCTCCGGGTCTCCTCTCCCCCTCAAACGCACAGGCAGTGCGTGCAGCCGCTGACATCGGGGCCCTCGGCTCCAGGAACTGGCCTTCCCCGCCATGGGGGGGCTTCCAGGGAACACAGGACTCATGTGACCTTAAGTTTATCTACGACCCCTCATGGTGCTGCTGTCTTCTGGGCTCACAGGCCTCTCCCTGGCCAGCGGCAGGGGCCTGCTCACGGGCGATGGAGAGTTTATTCTCAACCACCAGTTTATTCAAGGAAAGAGCTTCCTGATTCCCCCGCTGGTGTTCCTAAGGCAAGAGTGGCAGGTGAGCAGGGCTGGGCTAGCATCCGATTCCTGCAGCGCAGCTAATTGCATTTGTCGCTGGTGACCAAGGAGGAACTCGCTAAGACGTCTGAGAAGCAGGGGTATGAATGCTTTCATACCTGCTCCAATTTTGAGCCTTAACCCTCCAGTTCACGCACAATTTGAGAGCCCCTCTCCCCGTCCCCGGGAACTGCCTGTGCACAAGGGCCCCGTGGGGCTAGGCGTGTGGCCGTCTGGCCCCAGAGCCTCAGCCCAGCGACCCTGCTGCGGGGTTCAGCACCATCCTGGCCCGGAAGGGCAGGAGACGGTGGGGACGACGTTCGGTCCAGGAAGAATGTCCACCGTGGCTGGTGTCTGCTTACCCAGCAAGAATTGGATCCATCTTTGACCAGATTATTCCTCTACACTTTTCTACAATAAATAAAATGCCACACGCCTACAGGTGGTGCGAGGTCCTGTGCTTGCCCTGGCGTTTCTTCAGGGGCTGGGTGGGTGACGCGAGTTTCCTCTCCACCACCAAACTGTGACGCGTTAAATGTCACTCCCCCATCCCCACAGGGCCCCCTTTAGGTCTCTACCTGAACAGGGCTCTTGTCTAAGGACACGTCAGGAAGAGACACAGCCCGTTTCACACGCGAGGCTGCCATGACACACGTGAGGCTGCTATTTCACACGCGAGGCCCCCACCGCACAAGTGAGGCTGCCAAGGCAGGAGCCTGGCCCTCCAAGCCCTGCCTGGGCTGCGCTCGCCGCCGCGTCCGTCCCCTGTCACGAAGCAGCCTTCGCTGACTCACTGAGGAGTCAGTGGACGCACAGCCTGGTGAGCACAGCGCTTCAGTCAGATGTATCCTTTCCCCTTTCTGCTGAAATAATCCTCCCCGCTGGTAGACCAGTCACCGGGCGTCACATCGGCCCAGCATCGCTCTGGTTCCAGGAGCCTTGTCAGGCGAGCCCTCCGTGGAGCGTGACCCAGAGGCACCGTTCCCAGCCTGGGCGGGTTTTGGGTCCACATACCCTCGACGGGCTGGGCGGTTTCATGGGTCTTGACATGAACACAAAGATCTGAACCTCGTGAGTTGACACGATTTGTGGTGTTCTCTGGGTCAAGTGACTAGCAAAAACCATTTTCAGAGATCGCTTCAGGCCCTCTCAGGGAGCAGTTTTAACTTCTCCGAATGACCTGGCGACTTTACGCCTTTGGAACATTAACTTGGGGCACGAAGAGGTGGCAGGGCGGGGAGCTCACGCTTGTGCCTTCAGCCCCCTGCCTCAGTTTCTCTGCAGCAGGAACAACATCTGCAGAGAAAGGCGGGGGGCCCTGGCCTTAGCTGACTTGAACAGTGCGGCGTCCACCTCTTGAGGACGTGCAGCAAAGGGGGCCTTTTCAAAAACGAGAGAAAACAGCCTGAGCACCCCAAGCTAGATGTTCCAGAAGGGAGAGAGAAGGGAGGTTCAGGGCCGGGGGAGGCCGCGGCTCTCCTGGGCGGGCCGTGCTGGTCCCCACAGAGGCCTGGGCCCTCCTCCCGCCTCCTGTCAGCTCCGAGTGTGGACCCGGCGCCGCCCCTGGGCCCAGCCAGCCCCGGCCCGTGGTTCCCGGGAAGGTCACAAGAGGATTGGGAAGATCCCGCCGCTGCCTCCGGGAACCTGCCTGATACCTACAGAGCCTTCGTCTGCTGGGGACTGACATCTCCTTCATCCATGTTTTAATAAACAAAAGTGTAAAACATCCAGTGGTATTAACTTTGGGATAATAAGGAACAGACTAAAGAGCACGGTTCTGCTATCTAACATGGGCCCACCCCTCTTTCCCGAAACAGAAAACAAGAAGGCAGCAACAAGTGATGACGCCCACAGGGAGGATGCGCCCCACGTCCCTGACGTGCAAGGCTCAGCACCAGGCTGTGCTGAGAGGCCTGGAGAAGTGCTGAGCAGGAGGTGACCCTTCACACCAGTGCTGGCTCCCTGGACTTCCCTGGTGGGCCACTGGCCAAGACTCCGAGCTCCCAATGCAAGGAACCTGGGTTTGATCCCCGGTCAAGGAACTAGATCCCACATGCAGAAACTAAAGAGTTCACGTGCCCCAACTAAAGATCCTGCGTGCTGTAACTAGAAGACCCCACGTGCCACAGCTAAGACCTGGTGCAGCCAAATAAATAATAAATTTAAACAAAAATGCTGGCTCCTCAGCTTGGGCACAAGAAGGATAAAACTCAGGCCTGCCCTGATCCACATGCTGAGGCTGAGAGTGCTAAGGGCCACACGAGTGTGCAGATGATGAAGGGCGGAAGCCTCTGGCAGAGAGGTGGACGCTCCAGCTGGGACACCATGACTGGCGCCCCCTAGTCAGGTCCCGGCATTTGCAGTCACTCTAGAGACAGCAGGAGTGTTGGGAGGGGCACAGCAGCTGTCTGGGGGAGGACAGGGAAACTTTGAAAGTGTTGGGCCAGGAAACGGTATGTTCCTGCAGAGAGTGGAACACCTCTGATGGTTTGGGGGCATGGGAAGACTGGGTATAAAGGTTTAGAGATCAGTCTCATTGAATGACAAGAGCACAACCTTGGATCCCAGGAAATCTGGCTCCAAGCTCAGCTCCACGCGCGTGTGTCCCTGAGCTGCAGGGGTCACCCAGAGTGAGCCCGCTGGGCAGATCTCAGGAGAGTAAGCCCAGGCCACCCCAGGAGGCACAGAAATATTAATGGACATAAAACTATAGTGGACATTAAAATACAATGCCCACTATTTTCAGTACTCCAGAGATTTTACATGTGTCTCAGTTGGGTGCCAAAAGCTCGCCATGCTGTTTTGTCCTGATAACTAAGATCTACCTAACCAGGAAGGGGTACTGGCTGCCTCGTGCTGGTCAAAAGCTCCAATGGGCGGTTAATAATAATAAATAATGGGGACAGAAGATCTTCATAAATGCGGTATTTCAGTAAGCAAAATCTCCCAAAACATGGGGTTCCCTGTGGTTGGTAGAGGGGCAGAACGCTCAGGGAGCCTCAACTCAACGGACTGAGGTCCACCCAGTGGCCTCAGCCCATTAGCAGCTCCTAGGAGACGAGACAGACGGCAGCTCAGAGGAGGTGGAAAAGGGGCCTGATCCCAAACATGCTGATTCTGCGACTGGCCTTTTGGGGTGAAGAGAGAAACAAAGACATCCAGGCCCTGAATTAGAAGAAAAGCCGACAGCATTCTTGCCCGCACGAACAAGTACTTCCACAGCCACGGGAGGATACAGCAAGATGAATGCAGACTCTCTTCTAAGAGAGCCCTCACCCCTGAAGACAGGGAAGTAACACATTATGTCAGATACAAAATGGGAAGTACAATGTGGTTCCACTGATACGAAGTATCCTAGAATTATCAAATTCAGAGACACAGAAAGAAGAGGAGGGGTTACCAGGGACTGTAGGGAGGAGGAAATAGGGAGTCACTGTTTAATGGGCGTAGGGTTTCAGTTTGGGATGATGAAAAAGTGTTGGAGATGGACATTGTCGACGGTTGCAAAACAAAGTGAATGTACTTAATGCTACTGAACTGTGCTTTTAAAAACTGTTAAAATGGTAGTTTATGTTACGTATATTTTACCACAAATTCTGGAGTTGTAAAGTATAATAACAAATGAAAAATTAACTAGAGGGACTAAATAGTAGACTCAGGAAGACAGAAGAAAGAATCTGAACTTGAAGATAGAGCAGTAGAAAGTATCCAATGTGAAGCACAGAATGAAGAGAGAATGAAAAATGAACAGAGCCTCAGAAATCCATACATACAGCAACATCAGGTACAACAACTGATGTGTAACAGGCATGCCATGAGGAGAGAAGAGAAAGGGGAAGGGAAAATACATGAAGAAATCTTCAAAACCTTCCTAATGGGATGGAAAATGACAGGCAAATCCAAGGAGGCTAAACACAAGAAGACCTATACCTAGACCCTTCATAGCCAACCTGCTGAAAGACAAACTCTTGAAAGAAGCTAGAGAAAAACAACTCACCATGTAGAGAGGAACAAAACAAAAATAACAAAAGGACAAATAACAGGAATGGAAGCCAGAGGCAATGAGCTGACATATTCAAAGTATTGCAGGAATTTAAAGTTGCTTTATAAGAATTAAAGGTGGGCTTCCCTAGTGGTTCAGCGGTGAGGAATCCACTGTCAGTGCAGGAGACACAGGTTCGATCCCTGGTCCGGGAAGACCCCACATCCCACGAAGCAACTAAGCCTGTGCGCCCCAGCGGCCAACCCTGTGCTCTAGAGTCTGGGAGCCAAAACTGTTGAGCCCCTGCGCCACAACTACTGAAGCCCAAGGGTCGTGGAGCCCGAGGTCCGCAACCAGAGAAGCCACCGCAATGAGAAGCCTCAGCACCGCAGCCAAGAGTGGCCCCCGCTCACCACAACTAGAGGAAGCCTGTGCAGCAAGAGAGCCAGCACAGCCGAATCAAATACAAGTGAATGTTTTTAAGAGAGAATTACAGGCCATCATTCAGGTCATTTCAGGTGGTAATTTGAATCCACACAAAGATAAGAAGAGAGGTACTTGAAAAGGTAAATACAGGAGTAAACTGTGTGAGTGTTCTCTTTTAACTTTGTAAACAAGGCATCAGTTCAGTTCAGTTCAGTTGCTCAGTCGTGTCCGACTCTGCGACGCCATGGACTACAGCACGCCAGCCCTCCTGTCCATCACCAACTCCCGGAGTCCACCCAAACCCATGCCCATCGAGTCAGTGATGCCATCCAACCATCTCATCCTCTGTCGTCCCCTTCTCCTCCCACCTTCAGTCTTTCCCAGCATCAGGGTCTTTTCAAATGAGTCAGTTCTTCACATCAGGTGGCCAAAGTATTGCAGTTTCAGCTTCAACATCAGTCCTTCCAATGAATATTCAGGACTGATTTCCTTCAGGATGGACTGGTTGGATCTCCTTGCAGTCCAAGGGACTCTCGAGAGTCTTCTCCAACACCACAGTTCAAAAGCATCAATTCTTCAACTTTATGATCCAACTCTCACATCCATTCATGACTACTGGAAAAACCATAGCCTTGACTAGACAGCCTTTGTTGGCATACAGTTACATAAAACAGTAATTATATTGCTCTGAGGGTCTACAGCATATGAAAATGTAATAAATATGATAGACAGAGGGAAGGGGAAGAAATACCAAGCTATATAAAAACCAAAGTTCTATGTTTTACCAGAAGTTAGTATTTATCTCAAACAGCTTACAATGTACTCCCTAGAACAACCATTAAGAAAATAACTTAAACATACATAGTAAATGCACATCATATATCTCTTAGTTGATGTGCAGAATATATAAAGAACTTCTACAATTCAACAACAGAAAAACCCAAATAACTTGATTTTAAAATAGGCATACAGCTTGAATAGACATTTCCCTTAGGATTATATATAAATGGCCAAAAAGCACATGAAAAGATGCTTAGCACCTCAACATTACTAATCATTAGAGAAATGCAAATTGATCACAATGAGGTATCACCTCACACCGCTGAGATAGCTTCTTTTTTTTTTTTTTTTTTTTGCAGGGGTAACCCGCTGAGATAGCTTCTATGAAAAAAAATATATATATTGTTGGCGAGGATGTGGAGAAATAAATTAGAACCCTTTGCACTGTTGGTGAGATTGTAAAAAGGTGCAACCACTATAGAAAACAATATGGCAATTCCTCAAAAAAAAAAAAAAATAGAATTACCATATGATCCAACAATCCCAATTTTAGGTATATAAATATATATACACACATATATATAATATAATTGAAAGCAGAGGACACTGTGCCTTGTGAAATAAGCCAGTCACAAGAAAAGACAAATACTGTATGGTTTCATTTATGTGAGATGTCTAAAGTAGCCAAAATTCATGAAAAAGAATGCACAATGGTGGTTACCAGGGGCTGAGGGAGAGGAAAATGGGGAGTTATTGCTTGATGGGTATAGAATCTCAGCTTCTGAATATACTTGGCATTACTAAACTGGACGCTTTAAAACGGTTAAGGACTTCCCTGCAGGCAGTGCTTCCACTACAGGGAGCAGAGGTCTGATCCCTGGTCGAACTAAGCTCCCACATGCCACACAGTGTGGCCAAAAAAATTAATTTAAAAAATTTTTAAATAGAAATAAGATAATAAATGTTAAGTATTTTACCACAATTTTTAAAAATACATATAGCAAAAGCAATAATAACATAATTAAATTAGCATAATATTTAACACGAAAGAAGACATAAGGGACGAGAAAATGGACAAAAATAACTACACGAAATTTGAAAGGACTGAACACACCAGTCAAGAGACAGGGACTGCTGGACTTGTGGGCGGGGGTCCACGGGGCTGCAAAAAGTCGGACAAGACGAAGCGACAGACACTTTCACCCGACAGGTTAACGCTTTAACCATTATGATTTTTCCTCTTTGTCTCCGTGATGTTCATGTTTTTTCCATTGTTAATGTAGCCAGTCCATCCTGTTTATATGAATCAGGGTTTTCTCTACCTTTAACCTTATTTGTCTCTGAATCTAAAGTATGTTTCTTGTGGACCATGTAGAGTTTAGTTATTTTGTATCCAGTCTGACAGTCCCTGTCTTTTGATTGGCGTGTTTAGTCTTTTCAAAACTTAATGTAGTTATTGCTAAGTTTTATGTCCAGTTTTCCCTCAAATGCATACAAGCTAAATTAGAGTCCCAAAATACATATAGCAAAAATTAACAGAGGTAAATGAAAAAATAGACAATTCAACAATAACAGATTCTTGTGTCAATAACTTCCATCCTAAGAAATTGGGGAAAAAAGGAGAACAAACTGAACCCAAAGTAAGCAGAATGAACAAAAAATAAAGATCAGAGTGATAACTAATGAGACAGAACAAAAAGAGAAACATTAATAAAATCAAAAGCTAGTGCTTTGAAAAGATTTTTTAAATTGATAAACAAGAAGAGAGAAGACAAAATTTCCAGATTCAGAAATGAAACAGGAGATATTGCTAGTGACCCTACGGAAATTAAGATGATTATAAAGGAATTGTATAAGCCTTTCTCTGTCAACAAATTAGACAACTTAAATGAACAAAGTCCTAGAAAGACACAATTTACCAAAACTGACTTAATACACAAAGTTTGACCTTTGTTTATAGACCTATAACAGGTTAAAAAATAAAAAAACAACTAAATTAGTAATTAAAAATCTCACAAAGAAAAGCTCAGTCTTAGAAGGTCTCACTGGTAAATTTGCTATCTAATATTTTAGAGAAGAAATACCAATCTTTCACAAATGTTTTTAAAAAAAGAAGATAGAACATTTTCCAATTCATTCTAGAGGCCAGCATTACCCTGAAATCAAAGCCAACAAAGGCATCACAAAGGAGGAGAACTAAAAAAAAAAAAAAACGAGGGGGGAACTACAGACAAATATGTCTCATGATGTAAGACACAAAAAATATGTCTCACGATGTTAAGACACAAAAATCCTTAGCAAATATTAGCTAGTTGAATCCAGCAATATATTTCAAAAAATTATACACCATAGCCAGGTGAGATCTGTCCCAGGAGCGCAAAGTGTGTGTCTCAGGAGTGCAAACATACAAATGAATTGACGTAATTAATACACCATATTAAAAGTACAAAACCATATTAAACCATATTAAAAGTACAAAGAACAAAAACCACACGACCATCTCAACAGATGCAGAAAAAGCATTTCATAAAATCCAACACCCATTCCAGATAAAAACTGTCTACAAACCGAAGAGAAAGGGATTTCCTCAACCTGATAAAGGACATCTATTATAAAGAAAAAAACAAAACAAAACACCTCGACTAATGTCAAACTTAATGGCGAAAGACTAAATGTTTTTATTCCTAAGATCAGGAACAAGGCAAAAATGTCAACTCTTGCCACTTCTATTCAGCATAGTTTTAGAGGTTCTGGCCAGTGAAACAGGCTAAATAAATGAAAATTTAAGTCATATATTGGAAAGAAAGATTAAAACTGTCTTTTTTCACAGATGAAATGATCCTCTGAGGAATCTATTTTTAAAAGCTAGAACTAATAAGCAAATTCAACAAAGTCACAGGGAACAAGATCACTAAACAACCACCAGAAAAATGAATGGCATTTCTATATACTAGCTAGGAACAATTAAAAAATGAAATTAAGGAAACATTTCATTGACAAAATCTTCGAAAACAATAAAATACTTAGGAATAAATCTGACAAAAGAACTGCAAGGTTCGTACACTGAAAATTATAAAACACTGCTGAGAAACACTGAATAGAAGTAAATGAGATATTCCATGTTCATGAATTGGAAGATAACTTTGCTACAATGTCATGTCTCCCTAAATTGACCTATAGACTCAATGTAATCCCTATCAAAATCCCAGCAAGCATTGTTAGAGAAGTTAACAAATTTATCCCAAAATGTATATGGAAATACAATAGACACAGAATAGCCACAAGATTTTGGTAAAAAAGTGAACTTAAACTACCCAATTATAAAAAACTTTCACTGGTATAAAAACAGGCAAATAGAATGGAACAAAATTAAGAGTCTGGAAATAAATCCTCACATTGTGGTTAATTGATTTTCTACAAATGAGTTAAGGCAATTCAAAGAGGGGAAAAATAATCTTTTCAACAAATGATTCTGGGATAATTAGATATGCACATGCAAAATTTTATTTTTAGACCCTCACATCATATGCAAAAATTAACTCATAATGGATTATAGGCCTAAATGTAAGAGTGAAAACTGTAAAACTTCTGGAGGATAATATAGAAAAATCTTTGGGGCCTTGGGTCCAGTAAAGATTTCTTAAATCTGACACCAAAAACAATCCATAAAAGAAAAAAACTGATAAATTAGAACATCAAAATTTTTAAATGTTTGTGATTCAAAAGACAGCATTAAGAACATGCAAAGGCTAGCTACAGACTGGGAAAAATATTTGCAAATCATTTTCTGATGGGGATCTGTATGCAGAATATATAAAGAATTCTTACGATGCAATAAGATAAGCAACTCAATTAAAATGAGCAAAAGACCTGAATAGACACGTCACCAAAGAAGGTAAATATATGAATAAAAAGCAGAGAAGTCACTTTGCCGACAAAGGTCTGTATAGTCAAAGCTGTGGTTTTTACCAGTAATCATGTACACGTGTGAGAGCTGGACCTTGAAGAAGGCTGAGCACCAAAGAGTTGATGCTTTCAAACTGTGGTGCAGGAGGAGACTCTTGAGAGTCCCTTGGACTGCAAGGAGGTCCAACCAGTCCATCCTAAAGGAAATCAGTCCTGAATATTCATTGGAAGACTGATGCTGAAGTTTCAATACTTTGGCCACCTGATGCAAAGAGCTGAGTGATTAGAAAGGCTTTGATGCTGGGAAAGACTGAAGGCAGGAGGAGCAGGGGATGGCCTAGGATGAGATGGTTAAACAGCGTCACCGACTCAACGGACGCGAATCTGAGCAAACACGGGGCGATGGTAAATGGCAGGGAAGCCGGGTGTGCTGCCGTCCATGGGGTGGCAAAGAGTCAGACACAACTTGGCAACTGAACCCAAACAACAATAAACACATGAAAAGCAATTCAGCAGTCACTAGGGAAATAGAAATTAAAGCCACAGTGAGAGCCCACGGCTCAGTAGAACGGCTAAACTCATAACGCAGACAATAGAAGTGAAGCTGTGGAGCGACTGGAACTCTCACACGGCTCGTGGGAGTATAAAGTGGCACAGTCACCGTGGAGAACAGTTTGGCAGTTTCTCAAAAAGTCACATGTAAACTCACCACATGACCCAGCAATTCCACACCTAGGTATCCAGCCAAGAGAAATGAAAACACGTTACACAAAGACTTGTGATTGTTTATGTCAGTTTTACACCTAATGGCCCAAGTCTGGAAACAACCCCGAATGGTCATCAGTAGGCAAAGAGGTCAGCAAAATGTGGTGCCTGTCTGTGATAAAAAGAATCAAACCACCCACATATGCCCTGATGTGGATGCACCTTAAGTTCAGTGAAAGAAGCCGGACACAAAGACTGCATAGTGTGTGATCCTATTTATACGAAACATTCAGAAAAGATAAATCTGTTGCTACAGAAAGCAATGCAGTCGTTGCCTCGGGCAGGGAAGCGATTAAGGATCGACTGCAAACCAGCACAGAGCTGTTTGTTAGGGTGATGAAATGTTCTGAAATGGATAGAGTGTGTTGATAGTAGCACAGCTTGCCAAACCTACCAAAAATCCCCCAGTTGCACCTTCATAATGAGTGGATTTTATGGCATGTAAATTACACCTCAATATCAAAGCTGCAAAAAAACTGCATCCAGCAAGGGGCTGGGGTGCACTAACCTTCCTTACCACCAACACCCAGCAGTCTGTCCTGCCTCTGCTGTTTTTACTAACTCCTCCTCCCGACGCTGAGACTTCCCAGGGAGCCGTTTAAGTCAGCATCACCTGGGCACTGACCGTCTTCCTGTTCGTTTTCCCACAGGACTCAGATCCTCCACGTGCAGAGCTGTGCCCTCGAGCAAGGCTTGTTGAGAGAGAAACAGGCCCACCTGTGTGTGAAGTGCCTTCTGACGGCCCTTGTGATCTCTCAAACAAAAATCTGGTGATCTCAAAACAAAGTGTAAACTTCAATTCGGCAGCTAAGCATAGAGACCAACCCTGGCGCCTAAGTTAATCGAGTTACAGAATGATCTTTTTAGGATCATTTTGCAGCTATGACCCATTTTATTACTACTTTTCCTCCGAACCTGTTTTGGTCTGCCACCCTCTAATCTCGCCCAGCCACACCCTGCCTGCGTCTGAGAAGGCTCTGCAGGGACCTGGGGAGGAGCTCCTAGTCTGCAGGCAGCACTGGCCGCTGCAACACCTGGTACGGCTCACTTCCCGAGAAGCAGGCAGAGTCCTGCGCTTTGTGACCTCGAGTCCCAGCAGGGCCCCGGGTGATGCTCTTGCCCACGGCCGCAGCCCTGCTCCTGGCCCAGACTGAGCTGATTGACTAGGCACCTGACGGGCATGTAAACAGGATTACGTCACAGGTACTCCCCCCGGTCCAGACGCTGGCTGAGTGGTGGGGAGACCCTGAAGAGGGGGATTCAGATGAGGCTGGCCGTCAAGGAGCCCCTCCGGCATCAGAGCCAGCGGTGAGGGGACTTCACACCTAACGGTGCTCACAAGCGCAGAGCAGGTGCAGCCACTGCCTGCGTGGGGCTCAGGGTCTCCGACCCCCGCGAGCAGCCCTGCCTGGAGGGAAGGTGCCCCGGAAGCTGACCAGCTAGCCCTGAGGGCCACAGACACCGTCTCCACCGCCTTACCCACGCGCGCACGTACAAAAGTCAAGCCCCCAAACCACTTCTTGGCACACACCGGAGGCAGAAACCTCTTAACTCCAGCCTTGCATCTGAGTCCCAACCCTAAAATATCTGCATATTAAACGACCAAGGACAGCTAAGCTTTCAAAGGGAGAAGATCAAAGTGCTGTCATCTTTGAATTTAATCCTTTTGTTGCATCAATGGTCTTAAGAGGGATGAGAGAGATCAAAATAAAAATGGAAACAAACTATATCTTTGTGGCTGTTGTGTTTTAGTCTTTTTTTCCCTCAATTTGGGCCACAAAATAGGTCAGCTCCATTACTGATCAGCCTTCCCACAAATATTTAAAACAAATTGAATTGCACACCCAATACCCATCACAATTACACCAGGCACAATAACTAAATTAGCAATTCAACAAAATAATTGGAAACGCGATTCTCTCTATCCCACCAGTCTCCCTCGAGGGTTTAGCCGATCTATGGGGGAAAACTCAGCTTTCCTAATTCTGGAGCTAATTAGAGACACACTTGTAAATGAAGTTGTTTGTCTTAAAGTTGAAATTCTCTTCTGGGGGTGGGGGAGAGGGAAGGAGACGGAGGAAAGTCCTTTCTGTCTGGAGCAAGTGGATAAACAGGTATCAGACACACGCCTGGGTTCTCAGTAGCAGCCCCGTCTGCAGTTAATAAAGCATCACCATTGTGCCATCACTTATCTGGTCAGGAACGACTGCGGTAACAGCCGGCCTGGCCAAGAGGGGCGCACCTTTTAAAGGCCCTGGAGACAGTTCCTGGGGTGGGGCTACACTGTGCTGCTTTTAGGGACCCACAAGGTAAGGGTCAGTGAGGGAGCCAGCTCCCCCTCACACCTCCCCACTGGGGCCCGAAGAACCAAAGGCTCAACTCCCAGGAAGCCAAGGGGAGGCTCCCGTGCCAAGTAACCGCCCCCCGCGCCCCCCCCCCCCGACCACGGAAGGGGCGCCAGGACCAGGACCCAGGGCCTGCGAGGTTGCGCCGCCCACCGACCAGGGCCGATGCTCTGCCTCGGCCCGCTTGCTCAGGCCGCTCCTGGAGAAGCAATCTCCAGGTTTCAATTAAGCTGTCCTTGGCCTCTTTTTGTTCCTTCAGGAAGGAACATCTCGGCTTAATTATATAACCCAGAACTAGGCCTCGCGTCCCTCCCCTCTCACCCGCCTCCACGAGCATTAGGCTGTGACCTTAAAACTCCGCCTCTCCGCGGGGCTGCGCCAGCTCCGGGCGGCGTGGCTGGGGACCCCCGCCTCCCCTTCCCCAGCCCGCACCCCTGGGAACGAGGGCCTCACCTCACCTGCAAGGTCGGCAGATGAAACGGTGGCCCCGGGGGGCCCAAGAAGCCTCGCTCCGAGACGCGCCCGCAGCATCCCGGCGCCCGGGCCACCAGAGCGCTAAGTGAATTCAAGAAGCACCTGCTCCCGCCACTCATCTCCCCGAACAATATGAAATCCAAGTTATCACACCGAAAGTGCCCCATATTAGCCGCGCATTTAGCTCCTGGAACAAAGTGCCCTGCGCTACAACTTTAAAGGACACGAGAGTCAAACTGGAGAATAATTTTCTGGCCTCAGGGAGCCGGCTCCCGGCCTAAAACCCTCAGGAGGAGGGCGGGGTAGGTTCGTCCCCACGCTCCCCAGGCGCCCACGGCCACCAAGGCGGGAGACCCCTGCTTCTCCAGACACGGGGTCACCCTCCCGGCCTGCAACGGGGCCTCTAGACGGCAGCAGCTCTTGGTGCCCCGTCTGTTACCACTTCCCTTGGCTCCAGCTTTGGCGTCTGTTAGGACTCGTGCAGGGCCTCCCAGGTGGGCCAGTGGTAAAGAACCCGCCTGCCCCGTGCAGGAGACTTAAGAGCCGCTGGTTCGATCCCTGGGTCGGGAAGATCCCCTGGAGGAGGTCATGCAACCCATTCCAGGATTCTTGCCTGGAGAATCCCACAGACAGAGGAGCCTGGTGGGCTGCAGTCCATGTGGTCGCACAGAGTCGGCCACGACTGAAGTGGCTTAGCACACGTGCACGGGAAAGGTCGGGAAAGACCCGTATAGACCTGATCTCCCACCAGTCACACGCAAGGCCTCAAAGGCCACACGCGGCGAGTGACTACTGATGGTTCTCCCATCCTCCCAGGAGGCGCAGCTGGATGGCTGTGGTCTAGACGCTCTGGATGTTCTCGGGGTTGGAAGAGGCTCCCCAGGACTCCGCAGAAGAGAGCAAAAGGCAAACCGGCCACGAGGAAGCAGGAGCCACACGGAGCTGGGAGGTGCCCTTGCCAGGGAGGCGGAAGCCGGCGAGTCACGGCGCTTGGTGAGCAGCATCAGCCTCACACGCACACCGACGCCCGGGTGCCCTGGGCCCGCACTTTCAGAGGCGCAGGCGGATGTTTGTGCCCCAAGCGCCAGTGCCCATGAGCCCCAGGGCAGCTGCCCTCCTGCCAGGCTGAGCTCTCATCTTGGAGGACCGGAGCCCCGGGAAAGTGACGCTGGCTTGGAAAGGGGCTGGAGCTCCACCATTAATAGAAGCAAGTCCAGCACAGCTAAGGGGTCCGATCAGACTGAAGTTAGAGGTTGCAGGACTCACTGGACAGAGAGGGAGGACAGAGTCCCCACTGGGGACCAGGTCACCTGTCCAGACAGCCCTCCGCTACCGTAAACGTCCCCCAGAGCCTGGCACACAGCAAGAAGTCAACACCTACCTGGATGCGTGGAGGGAAAAACATTCCTGCATCCGTGCTAGACCCAAGTCACCAAGACACCTTTCCATGGAAACAGCTGCCTGAGGACAAGGCGTCCTCAGGAACCAGGGTGGCTGACCCCCATATAGTGAGGAGGGCCCCCTGCCCCACCGCAGGCCCAGAGGTCAACAGGCTTCCTCCAGGTTGCACCCTAGCAGGTTTGATTTCTGATCCAAGGTTCTTCCCACTCGGCCACCTTCTGTTCATAATCTGTCCTTGACACAGAAGGTCACACCAGCCCCTTCCAGGACGAACTCTGTGCCCCCAAGCCTATGTGAGAACCAGGGCACACACCCCTCAACACCCAGGGAGATCAGGTGGCAGAAGTAGCCAGCACCACGGGGCGGGGAGCCTGCCGGCCCAGGGCACCCCGGCTCATTTCCAGCCCCGCCATAAAGAGGCAGACGCGGTGGGCGCAGGCTGGGCGGGAATCTTTATGTGTTACTGGTCCTGCTGGGTACCTTAGATTCCTTTTCCTCCCTATCAGTAATCTGGGATTGGGTTTTTTTTTCTCTCTCTCTCTCCATTCTTTTAAATTTTCTTTCCTGAGAATTCAGTGTCCTTGACCTCAACAAATGAACTGAGAACCTTGGACCAGGGAAATAAACCGAGCAAACTTCTCAGGAATATAAATGCCACTGAGGCGACGACTTTATTGGCAGACCCCACATGATGGGCAAGAAGGGGCCGGTAAAGAAAATCTATAGACAGACAAGAAAAACAAAAGTTAGATAAGGCATACTCACTCGGCATTTACACCATCCCTCTCCTCTCCAGACAAGGAGCAGGTAATGAGGGCTTCATCAACACAGCTGTTGAACAAACAGAATATATGCAAGTCAGCAGGGTGATACGGATCCCCAGGATTTAAGGATTAGTTAATGAACTTACCAAATTACTGGCAATTATTTTTGAAATGTTATGAAGAAAGAGAAAGGAAAAAAAGAGAAAGTGAGACAGATAAGATTTAAACAGAAAGAATGACCAAGGCAAGTTCAACTTAATTCCGGGCACAACTGTCCCCCCAGTACAAACACACCCACACACACGAATTAAAAACACAAACTCAGATGCATAACACAAAGTT
Organism: Odocoileus virginianus; assembly: GCF_023699985.2. Taxonomy (NCBI): domain Eukaryota; kingdom Metazoa; phylum Chordata; class Mammalia; order Artiodactyla; family Cervidae; genus Odocoileus; species Odocoileus virginianus. The sequence goes on along the minus strand of NC_069690.1, from coordinate 12,432,625 downwards.
CATTCACTTTAGACAAGGCTCACTGCTTGTACATGCCTTTCTTGAACGCCAAGTGCAGCCCATCAGGATGTCAGGAGAGGGGAGCCATCTGCCCTGGCACCGAACACCCACACTTCTGTAGCTGGAATCTCAGGCTGCCCCACGACACCCTTCGCCTCTGAGGGGTCGCTGCGTGACCTGTGAGCTGGGCCCGGGGAGGCATGGATCTTGGTGTCTCACGCGCACGGTGCCCACACCATGGTGGGGAAGGTTTGGATCAACTGAGCCTCTGTCAGCTCCTTGTGGATGAAATGGTAAGAGGCAAAGAGGCAGTAATCCTGGACGAGTCGTATGTGGAGACCCGGAAACTCAACCACTGAAAGGAAGCGACTTTCCTAAACTGGAGACGCAGAATTTGTTGCTTAACTTGTCGGAACTGACGTTCTCGGGTGTTTTGTGCGCTCTCGGGGTTCCCGAACGATGCTCAACAAGCGTTCTTGGCCGGTGACCATGGAGAGTCTGGCTACACCCTTAAGGCAGTGTGGGGAGGAACACAAATGCACACAAGGCAAGGAAAACACACCAGAGACCCCCGGGATGAAAGCGCTGAAAGTAGCAAGAGCAGGAAGCCAGTGGGGAGAGGGGGGAGCGGCGTGTGTGTGATCCTGCGGCCAGAAAACAGACACGGGGCCGGGGAGGGAGAGGCTAGTGTCACTTCCTATTTATCCACCATCTTTCACTGGAGCATCTCAGAGCTCATGACAGGCCGCAGCTCTTTAATCCTCCCCGAGGAGGACGCTGATTTCAAGGGCTCCCTGGGGAGCAAGAAATAAACCCCAGGATCAGAGTCCAGGGCCAACCTCCTCTCTGCATCTCAACACCCTTCACTGCAGACAGCCCAGCCTACAGCAGGTGAGAAGCGGGTGGGCCCTAGAACAAGCCTCTGTCAGAGCCTTTAAAGTATTTGGACTCATTCACTTGGTTCATTTTACTCCCCAAGATCCATGCCAAGAAAAACAGTAATTTCAAAAGACAACAAAGAAGCTTTATGCAGGAATAGTCTCCTGAAACAGTATTCATAATAGCAAACAATTGTAACAGTTTAAGTGTTCAACAAGACGGGGATTTGGTTTAGTAGGCAAAGACTGATGGAATTATTGGTTAGCAATTAAAATACTTCAGTGAGATCTTTAGAAACGTGGGAACAACCTTCTCTTGTACTACCACGTTGTAATAACAACGCAGAACGCAGCCTACGGGTGGAGGGGGACGCAGGCACCGGCACTTTGTTTTTGCTGTTTTTCAAAGGGTAACATTTCAAACAGTCCAGAAGGACAGACTAGTCTTCCACCTGCACTGCTCCCTGGAATGCACCCCCCCCCATCCCGAGAGGAGGGACTGGGTACCACATCTACATACAGATGAGGGTGATGAAGGAACACAGGTTAACAATGAGAAGGGGATCTTTTTGAGTGGAGGGATAATTTCTGTTGTTGTTCAGTCACTAAGTCATGTCTTGCGACCCCTTGGACTGTAGCACGCCAGGCTTCCCTGTCCTTCAGTATCTCCCGAAGTTTGCTCAAACTCATGTCCATTGAGTCGGTGATGCCATCCAACCATCTCATCCTCTGTCGCCCCCTTCTCATTTTGCCTTCAATCTTTCCCAGCATCAGGGTCTTTTCCAAAGAGTTGGCTCTTTGCATCAGGTGACCAAAGTATGGGATTATAGACAGATCTTATCTTCATTTGTTCCTTCCACGTTTCTGTAATTTTGAGGTGAAATAAACCAGGACAAGAGAGCAGCCTTATCTTCTCCAACCTGAAGGGGAAAAGCCACGGCCTGCTTATGGCCCCATGTGCAACCCCGGGCCGGGTGGGCGCTGGGGCTTCCTTGCGGCTCTGATGATGTCTTCAGCGGCTGTGGCTTAGGAGGGCCGTGCAAGGAGGAGTTAAAACGGATGAAAAGGAAATAAGCAAACTTCACACAAAAGGGAGAAATGCTTCAGTCAACACTGAAAAAGGGCCCCGGATTGGAACTCTTTGATAATGGTTCTCGACTCATTTCAAAATCAGCATTAGCCACCAAAATGTAAAGTATTAGTTTTATTAAAATGCAAATCAATCAACTAATCTTTCTGGTAACAGTTACTGAATTGCAGTATCCGTGTCAATTAAAATAGTATCCAATTTATTCTTGGCTAGAAGGAGGGTGGTCTTCTGAATTTTAAAATGCAAGCCTCCCTTAACTGAAAATTCTGTCTACTCTTTCTCATCTCTTTGGCTTTTAATTCATTCTAATTAAACATGATGGACTCCAAGTATTTTGAAGTACCTGTTTAAACCTTTTTCTTCATTGGACAGTGACTACGACAAAGGTTCTCTCTTTAGGAAACGTGGGTCTGCTCTGGGTGGCCAGTGGAGATTACTCACCTGCTGTTCTAACACGCGTTATCCGGGATCCTCAAGTTAGAGGGACGGGGTGGATGATCTCTATTTTTAAGAGTGATCATTTTGAAGACAATGAAAGTGATGGAAATCTTCTATTTTTGTTGATTGATCTTTTAAGTAACTGGAGACACACCGACAATTAAACATTTTTCTGACAGTCAAGTCCAAGAGGTAACTTACCAAGAGGAGGAAAACAGATCAGGATGTACCAAGGTCTAATTACTAAGAGACAGAGAAACCGTCCTCCTCCCCGCCTCTGCCCCACCCCAAGCCCAGCAGATGCTCACGTTAATACTAATACTAGTGCAGACTGCATTCTGAACTCACTGCATTTGGAGCCCAGCCTTGAGGCGCTGTGTCCTGGGTCCCTGGACACCTAGTCAAGGATAATGTGGGATTCCTTGCCACAAAAATCTGTCACTTGGTTTTGACATTTTAGAACAATACCAAAACCTGACTCTGTAAAAACAATGACTAGTTATTAACCACAACTGCCCTCAGATGCCTGGAGTCAACTTTCCTTTAATTCCACAGCTCTAAAGATGCAGGCACAGGACCCGGGAGATGGTCAGCCTTGCTGGGCACATACACATTACTTATGCAAGATCATCTCATTGCATACTGACCACATCAGGCCAATAAATCCCCCTTATGGGGATTTAATTTTCAGCTTTTGACCTTTGGATGAAAAACAAGTGAATCATTTCCTCCTGCTGGATTTACACCACAGCTGATCTTAATAAAGTGATTTAGGAATGGTGAGAACGGAAAAGGACTCAGGAAGAACCTTCATGGGTGAAAAGAGGAAACAAGAAAGAAGTCAGATTGCTGTTGAGAACGAGAGACAAACGGCTGACAGGCTTCGGGGCGGGTGTGCCTGCCCCTCAGAGCCTCAGTCGACCGCTGAATATCACCCACCTGAGAGCGGCGTCTGCCCCGCGGTTACTCCTTCTGTGATTTTTTTTTAAATCCTGGGTTCATTTATTTTTCAGAATGTTTGACTGTACCCTGAGGCATGTGGGACTGAAGTTCCCTCACCAGGGATCGAACCCACGACCCCTGCATCGGAAGGCGGAGTCTTAACCACTGGACCCCTGGGGAAGTCCCCCTTCTGTGAAGTTTTATATTGTGAGAGAAGGCCACTGGGCTGGGGAAACAAAGAGCCTGCCGCCCTGCGGGAGCTGACATCACTCACTTGGTGCTGCTGAAGGAATCACATGTGGCTGCGGCAACAGTAAAAATACTCTTTATTTGTGGTGGTTCAAGGCCGTGGGGTGGGGAGTGGGGGGCGCGTCCTTTGTTCCCGGAAGCACGGTGGGGACAGGCTTCCTGGGCCGCCTCAGGCCGTGTTCTGGACTGCGCACATTCCCAGGATTACAGCCCACGGCTTCCTCCACCAGGACAGGGTGTGCAGTGGCCCCGTCTCAGGCCTCGAGCTGGAAAGACGGGTGCCATCAGGCCCCATGGCCGTCATCACGGGGGTTGAGTTGGCCAAAAAGGGATCGATATAGCTCTGTCCTGCAAGACAAATGAAACAAACTGGTTAATGCATTGGTTTAACTTTTCAAGGTTAGAAAAGAACCCAGAAGCTGGGCAACACCCCAGTCTGAGTCTTCAATTGAAAACACAGCTGCGTAATTAAAAATGCATCCCACAGCTCTTCTTCACAAACACAGAGGAGGGGAAGAACCTGGAAGCGGCCAAACAGCAGAATATGTAAATAGTCCGGCGTGGCTGGATACCCTGTCTCCAGGGAACCAGTTTTCTATAAGTTTGCCCTTTACAGACAGGCTCTTCAAGTAAGAAAACAAGATTGAATATTTTAATAGGATGTATGAGACTGCCACACGAGGAGGATTCAATCAGACATGGGATGTAGGGGATATAATTTAGTTTTCATATATTTTCCTGGACTTGGCAGTACTTGAAAAACAATGAAAATGACCCAGCAACAAGATTCCAATTACCAGCACACATGCAGCTGCTCAGGCACAGGGGCCCTTCCCCGAACCCCGCCCTTCCACTATCCTCCATCCAATAAGTAAATTGATTGGTTAATTTATTTCTAAATTTGGGTTTGATGTTAAAAAAAAAACAAATAACCCTAACATGCCAGGGTCTTGGGTCCTTGAAAATGAATAAATGACCTGTCACTTGTGTTTTTGCCGCCGCCCGGCAGGGTGGTCAAGAGCCCTGGGCCCCAGAACTCTTCCCTGGGTGGAGGGCCGGGTCTCCCTGCAGAGACGTGAGGAGCCACGAGCCTCCAGGTGGGTCACACCACAGGGAGGAGGGGACCAAACCTGTACCCTCAGGGAAGGAGGGCTGGCACGGGGCAGAGGTCACAGACCAGTGAGTAAATGACCTTGGGAGAAAGCTATGCCCACTCTGTTTACGTTGTCAAAAGCCAAAACCTGCCATCCTTGACAGGCTGGCTGGTAGAAGTGCTCTCATTACCTGAGAGTCATCATGAGCAAATCTGATTTTCAAAACAAAGAGCAAAAAACTCCCCATGCTTCAGACAGCTATTACTGGTCCAGCCACATTTCAACACAAAATCTTACGAGTCTGTTTGAATTCACCCTGCTACAGTTTTGGGTACCAACAGCAAAGTGTTAGTCACTCAGTTATGCCCGACTCTTTGCGACCCCGAGAACTGCAGCCCACCAAGCTCCTCTGTCCATGGAATTCTCCAGGCAAGAATACTGGAGTGGGTAGCCGTCCCCTTCTCCAGGAGATCTTCCTGACCTGGACTGAACCCAAGTCGCCTGCATTGCAGGCAGATTCTTTACCATCACAGCCACCTGGGAAGCCCAACAGAGGTCCTCTAATTAGAAACCTCGGCAACAGAAATAGCATATTGAAACTTTTAAAACAGGGAAGTCTTAAAAAAAGAACCACTGAAGCAATGAATGTAAACTAACCGTGTCATGCTGGGGACCATGAGGCAGGCAGGGAAAGTGTGGCCAGAAAACAGTGGGTCTCCCATGTTATTATAGGAATGTTACGGCAAGAACCTGCCGGTACCCTCAGCTGACCATGGTATCCCTGGGCCAATGTCAAAGGCTGCGGTTCGCCCGGAGCCGCAGGGTCTCTTTTGTTCCTGAGCGATACACATCTGCCTGCTCAGCCCCGCACATGTGCTCGGACCGCATGCAAATGACAGGCAGGCAGCCTCCTTCCGGAGGCAGTGGCTTCTAAATCACTGGCTCCATCACACAGAAGACAGCCCTACCCTGCCCACGCATGACTTGCTCACGCGATGGCCTGTCTACCTGCCAATAAGTGCAAGTCTCTCTGGCTATTTCCGCAAAGAAATTAAACGGTGTTAAGGGGAGGGTCGCCATGACAAAGAGGATGGTGTGGCTTTAAGGCTGTGGAGGCACATCGCCACGGAGCCCTTCAGGATCACTCCTTCCAGCCTTGCCCGCGCCAGACCCATCATTACCACTGAGCAAATGCTTCCTTTCCACGCCGCGACATCAGTGAACTGATGGGGCTACGCGGCAGTCACTGCCCACAGCAGGGTTCACGTGTCAGGAGCGGAGAGGGAGATGCTGAAACCCGTGTTTTGATAGAACATCATTTCACACTCAGGTGGGCAAGGCCGACAAACATATGCAGCTGTTCATGGCAAAGCAACCTGGACAGCAGAGTGGTCTGGATTCTTAAAATATTTTTTACAGCAAAGAGAGAAAAAATACAAGTCAGGGATTATTCCCACCTGAGAATCCCCAAGCAATTTCAATTCCAAGTCCTCCTTCACCCACGACCACCAATCAGGGACTGTTTTCACCCTCAAAGTATCTCAGACACCCCTGCTGCTCCAGGCACCTTCATTTCAGAGCCTACCATCTTTCACCAAGAAGGTGGCGACAGACTTCTCAGTGACTTTTCTGTTCCCATCTCCTACCCATTGTCCACGACCCTCAGCCCCGACTCTAAAGGCTCTAGAGACGGACAAAGCTGACCCTCCTGGGGTCCAAGAGCATGATCAGGATGAAGACCCCCAAACTCCAGCGGCTCAGCTCAGCTCCCGGCCCTTCTTCCCTGCAGAGGTCCTGCCTGGGGCGGAGGTGGGAAAAACATGGCCATGAAGGTGGGGTCTGTGGTCTGGTCCTCAGCCTCTGTGCACCGCCCTTAACACAACTCTCCAAAATCCCGCAGCCCCTGCGCACATTTTTAAATTGACATACAAAATTTTTCTAGATAAATGTAATAGGCACAAAGGATATAATTATCAGAAAATTGTGCTTACTACCTTTTAAAATAAAACTCTTGCATCCTGTTTGTAATACACCCCATGGAACCTATGTGCCATACTGATCTGATATCCATCACCGCTCATTTAAACAATACGTAAACAAATTCGTTAACTTGGAATTTTACAGCATCCTTTTCTTCTTAAACTTGGATTTCCATTTGATTTTTCCCTATAGGTTTTTGTCTTAATATAATTGATTTATGCTTGAAAGTCTTTTATTGATTACTCTATGATACTTTTTAGCCACAAAAATAAGGATGCAAATTGATGCACTTTTTGAAATTTAAAAAGTTGAAACAAAAATATTTTAATTTCTTGGGACCATAAAGCTCTAAGTTAATTTTGAAAAATTATACTTCTGGACTGTGTTATCACTGTAATTATTATTAGGATACAACTGATATATATGATAACAATATAATAAAGTTTGGTATAATTTTGGTAAATTTTTAATATGTGTAAAATGTTACTGGAAATTATCTCTTAATGATATGGATGAGGCTTCCCCCTCCATTCCCATTCCAGGGATGAATATTATTTATCGCTAGAATGAAAGGAGGTTCAGCAGCGATTCTATCCTACTTTTTAGCTTTTGTAGCCATCAGTGAAGAGAAACCTTGCCATGAAAACAAGTAGATGTGGGAAAGGGAGAGTTTTGTTACAGCAATGACACTCCGTTCTTCTAATTCCTGCTGAATTAACCGCCATTTCCCCCTAATCTCAGAGTGATCTCCCACCAAAAATTACTTTTAATGATCTATCAGCTGACAACTCAATTAGGTTCTCCTGCAGTCCTGCTGAGAATAAAGACTTGGGAGCCACCTGCCCGTTAGGGCTGTTACCTGGTCCCGGGTCCCGGGTCCCGGTGGGTCGCGATCCCTGCCCTGATATGTTGACTGCTCCTTTTGTGAGGTTCCCCGACTCTGGGGCAAGGAGGGGCTTCGTGTCCAGTGAGGACAACTGTGAAAGGCAAGGGAGGAGGGGAACCTGCAACTCCACTTGGCCAGGACCGCTGCAGGAAAGAGCTGGAAATTGATTCCTGCCAACTCCCTGCATCTCCTTTCCCAGGGGGAGATGTCTGCGTGGCACAGGAGGAAGACTGAGGTGGGGGTGGGGTGGTTCTGAGCGGTGCCCCCAACCCAGGCGAGTGCTCAGCCCGGGGCCAGGGCTCGGGGGAGGGCAGAGCACCCGGAAGGAAACGGCACACGCGGGTACCCCCCAGAGCCAGGGAGCAAAGCCAGACACAACTGGGGAAGGAAAAGCCACGCTGGGCCAGAGGGCCAGCCCGCCGTCTGCTGCAGAGCCTGCCCCACCCAACCCCAGCATCTCTCCTAACCAGGATTTAGCCACGCAGAGAAGCTCAACTATCAATCCTTCAGGTTAACCTTGTCTCCATCCGATTCTCCAGGGTAAGCGTGTAGTTTAATACTTGAGGTCCCCTTAAGGCTATGCATAATGAAGTTGGGGTTTTTTTTCCTTAATACATAATTCCTGCTCCCTACCACATTAAGAGTCCAGATTTGAATCACTGAGCTGAAATGCCTTCCCCCCTTTGTTACCCTGCCCCCCACACTCTTGGCCTCAATGGCCAGTGGGAACGTCCACTGTAGGAAATGTATTAATGGGGGTATCATGCAGGAGAATAACCCACAGAGTAATTAACAGGACTTGGACCTAAGGTAGAAGGTCGATAGCAGGGGCTCTTCCTTGAATTAAAATTTAACTTACCCTTTATTGCAACCTACAAAAGCAAGTAATGAGCACTAACATTTTTATTTCTTTTAAACTGTCATTTAGGCTGTAGAGGGGATAATTACCTATCTCTAGTGTAGTAAGGTTTTATAACCCTTAGTGAGGCATTTTCTAATTTAATATTTTTACTATATTATCATAAAACCTGTTTCTAGAAAAAAATGATCACGGATTAGCAGCCATTTTCCATAAAGACAGAATGTATGTGTGTGTGTGTGTGTGTACTAGGACTCAGCTTATTTATTATGTGATGTGAAGAGACCCAAGTGTGCCCAGTCAAGCTGGCTGTGAGATGCTATCCCTTGAGTGGCGGGCAAGGCTCAAAGGGGCCCTAAATGAAATGGGGGTGGACGTGTGTCAAGGTGCAGCCCAGCCGCACGCACTCCTCACCGACTGCGGCACAGCCGGGACAGAGGCGCACCTGAGCCCACAGAGGTCTGGGCGGGGGTGCGGTCAGTGAGGCCAGGAGCTCGCAGCACCTGGGACCAAAGGAGCTTGCACTGGCCACACCCCAGACACCCGATTCTCCTCTTCCGGCCCGGACACCTCCAAGCTACACCCACCTGGCCCTGTGGCCTTAAAAGCAGGCAGAGGAGAAAGCAGCCAGGGCACTGCACCCTAAAGAAACCAGCACAACCTCCAAAAGTACCTCCTGGTCTCCGAGCAAGTACAACATGCCGCGACTCCAGCCATTCTTCCCAAGGTGCCAGTGGAGACAACCGCTGCCTTCCTGATTAAAACTGTATGCCGAATTTGTTTTGATTAATTTGAGGCTGCTCATCAGTTGCTTCACTGGGAGTGAGGCGGCGGGGGGGGGGGGTTCCTCCCTAAATATACAAGATGCATCCCATGAGGGCCCACCCTCCCTGGTAACCCCCTCCTCGGCCCTGCACACCGAAGGGCCTGTGCCGCGTGCTTCTGCGGGGCTTCACACACTTGCTTAGACACACACTTGCGAATCCAAGGATGATGAAGTGCACAAAGGGAACGTGAGTCTAGGCTCTGATCGCAATAGTGCTCCTGTCCAGCAGAATGTTGACTGAACCCAAATCGTTGTGTCAGGACAGACACGGCCGGAGCAGAAACTCACATTGACCACCATGGTTGCTGATGGCAGACGCGCTTTTAATAATTATTGGTGATGTTACTGATGCAGGATTTTGTTTATCTTTGTGTTTCAAAAACATTTTACTTGTTAGTGCTGTGGAAGCTTATAAACCTGTGTTAGTGAGGATGGTTCCTTGGCCTCAGAGTGTAACACACAGGTATAACAGATTCACAACATACATGTGAATGCCTATCTGTTAGGTTTTTGCAGGATTATCAAAACAGGAATGACATGGCAGAAGCTAAGTTGGGAAGGTGATCATGTGGAGTCACTCTGTTGGGACAACCCACTCCATTTGAAGATGTGGGAATACTCTTCCTCCGGCTGGGCCCCCCTCTGCCACTGTGGGACTCCCAACCATGGTCCTGCCATCTAGAGCCGAAGGGACAGCTATTCCCTGGGGCAGCATTTCAACTACTGCAGTCTTCTCCTAACTGAGTCTGGTCTTTTCCAGGTGGAAACAAACACTCCATCCCGCTACGACAAAGCTGGGCTTCTCCTTCCAGCCTGGCAGGACCCCTCTGAGCCCTCCTGGAGCCCGAGTCAGTGTCTGCACACTCTGAGCCCTCCTCACGGGTCTGGATGGTCCAGGAGGCCCAGGCGTGCAGGGTAGGCTCTATTGTCACCTCTGTCTTTAGCATGTCCTTTCCTGCCCTCACGGAGCTTCCAGTCTCTCTGTTCTGTCTGCAGGCAGGCCCAGGGCATTCCACATGCCAACTGAAAAAAGCTGTCTTGCCAATGATCACTTGGCATCAAACCAAGGGGTCCTCCTAACGCAGCTGCTAGGGTCTGTTCCCCAGACACTACAGACAAGATGGCACCTTCCTCCATCTTTCATTCCTTCTGCTTCCTCTCACCCAAATCCATTCTACTCTGTATCAGAGACTTTACAGGTGAGAGAAAGATGTCTGATAATTGGTTCTACGGCCTGAGAGGGGGAACTGTGTGGATTCAGACAGCAGGTGGCTGCCCTGGGCCTCGGGGGCTGTATGCACACACAGCGGTGGGAGGGGGGTGCGGGGGCCGTGTGCACACACAGCAGTGGGAGCAGGGGTGGGCGGGCTGTATGCACACACAGCGGTGGGATTGGGGGTGGGGGGCTGTGTGCACACACAGTGGTGGGACTGGGGGTGGGGGGGGCTGTGCACACACAGCGGTGGGACTGGGGGTGGGGGGGGCTGTGCACACACAGCGGTGGGACTGGGGGTGGAGGGGGCTGTGCACACATAGCGGTGGGACGGGGGGTGGGGCAGAACCCCCAGCCGAGATTTTGTCTGTCAGGAAGCCTGGACAGTGAGGAAGGCAATGCCAGTGAAGGCACAGAGGTGCATCTTGTAAGGAGGGAGTACCACTCAGGGTGACGTGAAAACATCACCAGAGTAGAAAACTCAAGAGTCCCTGGGTAAAGCCAACAGGTCAGCACTTAACGCCCTCCCTCTCCTCCCAGCATCCCCAGCAACAGAGTGGCTTCTCGCCTGAAATGCCAGCACAACTGCAGGCCAAAAAACAATACACAGAAAAAGCCAAGAAAGGTGAAAAGAGAGAAAAAGCAACCTTTTCTTACCGAGGGCTGTTTCTTAACAGGGTCAAGTGAGCAGAGTAACAGTAACTCAGAGAATGCCCTTACCTCTCACCAATTACCTACAACTGGACACAGGGCAAACCTCCCTTCAGAACCAGGCTGAACGCTCCATAAGCTCCAGGACAGCTCACCGCAGCTGCCCAGATCTGCCGGAAGGTGGCAGCACACGACGCACTTCTCTGGACCAGGTAACTAGTGCGGCTCCGGCACACTGGCCATAAATTACCCATCACCTCTGCTCTCCTCACCATCCTCCCCAGTGCTTGAAGGAGATTCTGGAAGGTCTGTTCCAATTCGCTCCTTTGGTCAGGTCAGAACCGGGTCCTTCAAACCTCTGCAAATGCTTTTAGCCCCATAGCTTTAAATTACAGATGGTGACATGTGACCTCTGGCCTGTCTCCTAAAGATCAGACTCGAGATTTATAAATGTTCAAAGACGCAGGTTCAGGTCCCAGACAAAGGAACTGAAGGAGGAAGGATGGGTGATGCGAGGGGTGAGTCTGCGGGGCTTTCTCCTCACCCGTGTTCCCTCCTTGTTCCCATGTCAGTTACAAATTCACTCCCCTTAAACAAGGAAGCAAAACACTTCAAACTTCCATCATCCTACCACTAGTTTCAAGTCTTTCAAATTCTTTTATAGAAAAATAATTTACCTTGGTAGGACTTACTAAAAAGAAGAGGTGGGGCCGGAGGGTGAGGAAGGACCTCTCAACAAAAGGGATGTCGCCTCCTCTTCTGTGCGTTAACATTCCATATTCCTGGGATGATTTCCACTTTCACAGTTTGACTGTTTTATAACAGATTTGATGCGAGAGAAGACAAATGGCCTCACAGAGGAAGGACGACAAATCATCTCACTGCTTTTAGTGGGGTTTTCTCTTTATTTTTATTTACTTTTATCTGTGGCTGGGCTGGGGAGCTCTCTGCTTTGCTGGAGATGTTTAATATTAACGTCAGGCCCCTGCGACCCTGGCAATAGAGTTGGCCGGTGTTGTGTTTACGGCGTTGTGACTGCTGGCTTCAGGAAGATGAAGCTCCCTGTTCAAACAGCAGCCCCTCTAACAGCGCCTGTTAAAAGCCACGGGATGCTTCACTGCTTGGACGTGAATCACCTCCTCCAGCCGCAGGAAGGGGAGGCTGACACAGAGTTACATTTGTATCCCTATCAAGACCGCTGCCGGAGGACCCAGGGCCTGGGTGGGGGGCGGTGTGTGATCCTTTTCTCAGATCCTTCTCACAGCTACTCCGAGGGGGTCAAAACACACAGGAATAAGCGAAGATGTCTGTGGTCAACCCGAAGTTTCAGCAAGGCATTCCATTACTGCCGGTGCTAATCTGAAGGACTGACTTGACCAAAAAAACCTAGTCCTGATCCGAACACAAAAGCAGCGACTTTGTTTATCTGAACATAAAAGCAGCTCGGGATACGGAGCCCCGGGTTCAGCTCAGCCCGCAGGACACAAAGGTCCCGCAGGGTCCTGGGGGCAGGAGCCGCCCGCCTGCCCAGGGGGAAACCCTCCGTGTCTGCTCCCGCTCTGCCCTCACCGCCCTTCCCTGGGTCCTGTTCTCGGCCCCCCTCCCTTTCCCTGGTAAACCATCCACACTCTCAGCCCCAGCGAGCTCCTGGGTGTGAAGGGAACACTGCACCCAGGGACCTGACTGCAGACCTCACCAGGCCCCACGAGGCTGCTCTGCCCCTAAACGACCTTTGTTAACCGGCACACAGTATCTACATGTGGAATCTGAACATACGATACAGAGGGGCCTGTTTACAAAACAGAAAGAGACCCACAAACGTAGAGAACGAACTTATCGTTACCAGAGGGGGAAGGGGTGGAAGGAGAAGCTAGGAGTTCGGGATTAACAGACACACACCAGTATATACAAAGCAGGCAAACAGCAAGGACCTACTGTGTAGCACAGGGAACTATATTCAGTGTCTTACAATAACCTACGGTGGAAATGAATATGAAAAAGAGATATATGTGTCTTTTCATAAACACACACACACACACACACATCTGAATCACTTTGCTGTGTAACTGAAACACTGCAAATCAACTATACTACAAAAAAATTTTAAAAAACAAACTACCTTTGTTAAGTCATGGCCCATACTTAACTGTTTAATGGCAGGAAGCTACAAAGTTATAGGGATCAACACCACATTTTCTGATTAAAAAATAAAATCTACAAGATACCTGTCTCAGCTCTACAAGATCGTTACTTGAAGGGTCTTGTTTGGACAATTTACAGTAAATGACAAAATGCAAACTGATGCCCTCCATCTGTCAATCTTGTTTAGTTTTTAATGTCTTCCTTCAAAGAACTTGCTCCTCTCTCCTGTGTATCAAGGGAAATTTGGAAAAAAGGTTTCTCCCAGCCACCTGCCAGGGAAACCTTCCCTAGGGGGAGTGCCCAGGGGTCCAGAGCTTCTAGGTGTCTGCCCTGGGGCCGCCTCCCCATGCAAGCGCCTGGGTTCACCAGCCAGTCACTGAAGTCAGCAGTCTGATGACCTCAGCTGGTCACAGGGCTGGTTTTTAAAAGCCTGACTGCTCTGTGCAAAATGAGTAGTTAGCGTTTCTGCCGCTGGAAGCTGGGGAGTCCACTGTGCTGCCCGGCTGTGCCTCCTCCCCTGCAGGATGGAGAGGCGGGCAGGGAGGCTGAGCGCTGCCAAGTGCGCGCAGGAGAAAATGCGTATTGATTTCTTCTTTCTTATAAAGGAGCACAAAGCAGTGAGGAACAATTGGTCCTCTCTGCTGCATTTCACATTCCACACAGGACAAAGGGCCCAACCCCCACCAGCCTCCGAGAGGCAGGAAGGGGAACCTCGCAGGGCAGCTCCCGGGTGTCAGAGGCCACCATGGTGTAGGGGTCCCCTGCGGGGGTGGGGGACGACACGCCCAACACCCTGGGCTGCAAATGCCTCCCCTGCCTCCAGCCAGTAATCTCCCTCTCCCGACTGATGTTTCCTCATCTGTATTGGAGAGCAAAGAGCCTTCAGTCTTATTTACCTTTTAAGTGGAGGTGCCCAGAGGGTAAAAGAGTTAATGTTTATAAAGTGTTCTGCTCCCCAGAGGGAGACAATGTATAAAACACAAGGTGTGGTTATGGCTCATTCAAGACCTCATTTCCAGGGTAGTTAGTAATAGCTTCCCATTACAGATGCCTGCTCCCCAGCACCTGGAACTGAAAGTACACTCAGGCGATGCCCTTTATCTAAATATCCTTTTTTTGGCTTGACACTTAAAACCAACACTAAAAATAACAAAAGGAAACCGGGGACTATTATGCCCTGTTAATGCACATACAGGAGCCATTCCAGAGCTGTTTTCTTCTTAAACCAAACAAAATCTTGCGAGTAGTCCCCCCCAAAAAAACCCTGACCTACAATGAGAATTGATCAACCCAGGGCCCTGTTCACTCTCTGTGTTTCCATGGTAACTAGTAATCTGTAGAAGGGCCACCAGAAACCACACCCAGGATGGTTATCACAGCCAAGATGGGCAGGAGAAGACCTTCATAGACACACGGCTGTGCTGTAGACTTGTGACCTTTTCCCAGGGCTCAGCCTAAGTAAAACAACCTCCAAAATTTTCGAGGTGAAGAATGAAGTCCCAGGGCTAGACTCTGTATTTCTGGGCTTTTCCAGCTTGGCCAAGAGCAAAGAACAAAGCATGGAGCCGGCCCTTGGGCGGCGCAACGTTCTTGTGTGGAGACAAAGCCCGCAGGGGATTAGGGCCCGCGCTGCTGGTGAACTGGCCGGGCACGGGGTGCTGGGGGAACAGAGAGAAGTGAGGATGGTCCCCAACACTTGACCGGGGCTTCCCTGGAGGCTCCGTGGTGGAGAGGCCACCTACCAGTGCAGGGGACACGGGGGTTCGACCCCTGGCCTGGGGAGACCCCACATGCTCTGGAGCAGCTCCACCCATGTGCCACAACTGCTGAGCCTGTGCTCCGGGGCCCGGGAGCCGCAGCTGCCAAGCCTACGTGCTGCACACGCAGCTGCACACGCAGCCCGTTTGTCCGGAGCCCACACTCCGCGGCAAGAGGAGCCGCCGTGAGGAGGAGCCCGCACAGTCACTAAAAAGAAAAAGATGCTCAACTCAAAGATCTTTCAACTTGACAACAGTGTGAATGCAACGTGCGTTTGGTAGACGTTGTACTTCGAATTTTGAACTGTGACCTCTCTCTTCCTGGGCTGGCAAAGTGGGGGACCCCCTTGTGATGGTGACAGCGGACAAGCGACACACAGCACTCTGTGCCCAGACAGCCCTTATGCCGTCCACCTGCAGTACAGTATTCGATTAGTGATACGATCGACACGTCACTTTATTATGAAACAGACCTTTGCGTTGGATGACTCTGCCTGACTGTAGGCTACTGAAGTGTCCTGGGCATCTCTAAGGTGGGCAAGGGTCAGCTGTGATATCAGCAGGTTAGGCGTTTTAACTGTATTTTCAACTTACCTATGACGGGTTTATGGGGGTCAATGAAGATCTTTATATTAGAGTTAAGAGTTAGATAATATGGAGCAATCTCAGTAAAAGAGGCAAAAAAGTTTGTTCATCTATCTTACAGGACTGTTTGCAAAAATAATCTTACCAGCAAATTACTTACAAGCAACAGACTCATAAGCTGAAGGCCTTTCAAGGCATTTCAGACAGGAGGCCTATAGCCAATTCTTCTCCGGTGTACATAAAAATGGGTATGTCTGCCTTGCAGGCAAAGGGACAATGACATAGTATGTACATGTGTGAAAACATAAATTTTGTTTAACTATTTGTACAGGTATCATCAAAACAGTCCTTTCAGAAACAAAAAATTACAAAGAACACTTCATTCTCTAATGAGGACTTCCCTAGTGGTCTAGTGGTTAAGAACCTGCTTGCCAGTGCAGGGGACAGGGGTTCGATCACTGGTCCAGGAAGATTTCACACGCTGTGGAGCAACTAAGCCCATGTGGACAACTACAGAGCTCACACTTTAGAGCCCAAGGTCTGCAACAAGAGAAGCCGCCGCAACAAGAGGCCTGCACATCACAACTAGAGAAAGTCCGAGTGTAGGAACAAAGACACAGCACAGCTAAAAGTAAACGATAAAATAGAAAAATACATAGATATTTTTTAAAAAAGAATCTGATGAGCAAGAAGGACTATTTTCACTTTACAAAGCAGGAAACTAAGGCTGAGCACCAAAGAATTGATGCTTTCGAACTGTGGTGCTAGAGAAGACTCCTGAGAGTCCCTTGGACAGCAAAGGGATCAAACCAGTCAATCCCGAAGGAAATCAACCCTGAATATTCATTGGAAGGACTAATGTTAGCACTTTGGCCATGTGATGTGAAGAGCTGACTCATTGGAAAAGACCCTGATGCTGGGAAAGATTGAAGGTGGGAGAAGAAGGGGATGACAGGACGAGATGGTTGGATGGTATCACTGACTCAATGGACATGAGTCTGAGCAAGCTCCAGGACATGGTGAAGGACAGGGAAGCCTGGGTGTGCTGCAGTCCATGGGGTCGCAAAGAGTCGGACACGACTGAACAACAACAGAAGTCCAAAGAGAAGATTTCTTCAAGGTCACATTGTGATCCTGCCTGTGAGCTGGGGCAGAACAGGTGGTCAAGGATCTGGAGTCAGCTCTCTAGCCTAAGGAAGGCTGACATCAACTGGAAAAAGACCTGGCTTGTTTTACAAATAAAACTTGGGCTACAGAAATGCTATACAGTAACTAAGTGAAAAGTGAAAGTCGCTCAGTGGTGTCTGATTCTTTGTGACCCCATGGACTATATAGTCCACGGAATTCTCCAGGCCAGAATACTGGAGTGGGTAGCCTTTCCCTTCTCCAAGGGATTTCCCCAACCCAGGGGTTAAACCCAGGTCTCCTGCATTGTAGGCGGATTCTTTACCAGCTGAGCCACAAGGGAAGCCCAAGAATACTGGAGTGGGTAGCCTATCCTTTCTCCAGTGGATCTTCACGACCCAGGAATTGAACCGGGGTTTCCTACTTTGTAGGTGGATTCTTTACCAACTGAGCTATCAGGGAAGCCCTTATAGTAAGTAAGGCAGCATTCAATTGGAATCAAAATATATTAATCCAAATGTATGAGCATAAAACCTTGATAATACCAAACATGGGATGACAGTAAACTTATGCATACAATTTTGACTTATAAATTAAGCATTCTTAGCAAGGAAAAAAAACCCTAATAAATGCTTTTGTGAAGTATATTAAGTACAATTAGAGAGAAACAAATAAACTAGGGGTTTGAGGACTAAAGAACCCCCACTCAGCGGGTGGTGGAGAATCCGTAAAGTCCCTCTGGAAAGGCGGGTGTGGACCAAGGACCATGGACCCTGCAGCAGGACAGGACAGAGGTGGGACAGGGGACGTGAGGTGGGGTGAAGAGGTACTCCAAGGAGGGAGGGGGTCTCGGGACCTCGGGGGCCAGCAGGACAGCACAAGAGGGTGCACACCGAACCAGGCGACTAGCAGAGAAAGGGGGCAGGGCAAAGTCACCGCAGGCCTTGGTGGCAGGTTCAGATTTTATTTGGTAGGCCACCAGGAATGGTATGTTCTAAGTGACATTTTAGGAAGGTGTAATCTGGCAAAGACACACAGAAATAATTAGACCAGACTGTGGTTAAGAGGCTGTTGGTGTCATAGTGAAAGTGAAATACCAGAAGTAGGAAAAAAAAATTCTGGGCTCACAAAGCAGCAGCAGGAGTGGAGTGTAGAGACCACTGGACAATATATGACAATAAAGTTCCAAGCAGATGAAAAATAAGAAAAGAAATCAGACAAATAGGTAACATCTGGTCCTAGAGGAAGGCCTAAGCAAGTATGTGTGAACTTAGTCGCTTTAGTCGCATCGGACTCTTTGCGACCCTATGGGCTGTAGCCCAGCGGGCTACTCTTGTCCAAGGGATTTCCCAGGCAAGAATACTGGAAGTGAAGTGAAGTGGCTCAGTTGTGTCCGACTCCTTGCGACTCCATGGGCTGTAGCCTACCAGGCTCCTCGGTCCATGGGATTTTAAAGGCAAGAGTACTGGAGTGGGTTGCTATTTCCTTCTCCAGGGGACTTCCTGACCCAGGGATCAAACCCACGTCTCCTGCATTGGCAGGCAGGTTCCTTACCAATGAGCCACCTGAGGAGCCCATGCCAAGGCATAAAAGCAATGAAAAACACCACAAAGAGCTTAAGTGTTGGATCACGTAAGAAGTAAAATTTATATACGACCAATAAAAGTCATTAATACCAACAGGTAAGCAGAAAGGGAGAAATCTACAAAAATAGGAAGTATGGCATATAATCATCACATACAGAATTCATATAAACTGCAGAGAAAAATTAAACCCAAGGGGAAAAAATGTACAAAGGATTAAAAACAGAAATACAAATGATTAACAAACATACATAATCTTCAAGGTTATTATTAAATGAGAAAATAAACATTAGATACTTAGCCCAGTGCCTAGTGCCATGCAGGGCCTCAGTAAAGTGTCACTGCAATGAACTCTCATATCAGCAAAGTTGTAAATGACATGAACCTCAGGAGGGGGGTACTGGGGATAGAAATTAGTACAACCCATTATGAACCATTAGAAAATATGGATGAATCATTTTACTATACACCAGAAAACTGAAAATAAACTATCCTTCAATTAAAAATTTTTTAAACGTTTATGCCTTTGGTCCAGAAATTACCCTGCTACTCTTCAGAAGCTATTCTGAAGATACAAGCAAACCTTAGAACATGGGTTACTATATCAATATGCTCACTGCAGCATTACCCTAAAGAGAAATAAAAACAATCAGAAATAACCTCAATGTCCAAGAATAAATACCCCATAATAGAATATTATAAGGTTATTTAAGATGCCTTTAAAAAACATATGCCATTAAAATGCTTATAATAGTTAACTGGGAAAAGGGATTCAGGGACTTCCCTGGTGGTCCAGTGGGTAAAGCTCCACTCTCCCAATGCAGGAGACCTGGGTTCAATCCCTGGTCAGGGAACTAGATCCCACATGCTGCAACTAAGACCTGGCATAGCCAGATAAATAAAATTTTTTAAAAAGAAGGGATTCACAGTTCTAATAAGATGGATGAAACTGGAGCCCATTATACAGAGTGA
This sequence comes from Odocoileus virginianus, assembly GCF_023699985.2. Classification (NCBI taxonomy): domain Eukaryota; kingdom Metazoa; phylum Chordata; class Mammalia; order Artiodactyla; family Cervidae; genus Odocoileus; species Odocoileus virginianus. The sequence continues at coordinate 12,413,355 of NC_069690.1, read as the reverse complement.
AGTAAGCCAGAAAGATAAAGACCAATACCATATACTAATGCATATATATGGAATTTAAAAAGATGGTAATGATAACCCTATATGCAAAACAGAAAAAGAGACACAGATGTACAGAACAGACTTTGGACTCTGTGGGAGAAGGCGAGGGTGGGATGTTCTGAGAGAACAGCACTGAAACAAGTATACTATCAAGGGTGAAACAGATCACCAGCCCAGGTTGGATGCATGAGACAAGTGCTCAGGGCTGGTGCACTGGGAAGACCCAGAGGGATGGGATGGAGAGGGAGGCGGGAGGGGGGATCAGGATGGGGAACACATGTAAATCCACGGCTGATTCATGTCAATGTATGGCAAAAACCACTACAATATTGCAAAGTAATTAGCCTCCAACTAATAAAAATAAATGAAAAAAAAAATAAAAAGGATTCAAACATACAAATAGATCTTTATAAAATATATACACAAAAAATTCTGCAAGATAATAAGTATTAATAATATATTATTACTATATTAATGTATGTATTAACATATTAATAATATTATCTTCCCAGTGGCAGATAACATGAATTTTCCTTTGTCCTTCCTATATTATTCCAAATTTTCTTCCATAAGCATGTCTTGTTTTTAATACAGGGGAAAAATACAGTCTCTAAGGAAAGTAGGTGACAGGCACCTGAAACCAGAAGAAAGAGAACTGTCAGAGCAAAAGGACTGAATACACTGGACCAGGTTTCAAAGCCAATTATGAAGCTTAGGGTCTTTGTAATTAAAGAACGGGGTGACCATAAGAACAGGCCTGGAAATTCAGTGATCTACACTAAAATGTGAATGGCTTGACAGGCAAAATCTTCCCATACAGAAAGCATCTTTAGGGATTTCCCTGGTGGTCCAGAGGTTAGGAATTCACCTGCCAATGCAGGGGACATGGATTCAATCTCTGGTCAGGCACTCTGAAGCATATGCTTCAGAGCTACTGAAGCCCACGTGCCTACAGCCTGTGCTGCATCACACACGTGACAGCTTCTGCACTAGAGAAAGTACCACGTGAGAAGCCCGCGCACAGCAAGGGAGGCCCAGCGCGCCATAAGTAAATACATTTCTTTAAAAAGAAAGCATCTTTACTATAGCAGAAAGAAAAAAGTCATTTTAATCTGAACCAGTTTTTAATGAAGAGAAAGGCTCTGTGTATGTGTGCTGGTGGTGGGGTTGGGGGCGAGGAGCAAGCTGCCCTTTAGCACACCGCTCTCACATATTTCTAAAAGCTTTCTGATGTCTCGGGAACAGGGGCAGGGGTCAGGAGCCACATTCCCAGATGCAGAAACCAGCTCTGCTCAGAACTTGGCTATCTTGGGCAAATTACTTGATTGTTCTATGCCTCAGTATTCTTATCACAGAATGTAGATAATGTCAACCACTTCAGTGGTTTCTTATAAGGACTGGATGAAAATATATGTAAAGAGCTTAGTACAGCGTCTGAGATACAGTAAACATTCAACAAGTGGAATATGAGGGAGCTCCCTGGTGGCCTGGTGGTTAGGAATCTGGGCTTCCACTGCCAGGGCCCAGGTTCAATCCCTGGTTGGGGAACTAAGATCCTGCAAGCGGCGATGCTTGACCAAAAAAAATAGTAATAATAGGTGGAATATGAAGTTATCATTCTATGTCATCTCACTGCCAATCAGAGACAGGGTGGCAGACTTAGGGTGGACAAATCAGAGCAAAGGATGAACACACTTAAAAATCGAGATGATGCGCATCTTGGCCACCCAAGCTGCTCAGGAGGCTCAGTGGCTCTGTGGGAAATGTACTCACAGTGTGTAGGGACAACTCACCTAAATTCAGGCGAAAAACATGAGCTGTTGCCTGCCTACCTGCATGTTACTTCACTGTGACTAACACAGCATCTATACGATATCACGTTTTTACAAGACGATAATAATAGAACACAAAAACTTAAAAATAATAGTTCCTTAAGAGAAACATCTATACTCACTTTAATGCACATGAAACATCTCTTTGGGAAAAAACAATAAGATTCACAGTCTTTTAAAGAAATGGTGGGAATTTGCCTGCAGAAATGAGAACTATAGTCAAGAAATCCTGTTTTGAGGAAATATTTAATCGGTTCAGCACATACAATCTCCTAGAAAGTGTGCTTCTCTCTCTCTCTCTGTAGAATCTGCTTGCAGCCAGGGCTTCCATTTGAGAATGCAAATTCTCTAGAACTGTGCATAGACTGAACACTAGCGATTCAGGAGATACAGAGGAAACAAGAGCACTGCCTTCCTTTCAGTTGTTTTTAAAACTCTGGCCCAAGTGTCAGGTTTGAACTTGAGAATGTCCCTTCTGTCCTTTCTGGAGAAGGAAGGCCTCAGGCCCCCTCGCTCCGGGCTGGATGCCGTCTTTAATGATGATATATGAAAGCCCTTGCCCCTTGGCCCTGCTGGGGGGTGTCAAACATGGGATGCCGCCCACCCGAGTATCAACAAGTGAATTATAAACTGTGTCAATCCGAGTTAATGCAAAGCTGTAATCCTCTTTAACAAGAGATCAAATCACTGCCATGAGTTATGTTCATTCTGTAATCTGATAAGGAAGAGAGGGAGCCTCTAATAAAAGAGTAATGGGAGCTTTTAATGACGCTGGGGAGAGGCAGGGCCCGTGCAAGCGTTCCCGCTGATTAGATCAGTGTTGCATATTTGTGCGGGCTTGTTTCACCTGTCAGAACAACCTGTGTCTTTTTAGGAGATAAGAAGCCTCAGAGAAAACATCTGTATCTTAACCATTTTTGCTGGCAAGATTTTCAGCAACGAAAAGTGCTCTGTGGAGGGTATTTCTGGGGATATTAGACAATGTGCTCTCAAACGCTGAGCTAACTTCATCGAAATATTTCACCATTATTCAGTGCATTATGTCTAATAAAAAGTGTGTACGGGGGGGGGGGTAAAGTAGGTAATGGGGAATCAAAAATGGTCTAAGTAACTTCTGGGTTACCAATTAGGGCAACAAGAATGCCATGGATACGATATGCCCATACTCAGGGTGCAGAGCCACACACAAAAATGGCGCAAGAAGATAAATTGCCTGCACAAATTCTATTATACGGAGGCACCTCAAGAAAAACGTGGCAGTGATGTTGACAAAGCACTTTACAAGGCTGGATCACATTTGTACGTTTCTAAAACTTCAGATGTAAAACAATAATGTATTTGGTGCTTAGTGGTTATCATTAAAGGATTCTCTCCTTGTTCTTTCTAAAGCCAGGAGCTTTCTAGAAGGAGTGGGGAAAAGTGGTTTTTGACTGGGAAGGAGAGAAAGGGGGCCAAAATGAAAGTTCTTGCTGTTCCTATTGAGAATTTAAGTTCTTCGCAAAGGGATGGAGTACCTACAAAATGTTGAGAGATTGCTATCATTTTTGTAACAAGAAAGAAAGCTTCTTAGGAAAATACAAGAACCTAACCCTTTTCATGGACAGTACCAAAACTGGATTTAGCTAATAACTGTTCTCTCAAGCTGCAGTTAAATGCAAGGAAAACACCACTTTTCTTAGGGGTACACCAAGCTGACTGCTGCTGCTTGGCCTGGTTCTGTGCTGACAAGAAAACCCACAGTGACAGAGCAAGCAGTTCCCATGAGCCCCCTTCCCAGAGCTGGGGCCGTGGCCAGCTCGGAGGAACACATCATGACCTGTCTCAGAGTCTGACTCGGAATTTACTTCTCCTACTTGTCACACCAGCATTTTACCGTCTGACCTTCATCAACATGGCAAATGAAGAACAAACTTCTTTAAAAGTCTGCCTCGGGGTACTTCCCTGGTGGCTCAGTGGTAAAGAATCTGCCTGCCAATGCAGGAGACATGGGTTCAATCCCTAGTCCAGGAAGATCCCACATGCCATGGAGCAACTAAGCCTGTGGGCCCCAACTACTGAGCCTGCACTGTAGAGCCCAGGAGCTGCAACTACTGAACCCCGGTGCTGCAACTGCTGAAACCTGTGAGCCCCAAAGCCCACGCACTGCAATTACAGAGAGCGAGAGTAGCCCCGCTCTCCCCTACTGGGGGCGGGGGGCGGGGGGGGTGGGGGAGCCTGAGCAGCAAGTGAAGACCCAGCACAGCCAAAAATAAATAAATAAAAGTCTGCTTCAGGGGTTTCCCTGCGGGCCCAGTGGCTAAGACTCCACGCTCCTGATGGAGGGGGCCTGGGTTCAACCTGTGGGCAGGAAACTGGTTCTCACACACCACAACTAAGAGTTGGCATGCCTCAGCTGGAAGATTCCAGATCCTGCATGCCATAACTAACAGGCAGTGAAGCCAAAATAAATAAAAGATGTATTAAAGAAAAAAGTCTGACTTGGAGGTTCTTTCAAAAATACAGACAAAAACTCAGATGATTATTTCCACAACTGACAAATTCTTCATTTCGTTAGAACCATAATAAAGGGTCACCTGAATTTTCGCTTTGCCCTCCCTCCCTCTGGTCTAACAGCACTCCAGGGCTTGCCACCATGTAGTGTAGGCTGGTTCTAAAATATCCTTGATAAGTTTGGTAAGCGTGGAAGAACTTCAACAGTCAGTGAGGTGAACAGCAATCCTGTAAATCATGCAAGTAACATACTGGCCTGTTCCTGGGGTGGCGACACTACACTTAGAGGAATTCTCTGCCAGCAAGGTGACAAAGCCTTTGTCCTCCTCAGCCCGTGGATTAACTCCATCGCTTCAGCATTGCATGTTACTTTGCCCTCCTCATAAAGGTGAGTGTGAAGGGTACACGGGAGCAGCACTGCCCATGCCAAGAGCACCCGAGGGTCCAGCAACGCCAGCGATCATTTTTAGACTCATGGTAACCTCCTCGCTTGCATGCAGACTTGTGACACAGGGGCAAAGTGGGGTTTCTCTTCTTTCCCCTCAGTACCAGGAGTGTTCATCAGGCCTGCAATATAAACCTCCTGCTTCCCTCCTAATGGGGTGGTATGAAGTGTCAGTGGTTACCTGAGACTTTCACTAATAAGGGAAACCTGAGGGCATATAAAGTCATTTGAATCAGTATGCAAGGTTTACCTAGATGATGCCCCCAAATGGAAATCTGGTAATACAGGAGCAAACTGGGCTGCTCCACACCTTAAAAGTTGGTTTTTTTTTTTTTTTTTAAAGTAGACTGCTTGAAGAGTAAATCACCTAGCATGAGAAAAGAATATGTATTAGCAGAAATTACCTAAATAGATAACACTACATAGACTGCACCACAGGTGAAATAAAATGAAGATGCCGCTCACTACCTTTGTTAAGGTCCTTTTACAGATAGTAATTTTCCTTCACTAAGAATATTCTAATACTCTGTGTTAAAGCTCTCTGCATTCTCTCCCTTAATGAGAGCTATGCTCCAGGCTCAATTCAGTTCAGTTCCACCAAGGGCAGATTTTTTGAGCTCAGAGTGGACAAATGACATGGAGGATTCAAGGCCAAGTAACAGCACTTGGATTCTCTCCTTCTCCTCTCTTTATTAATACTGGGTATTAATCTAACTCAGGCAAATGTGTGAGGTGATAAACTGGACCCAAGAAACAACTAAAGAAGAGAAAGGCTTCTCTCTCCAGATCTGGGTGTGGTAGGAACCACAGGTAGAGCGGCCTCTATCAAAAGGGCTAGAAAACTTGTTATGGTCTTCCCTGGTAGCTCAGTGGTCAAGAATCTGCATACCAGTGCAGACGACAGGGTTTGATCCCTGGTCCAGGAAGATCCCAAACACAACGGAGCAACTAAGTCCACGTGCCACAACTACTGAGCCCAAGCTCTAGAGCCTGGGAGCCACAACTGCTGAGTCTCATTCTCACGGCAGGAGATTAAAGCAAAACAGAAGCATGAAAAATAAAACACTGAAAATCCCCCTTTGCCCATTCCTCATCTGAGTTCTTTCCCCATAGGTATTTTAAATATTATCAATTTAAGTTCTGTAACATATATATTCACATATTTGTACGTATATAGCTGCTTAATTTTTACTTTTAAAACATAAATGGAAATTACAAAAACCTCTTTTTTTTTCTAGTTAACAAAATAATCTGGAGATATTTCCATAATAGCATATTTTTAAAGGCATCACTCTTTTTTGATCACACATGTCTATTTACTCAAAAGTAGGATTATAACACAGTATTTTGTAGTCTACTTATTACACTAAACATTATGTTAATAGTTGCTTATAACTTCACTGAATTCTTTTCTGTGATTCATTTTAACTAGCTCCCTATTGATGGTCATTTGCATTTTTAAATTTTTTTCTGCATTTAAACAATGTTGCTGTAAAGCCTCTATACAAAAATATTTGCCAACTTGCTATTTTCTTAGGTTAATTGCTAGAAGTGGATTTTTCTGGGTCAACAGATATATTTACATTTAAAATTTTTTAAAGTGTTGCCAAATACCCCTCCAGAGTGATTTTGCCAATCATACTTAACAACAGTATATCAAAGTGTCTGCTTCCACCATCAACATGAGGAATTATCAATCTTCTAATGCTTTCCAATTTAATAAGAAAAAATGAAATGTCATTCTTTTAATTTGCATTTCTTTGATTAATAAGATCAACAATCTTTCTTTTGGCCATTTGCAATTTTTCTTTTACAATTTCTACGTTTGAGTGTTGACATGCTTCACCCACTATTTTTATTGGGATATTCTTAAGAGATCTGTAAAAACTCTTTACACAGCATTATTACATGGTTAAATCACGTTACACTGAACTTTTTCTTTATAACTTTTCATATACTTATAACTTTGTTTTTGATATCTTTTTTAATTGATTCATGTAGTCAGATCTACCAATACCTTTCTCTGTGGCTTCTGGCCTTGGTGTCGTGCTTACAAAGCCTTTCTCTACCTCAAAATCATTAAATATTCTCTATTCATACATGTGCACCAAGAATGATATATCTGTAACTCTGCTGTACTCTACCATAGATACAACTGTAAAAATGGGTTGGATTTTCCCAGAGGCTTACCTTCAACTAATCTAGATACCATTAAAAAAAAAAAAAAGGCATATCTATAATTTAGCAAAACCAAAATTATTCACCTAGGGAAAAGTAGTATGCACTGATACTGAAAAGAAAGTTTTCCATTTCTCAACACTTTGTGTTATATACAAAGTGGGAAACCAAATAGTACATACTAGATTATTTCCATTTATGGAATTATCTAAACAAAGACAAAATAGGCCTTCCTCCTAAGATAAAGTAACACTACTGGCTAGCTCTGGAAGATTTGATATTAGAAGCAGAAAGAGCTAATGCCAACTTACTTGGCCTGCAGTTAGCCTGGCCTATTCCGACTACGGAGCATGAGCATCAGCCTCTATGTCAGCCTCAGTGTCCTCAGGAAACCGTGCAGAGGGAGTGTACTAGGTCTTCCAGCTCTAAGACCTCTATTTAACTTCTTGTTATACAGTGGTTAAACCAGCTGAGACCAATGCTGATAATTAGCAACCTCCACAAGGGGCAGCTTCTTTTTCCTAAAAGCTCCAAATGCCACATGACTGTTGCCCAGCAAACACATTCCTGTGCCCTCCTCTCTCACCTGCTCTACTGAAGTGGCAACATAACAGAGTTCCGGCCAACGAGATGTGAGAAGTCTTTAGAGGTCTTTCTGAGAAGCTTTTACTGTTCTGATAAAAGAAGATCAATGTGGCTGACACCACTCCTCTCCTCTTCTTCCTACCCGAAATGCATGCTTGATGGCTAAAGCTGCAGCAGCCACTTTGGGACCACAGGGGAAAAACCAAGAGATGCTGAGAAGGGAGAAACACTGCCAGTAATTACCTGCCTCCTCCAGAATTATTCTGTCAGAAAAATAAACTCCTGTTTGCTTATGCCTCTGCGGTCAGGTTCTGTTTCTTACATATCAAGCCCAACATAACCCTTAATAATAAAGTCACCTTCAAGTTATCTTTACATCTAGAATATAGTAGGCCCTCAAAAATTATGAGTAAATAAATTAGATTCTGGAAAACAGAGTATCCGATGACTCAAGAAAAATCCCAACTAGGAATGACAATTCATTTCTAAATGATGTAGTTGAACTGTATTCAAAAGATGCCACCAATATTTAAAATAGCTTTCACTTTATGTTTGGAATAATAGTGTTACCTGAATGGGCTTGTTTTCCTTTATAAGAACCTGATTTTCCTTTCCTGTTGAAGTAATTTTTTCATGTCATCCTGAAAGACACTCTCAGAAGCATGCATTTAACTCTATTATTTTTAAAAACAGACTAGATCAAGAAATAAATGAAAAAAAACAACAACCCTAAAACAAAACAAGCAAAACCAGCTAGATACAAGCATTGACAGGCAAGCACAGGAAGTCACAAAGATGTGGGCATAAATGCACTCGGAATCATCCATAAGCTGTTTTGTAATCAGAACAAAAGCAAACAAAAAAATTAATCATCATTGTGTTCAACTAAACCTGCATATCTACTACTTTTCAAGGGGAGGAAAGCTGATGGAGTTTAGTAGTAAACTAAATACTCTCAAATAAAAAGGCTAAGTATAGCTTGAGGGATAAAGCTGGCAAAATCCACATGTGCCTACATTATGACCAATAATATCACTTGGTAAAGATTTATGTTTTAAAATGTCTATCACAGCATTACAACAATGATAATTTAAAACAATTTAAATTTCCAAGAATTAGTAAATGGCTAAAATAGATATTACATAGTCACTTAAATTTTTGAATGATTCCCTGGCATGCTGTGGTTCATGGGGTTGCAAAGAGTGGGATACGACTGAGTGACTGAACTGAACTGAACTGAACGGTCAGAGTATGCAAAATATTTAAACAAAAAGATCACAAGAGTAGAATATAATTTTAAGTACATAAAAAGAAAAATAAGAATATACTAAAAGGGAACCCATAAAGACTGAAAGGAAATATCCTCAGATGTTAAACGTGATAATATCCTGTGCATATGTATGTGTATGTGTGTATACACACATGTCCTATCTCCACACACTGAGAGAACCTAGAAACAATGATGCCTAGAACAATGAGCATCTCAGCACCCAGAACTTGGTTTCTAAAAATCACACTCCAAAAAAAAAAAAAAATCACACTCCATTAAAAACAGCCGGCATTCCTTGGAGAAAGACTGATTCCAGGATTTGAAAAGGGAAAATGTGAGATGAGCCTAGAATACCTTGTTGTGGTGGAAAGTAAGAAGTACTCAATGAATAAGTGGGGATATCTCAAAAGGATGAAACCAGTTTGAAGGGACTTCTATTAATCTGAGACAATTTTAAACCAAAATAAATAATGACAGCAACGGATTCTAACTGAATAAAATAGGAAAGCATGAGTCCATATTGATATAAATGAATGTAAATAATAGGAGACATGGCTAGATAAGTAATATTATAAAAATATTATGTTGTAGAATGCCAATAAATATAGAAGGAATGATTCTTTTAAAAATGGATAATTCTTTAATTATCTCTGAACTATATGAGTATACATTTTCTGTGTACACATTTCCATTTTGCAAAGTGAGCGTGTACTTCTTTTGTAAAAAATACTCAAAAAAACCCCCAAATCCTCAACAGTACCCTGAACAAACACAACATAATGCACATCCCCAGAGCAATCTCTACACCCATTTTTTTTTCCTCCACCCATTTTAAAAAGGAGAACATATACATAAAACCCCAAACACATGAAGCAAGTGTGTGTGCACCGTCTTAACCCATCTATCTAGAGAAGAGCTCAGATGTCCAAAGCAGGTGGCTAATGTCAAAAACAAAACAGCATAAACAAAAAACCACACAGAGGCAGCACTGAGATTTACAAAGATTTTGTTTTGGTTTTACAGTATGGGAGTGAAGAGATGTGACAAGGACCCTTGCAATGATGCTGCTGACAAATGGTTAACTGATAAGGAGAAACGGAGAGGGCCACAGGCTTTAGAACAGGTCAATACTGGGCTGTCATGAAGCCATTTGAGACAGATAATTAATCTATTACTCACCTGGCGTCATCATTCATTGTGGTATGGTCAATAGGTGCCATGAAGCTCAGCAGCTTGCTAAGCACATGAAACCTAAATAAAGTAGGAAAGAAACAGGCAGCAGCATTAGTGACTATTAACCTAGAAAAGGAAACACATGCTATGAGGTAACAAACTCCAGATGATCACAAGAACATCTGGCTCCAGAGTGGAACAGGGAACAATTTCTAGGCATGTGCCACACATAACCATAAAAACCCTTTTTCCTCAATGCTATAGGAGAAAAGTCTGATAAAAGCACATTGTAAATGACAGTAGTTCTACACAACTCCATTATATAATGGCCAAAAAAGGGGGCACACATCTGTGCCCTGAAGCAATACACTAAGCCTTAAACATCACTCCAGACAAGAGATGGTGAGGACCAGATTACCCCACTGTCCCCTTCTCTGCATGTATCCTAATCATTTTTCAGTCAGGAGCAGAGGCAGTGGCATACCATCCAAATGGAACACCTCATCATTCACTAGCACTGGTTCCCTGGGTCAGAAAAGGCTTCCAGAATCACCTTCATTCACCAGTTTCACCAGATCTTTCCTTTTGCCCTTCTTAAACTAAGGCATACAACTGAGCACATACGGAGTCCACTCCCTACATCTTCAGTCAAGGTGTTATAAAAACTGAAGTTATGTCAATTCCATCTCCCACCAGTAGAAAAAAAGAGGTAGTTTTATATGAAGTGCTTTGAGATCCTCTGGTGAAGAAGGCTGAATAAATATTTGACCTTACACAGACCAAATTATTATAGCTAAGAGAATTCAAAGAAGATATCCCTTTCTATTCATAAAAGAAGAGGCTGCAGGACATGTCATATTATAAAATTCTAACAAAAAAAAAACCCTCTCTGGTGCAAAACACTATCCACACAAAAATGATATAACATACATGTAATGTTTTACCATTTAAAAAGCATTTTTACACACATCAAATAATTTGATTCTCTACCACCAAATAGCCAAGCCTCCTGAATTTCAATCTTTTAACAAATGAATTTTAAAGATTAACAGTGATGAGTTTTTTCCCATTACAGGAGTAATAGAAAAAAGCATAAATCTATTACAGAAAATTTGGAAAACAAACCAACTAAGCACACAAAAAATGCATAGATATTCTTTTATCTGCAGAAGGGCTGTTATTAATATTTATTAATATCATTAGCATTTTGGTTAATTATGTTCATTTTACATAGTAATCCACACAACATAATTTCATATCCTTTTCTTTCACTTAGCATTGTATCTCCACAGCTGTATACAAAACTCCAAGAAGTACTATAAATGCATTTTCATATTTCTGAACAGTCATATTGTTTCTAATTCTTCACTTCTTATAAGATGCAAAAACAAAATTTCTGTTCATCATACTTTCTTTATGCCCATTATCTCCTAATTATAAAAAGTAATATATAATTACAAATTCAGAAATACAGAAAGAACTGACAAGTCCCCTGTAATCTCTGGAAATAATCATTGTTAATTAAAATTAAGTTTGCCTATAGCATTCTCCATATATAAGACAAATATAAACAATATATTTTTCACATGCTCATGCATTATGCTTTTTTCCACTATGTCATATTGTATTCTTTTTCATAGTTCCAGAATATTCTGTTGCATCAATATATTGTAATCTACTAAATCTCCTACTGATAAGCATTTATACAGTCTTACAGTCTTCCCTCTTAAAAGAGCATTATAAACAGTGCTAAAGTGAAGATACTTTATTTTATTGAAGCATAATTGATTTACAAAGTTTTGCTAATTTCTGCTGTATAGCAAAGTAATTAAGTGTATATATATATATATATATATATATACATATGTGTGTATTTAACTTATATGCAGAGTACATCATGCGAAATGCTGGGCTGGATGAAGCACAAGATAGAATCAAGATTGCTGAGAGAAATATCAGTAACTTCAGATATGCAGATGACACCACCCGTATGGCAGAAAGGGAAGAGTAACTGAAGAGTCTCTTGATGAAGGTGAAAGAGGAGCGTGAAAAAGCTGGCTTAAAACTCCACATTCAAAAAATGAAGATCATGGCATCCTGACCCGTTACTTCATGGCAAATAGATGGGGAAACAATGGAAACAGTGACAGACTATTTTCTTGGGCTCCATAATCACTGCTGATGGTGACTGCAGCCATGAAATTAAAAGGCGCTTGCTTCTTGAAAGCAAAGCTACTACCAACCTAGTCAGCATATTAAAAAGCAGAGACATTACCTTGCCAACAAAGGTCCGTCTAGTCAAAGCTATAGTTTTTGCAGTAGTCATGTATGGACATGAGAGTTGGACCATAAAGAAAGTTGAGCATCAAAGAATTGATGCTTTTGAACTGTGGTGTTGGAAAAGACTCTTGAGAGTCCCTTGGACTGCAAGGAGATCAGATCAAACCAAAGGAAATCAGTCCTGAATATTCATTGGAAGGACTGATGCTGAAGCTGGGGCTCCAATTCTTTGGCCACCTGAGGCGAAGAACTGACTCACTGGAAAAGACCTGATGCTGGGAAAAATTGAAAGCAGGAGAAGGGGATGACAGAGGGTGAGATGGTTGGATGGCATCACCGACTTGATGGACATGAGTCTAAGCAAACTCCTGGAGCTGGTAATGGGTAGGGAAGCCTGGCATGCTACAGTCCAAGGGGTCACAAAGAGCTGGACAAGACTGAGTGACTGAACTGAACTGATATACACACACACACACACACACACTTTTTTTTTCCATATACTTTTCCATAATGGTTTATCACAGGGTATTGAATACAGTTCCCTGTGCTATACAGTAGGACCTTGCTGCTTATCCATTCTAGGCTGCCATGCCCTCCTCCAGGGGATCTTCCCAACCTAGGGATCGAACCCATGTCTCCCACATTGTAGGCAGATTCTTTTAATGTCTTTTAGGCTTCACCAAACTTCATTTTTCATCTGAAAAAAATGAAAACTATTCTTGGCTATGTCCAAAGACAGGTTTAATTCACTGTCTAGACAAAGGCAATGAACTATACCCAATAGTTGCGTTGTCTGGTCCAAGAGTCACTGGTCACATGTGAGTTACTGAACACTGGAAATGTGCACCAGACTTTGAAAACATCAGAGGAAAAAATGTAAAATACATCACTAATAATTTTAAAACAATAAATTGTTAAATAATATTAGCTATATATTGGGCTAAATGAAATGTATTATTACTTAAATATACTTATTTCCTTTTTTCCCCCCTTTTTAATTGCAGCTACTAGAACATTTAAAATTACACATGTAACTGATGAACCTATCTGCAGGGCACTGGAATAAGAGTCACAGCCTTAAGAGAATGGACTGTGGACACAGCTGGGGAAGGAGAGGGTGGACAAGTTGAGAGAGCAGCACTGAAACATACACACCACAATGTGTGAAACAGAGAGCCAGAGGAAAGTCACTGCATCCCAGAGGAGCTCAGCCTGGTGCTCTGTGATGACCTGGAGGGGTGGGATGGGAGGAGTATAACTATGTGTATGCTGAGAGCTGACTCATCCTGTTACACGGAAGAAACCAACACAACACTGCAAAGCAATTATCTTCCAATTAGAAATAAAAATTTAAAAAATTATACATGTAAAGATACTTTTTACTGGATGGCACTGCTCTGTGGCATACCTTTACACTTTAATACAATATATTCAATAACTATTAACTGCATGATGAAGGACAGGCTTTTAAGTAGTAATCAGATTAAAGATGATTTAATACAATGCATTTTTACCTCATCTCAGTGCTACTGAGGATGGATGCATGTTTTAGTGTTAAAATTACCAACCATACTATGAAGAGATAAATACAATTTTGTTGCAGAAGAACAGACAAACACAAAACACAGTATGACATTTCATTATTAAAGGCCTGAGTTTAATTCATTTACATTAAGATTCTGCTTAAATCAGGATCAAATCCACTTATAGATAATGCTGAGTAAAATACTGGTAATTAATAATTATAATTATTTCCCCAAACCAGCATATTTCTTTTTTTTTTTTTAAGTTATTTTCTAGCATCCAACCAGCAAACTGTTAACACCCAATCTTACCAGGCTGATGCCACTGACCTGTTATCACTGAAATTAATGTTTCCACAAGGCAGTGTTCATCTTTGCAGTGATATTTTTTTTTTCTCCAATCCTACCACAAACAAACAGGAAAGCCTGCCCACTGGTGGAACCTAGTACCAGTGATGACAGCTGGCACACCACCAGCTCTTCTGGGGGTCTAATTTAAGGAAGTTATTTACGACATGTATTCTCATCTATCCTGGAGAAGAAAATGGCAACCCACTCCAGTAGTCTTGCCTGGAGAATCCCATGGACAGAGGAGCCTCGTGGGCTACAGTCCATGGGGTCACAAGAGTCGGACACGATTGAGCAACTAAACCCATTCTCATCTTGCCTAGGCCCTTTGCTAAATCCTTCACGGCAGAGTTCTAATGTAGCCTAGATATCATTTCGGTGCCTGATAAGTCCTGGCCAGAGAAACAACTCAAGAGCCACAGGTCAGAAGTATGGACTCTGGAATCAGACCAGTTAGCTTAAATCTATGTTCATGATTACTAGCTCTGTAACAGTGGGTGAGTCATTTATCTTAAATACTTTACATGAGTTAGCTAATTTCAATCTGCATGACAGTCCTATGGGAAGTGCCTTCTATTATCATACTGGCTTGACAGATGAGGAAACTGAAGCAGAGAGAGATGTTAAGTGACTTGCCCAAGGGGTCTCAAGGCCAGTAAGTGCAAGAGCCAGATTTCAAACCTGAACATTTTAGCATTGGAGGTTGTGTCTTTTCCACTTCTGCACGTAAGCTGCTCTGTAGTGCCCGACAGAGAGTTATATAAATGTTAGTTGTTGTTATTGCTATATATCAACATCACTGATTCTGACCACATCCCACACATTCATGGTCACAAAGAGGGCCTCAATGAACACGGGTGATGAAACGGCAACACGATTCAAAGCATGTGACCTTATTTAGTACTTTTCTGTTTGCTTCTTGCGCTGTGCTATAACTGTAGACTTGTGTGAAAGTTACAAAAATAGTGCAGAGTTCATGTACGCCTTTCACCTAGCTTCCTCGAATGGTAACAACTTATACAAATGTAATTATCAAAATAAGGAAATTAACATCTGTATAATACAATTAACTAAACCATAGACCTTATTCAAATGTCCCCCATTTTTTGTCCTACTGTCCTTTGTTTTTTCCAGGATCCAATCTAGGACCCCATAGTGCAGCTAGTTGTGATGCACTCCAATCTCTGACAGGTGTTCAGGCCTCCTTGTTTTTCAATGACTTGCTACAGTCAACAGAATAAAAGTCCAAGTTTTGAGCATGACAACGATTTAGCACCCACTTATTCACACAGTCTCATCTCCTGTTATTCCCCCATATTTACTTCAAGGCTCTGCCAAAACAAATGAACTTTGGTTCCCAAAACAGACAGGGATATTTGCAAGCCTGTGTTTTGAAAAACATTATTCTTTTTTATTTTTATTTTTTTTCTTTTATTTTTTTTTCCATTTATTTTTATTAGTTGGAGGCTAATTACTTTACATCATTGCAGTAGTTTTTGTCATACATTGAAATGAATTAGCCATGGATTTACATGTATTCCCCATCCCGGTCCCCCCTCCACCCGATCCCTCTGGGTCTTCCCAGTGCACCAGGCCCGAGCACTTGTCTCATGCACCCAACCTGGGCTGGTGATCTGTTTCACCCTAGATAATATACATGTTTCAATGCTGTTCTCTTAAAACATCCCACCCTCGCCTTCTCCCAGAGTCCACAAGTCTGTTCTATACATCTGAGTCTCTTTGAAAAACATTATTCTTTTTGGCCTTTCCATAGGCTAACTCTTCCTAGTCTGGTCAGTGTGAAGTGTCAATGCTGTATCTCACAGAAAGTCTTACTTGATAAGCGGGTTAATTTTACTGTCACAATCATCCAAAAACATGTCTGTGAGGCACTACAATAGGCAATAAAGTCGGAACTAACTTGAAAAAATCAGCACAATTCTTGCCCTCAAGGGACACATGATTATAGATATTTGCCCTAGCAGCTTTAAAACTCACAAAAATACAATAATGTAGAAAAGACATCTTTTGCTCTTTTCAATTCTTTTCGAAGAGCATATATTTGCAACAGCAATGCCAACAGGTAAACACAAGAGAAATCAAAGAATCTAACACTTTCAAATGTTTATTATGTGCCAGACATAGACACATTATTTGAATCCTCAAATCAAATCCATCCCTCAAACCAAATCAGGCTTCCTTGGTGGCTCAGACAGTAAGTAAAGAATCTGCCTGCAATGCGGGAGACCCAGGTTTGATCCCTGGATCAGGAAGATCCCCTGGAGAAGGGCATGACGACCCACTTCAGTATTCTTGCCCGGAGAATTCCATGGACAGAGGAGCCTGGAGAGCTACAGTCCACGGGATCACAGAGAGTTGGACACAACTGACTGACTCTCTCTCTCTCTCTCTCAAACACACACACACACACACACACACACACGGATTAGTATCTCCACTTATTAAATGAGTCAAGTGAGGCTCAGAGAATAAAGAGCAACCAACATCATATAGCCAGTCAGAGCCAGTCTCCTGACTCAAATACTGGGCTCCTCCCTCGAGAGAACATTTAAAGCCTCACAGAGCTATTAATTAATTAACCAGAAGTATAGTTGATCTACAATACTGTATTAGTTTCAGATACACAACATAGTGATTCAATATTTTATAGATTATATTCCATTTAGAGTAATCACAATAAAATAATGGCTATATTTCCCTGTGCTGTTAAATTTATCCTTGCTGCCATTTTACTTTGTATACAGTAGTTTGTCTTTTAATCCCCATCTCACCCCTCCTTCTCCCCACTGGTAGCCACTAATTTGTTCTCTCTGTGAGCCTGTTTCTGTTTTGTCATGTACATTCATTTGTTTTATTTCTTAGATTCCACATGAAAGTGATAACATAGAGTATATGTCTTTTTCAAAGTTACAATTTAAAAAATGCAGTATTGGAGAAAAGTCTAATCTCAGAATTAAAGAACAGGTACTTATTCAGCCTGATCAATTATAAAGTACTAGTAGTAACATTCTTCTTTAAATCCTACCAGGGATGGGGGTACAGAAGAGACAGGTACCAATGAGGCATGTAAGTGAGTAAGCAAGTAAACGAACATTCCAGTAGGAGACTGATCCAGTCTTGGGATAACAACAGCAGTAACAATGATAGGAATAATGGCAAAAACACTCATATAGTGCTTGCTATGCCCTCATTGTTGTACTGTGTTAGTCACTCAAGTCGTGTCCAACTCTTTGTGACCCCATGGACTGCAGCCTGCCAGGCTCCACTGTCCATGGAATTCTCCAGACAAGAATACTGGAGTGGGCTGCCATTCCCTTCTCCATGCTATGTTCCTGGTGCTAGTCTAAAAGCTGTACATACATGTACACATTTAATCCCCATAGCAACCCTACAAGTCTGGTACTATTATCAACCCCTTTCTTACAAATAAAGAAACTAGAACAGAGGGTTTAAGGGTCTTGCTCAGGGTAACTACTAACTGGTGTCAAAGGTGGGATTCAGACTTAGGGAGTCTGGCGCTTGAGTCCATGCTCTCAACCAGCACATTGAAAACAAAGGTGGGGGAAGCAGAAAGGTTTGGAAACTTCAGCACATGAAAAAAAGTTAAACAAATTATAACAATTTAACATGAGATTTGAGAAAAGTGACTTTCAGTCAAAAGACAATGAAAAGCTACTATGCACTTCTGCAAACTTAAAGGAAAATAAACATTTCCTTAAAGGAGATCAGTCCTGGGTGTTCACTGGAAGGAATGATGTTGAAGCTGAAACTCCAATACTTTGGCCACCACATGCGAAGAGTTGACTCATTGGAAAAGACCCTGATTCTGGGAGGGGTTGGGGGCAGGAGGAGAAGGGGACGACAGAGGATGAGATGACTGGATGGCATCACTGACTCATGGACATGGGTTTGAGTAAACTCTGGGAGCTGGTGATGGACAGGGAAGCCTGGAGTGCTGCGATTCATGGGGTTGCAGAGAATCGGACACGACTGAGTGAATGAACTGAACTGAACTGATGAGTTCTGTTAAATACTAAAACAGGTTAATTAAAGTAGTGGAATCTGCTTCTTTGAAGGTACTTAAAAATGAGATAGATCCACATTTGTCCAGAAATAATTTTAATGACAGGCAGGCTCTAACAAAAATGTGGGATTAGCTATCTGCCTAAAACTGGCCTAACACAATGAGTTTAAGATGTTTTTTCCCAATGTGCACTTGAATTACCAGTAGTTTCTTTGACACTGAGGCCTTGTGTGAGTGATATAATATATAAAAATAGTCACAAGGAATCTCAGTCTGAAAGCACAGCAATGTCACTTCTACTCTGGTTCCTTCTTTGTTTCCATTCTTTTTAAGACTTTACAGGGCTCACAAATTTGAGAACTCTCCTACACTCAGATAGGTTTCTGTATTCTCATAAAAGTTACACTCCTCATCTCATTTAAGCACAGTGTTAACAATCTCTGGAAGCCTCCACTTTTTATCTTTTTAGCATACTAGGTACATGCATGGCATCATGAAAATGGACCAACATAATTCTGCCAAATAAGACTCCAAGGTACAATTTTTACATTGTAATAAGGAAATCATTTTTCAAAACTAAGGCAATTTCAACTCTCTTATCTTCCTTTTTAATTATGTCTCTTTCAGGGAAATACAAATATTATTCAACCTATTCATTCACAGCAGTAGAACAGAAAGTAACTGACACTATCTTTCCATTTCAGAGTAAGAAAAACTGAATCTCAAAAAAGTCTCAAGTATCGCTCTAGTGATTTTTCTGCTCCTTAAAAACAGAATCATTAGAAGAAATAGAAAAAATGTCATAGCCAACATGGAAAAGAAGTAATAACACACAATGTTAACATTTATTCTAAAAAGTAACTCACCGAAGTTTCCTTCCTTTGCTGGCTTTTCTATCTACTTTCTTGTGGATTTTGCTTCTTAGCTTCTGGATTGCAAGCCACTGCCTGGAAAATTCACAAGTGACGTTATGCATCATCAACAGAAATAGTTACACGTGTTAACAAATCGGAATTTTTCTCACTAACAACACTGCATAAAGAAATCATTCAACCTACACCAAGCTCCTCAAGAGAGACTGGGGCCAAAGCGACTTATCGATTGAAGAGGATCTGTGCAATGGTGAAAAAACAAATGGCAGCTGGGAAATTCTCCACAGATTTGGTGAACAATGCTCCTTAGCATGTGGAGTTACTGTGACAAGCACTAAATCTACCAGTCTGCAGGGAAACTCGTCAAACTGAGTGTAGCTCCTTGGGTTTGCTGTTGATGTTTAGTTGCACAGACTATCCTATGACTAATAATGCACCTGCTGTTTGGTTTGAACATGTGAATTCTTTAAATCTAATTTTCCCATTGTTAATACCCAGGTGCTTTTCCTTGTGCTTTCCATTTTTTCTAAGTGTTAAGAATTATCTGCTAGTAATACTAGCTTTATAGTCATTTTATTTAATTTTCATTTCGGCTACATTATTTCAGAATCTGTTGCTAAAAGGGAAAGGGCTTCCCCCCTCCCCCCCAAAATAATCTCAATACCAAGAGCCCCCAAATAATCTCAATACCACTGTCACACCTAAAAAAATTTAACTATCAAATATTCAGTCTTTGAATTTTCCAGATTATCTCAATTTTACAGTTGGTTTGTTTGAATCAGGATCCAAACAAGATTCGTATATTCAGCAAGTCATTTTAAATTAACAGAAATTCGTTTTTCAAATAAAGGATACTGGGCTAAGAAAATCTTCATAAATTGCTTATATGAACAAATGTGGGGGGAAAACGGAGAAACGGCAGCAGCTAGTCATCTTACCTGACTCATATAATGAAAGTTCAACATCAAAAAAAAAAAAAAAAATCTAGGGAAATCCAATTACTGTAATCTTAATATAATCTTAATTACCATAATCTATTTTATTGTAAAGTCAGATAGATGTACAATATAATCACCACTTAAATGCAATTTGCTCGATCACATTAAATTTATAGTGAACAGTTCTCTATAGCATACCAGTGATATACAAAATATTAACATCCTATCCTAAAATTCAAAGGTTTTACTCACATAAAATTATTTCATCAGCACAAATTTTTCCTTGTGATCTCTCAGAATGCTGCTCTTCCCCAGAACTCCATTCTGACACCTGCAGCTTTGGTTTCCATTTATGCTCTTGCAAGTTACAGCTCATGGCTATTTAAATGTAC